>NC_053490.1:225100965-225700965 GCF_905171775.1 Rana temporaria | reverse complement strand
CAATGCATCAACTGTTGCTGAAGAAAGGTATAGACCTCAGAACAGTAGATGAAGTTACACCATGGGTACAGTTTTCCAGCCTTTAAATCCACTTTAAATGGATGTTTAGCTGCAATAACTGAAGTCACCTGTGACGTGCTGCATGCACGGGCCACTATGGCCCCGTACACACGAGAGGATCGATCCGCTGGAATTGATCCGCGGACCGGCTCCAGCGGATAGATCCCCTGGTGTGTACGATCCAGCGGATCTGTTTCCACTGATTTTTGTCCCCGGGGATGGATTTCCAGCGGATCAAAATTTCTTGACATGCTAAGCAATCAATCCGCTGGAATCCATTCCAACGGATTGATCCGCTGGTCTGTACAGACTCACCGGATCAATCGGTCCGAATCCATCCCCGCATGCGTCGTAATGATTTGACGCATGCGTGGAATTCCTTATATGACAGCGTCGCGCACGTCGCCGCGTCATCATCGCGGCGATGGCGCGACACGTCACCGCGGACGGAATTCCGCGGGGATTTTGATCTCATGGTTACAACCATGAGATCAAAATCCACCAGAGGATTTATCCGCGGAAATGGTCCCCCGGACCGTTTCCGCGGATAAATCCTCTCGTGTGTACCCGGCCTATGACTCTCAATCCTTGAATTGGCACCAATTGCTAAACTGTACCCATGGTGTAGCTGTGGCCACAGCAAGAAACAGACTTTGTTTTTTCTCCATTTTATAATACATCGTTGCTGGTGAGGTCTAATACGGGCCAAAGTTTACCAATTTTGGGCTTCAATCAATTGCTGCATGGCTTGGAGAGGGTGTGGAATACAACAGTGACACACAAAGGAGGAATTCAGGAGATCTATCAGGACTCCCGATTGAAGCATCAATTTGATATTTACGCTTGCAAGATCCACCGCTGTATGGCGAGTTGGATCCACTCCGTCCGGTAAGAGTACCCATCTTTTCTTTCCCCCTCTGGATGGTGAAGACAATCCTAGGTGTTTTTTTCAACATATGCAGTTTTCATCTCACATTGAGAGACTCTTGAGACACTTATAATCACTATAAGTTTACCTTTCAGATCTTGGAAGATATCCAATAATTGTTATTTGTGGACTAGCACATTATTTATGAGCATTGGATGGACATTTTTATTAGCTTTTGAGGAATGTTTATATTGGGTTCACTATTGTGGATGTTTTCACATTTCTGTGCTTTATACAGGACATGAGTGCCCTAAGATTTTTATCTTTTTTACACTATTTTGTGATTTATGCACACATTAAGGGCTCTTTCACACGGAGCAGACCGTTTCTGGGTCCGCTCCGTGTGTCCGCCAAAGCTCAGCGGGGATCCCCGCTGAGCTGTCAGCGGATAGGGCGGTCCCCGCACACAGTGCAGAGACCGCCCTGTCTCTGCTTCACTCTCCCCTATGGGGGATCGGATGCAGACGGACCGTCTGTCCCCGATCCGTTCCGCCGAACGGAAGAAAAATAGGGTTTCTTCCGTTCGGAAAACCGGATCCCGGCTGACGCAGACGCTAGCGGATGCTCCATCCGCTAACGGACGCGATCCCATAGGGATTCATTACAAGTCCGTTAACGGACTTGTAATGAGCAGACGAATGGTCCGCTAGTGTGAAAGGACCCTTACACGTTTGTTTTTGTTTAATTATTTTGGTGTCATACACTTGGACCTGTTGTCTTTTATAGGGTATCATATACAGTACCTTTTCTGCGATTCTTTGTGGTATAGTATTGCTACAAATAATTACTTTGGTGTTCCCCTCACAGGGTGTTACACACTGTGAGAGGAGACAGCTTAATTATATATTGCTTTCTCCAACCACAGCAGAAGCGCTACACTTTTATATATAATTTGTTTACAAAATCAGTCTTTTTTGTTGTGTTGCCAGCTAATTCACATGCACGAAAGGTTGGCGCAATATTTCAATTTTTTCTACTCCCAATTATATGGAGTCCTCAAAATACCAATTTTATTTTACACACACATATAGCTAGATTCAGGTACATGTGTGTATCTTTGCGGCGGCGTAGCGTATCGTATTTACGCTACGCCGCCGTAAGTCAGAGAGGCAAGTGCTGTATTCACAAAGCACTTGCCTCCTAAGTTACGGCGGCGTATCGTAAATGGGGCCAGCGTAAGCGCGCCTAATTCAAATGAGGATGAGAGGCCGTGTTTTATGTAAATGGGTGGTGACCCGACGTGATTGAAGTTTTTACGAACGGCGCATGCGCCATCCGTGTACATATCCCAGTGTGCATTGCTCCAAAGTACGCCGCAAGGACGTATTGGTTTCAACATGAACGTAAATTACGTCCAGCCCCATTCACGGACGACTTACGCAAACAACGTAAAAATTAAAAATTTAGACGCGGGAACGACGGCCATACTTAACATTGACTAGGCCAGCTATTTGTTCGACTAACTTTACGCCAGAAAAAGCCATACGTAAACAACGTCAAAAAAATGCGCCGGGCGTACGTTCGTGAATCACCGTATCTAGTCATTTACATATTCTATGCCAAACTCAACTGAAGCGCCACCTAGCGGCCAGCGGAAAATTGCACCCTAAGATACGACGGCGTAGGAGACTTACGCCGCTCGTATCTTAGCCTAATTTAAGCGTATCTGGTTTCCAGAATACGCTTAAATTTAGGACGGCGTAGATTCAGAGTTACGTCGGCGTATCTACTGATACGCCGGCGTAAAGCTACCTGAATCTGGCTATTGATGTCTGCCTTGGGTCCAAAGGTTTCGCAAATTCTACCAGTTTCTCCATCGTTGCCTTGCTCTTTGTTTTGTTACCCAGAATAAATAGATATTTTATAGACATGTGCATTCATTTTCGTTAGAATGCATTTTCGTCCAAAAATCAGTTTTTTTCATTATCGTTTTAACAAACGATAACGAAAGTGCAAGAAACGAAAACCGAAAGATCAGACATAAAAAATGCTTTATTTTCGTTTTCGTTGCGGTAAAAATTCGATATAGAGAGATTCGACATTATAGGGAAAAGATTCGACATCATAGAGAAAAGATCCGACATTATAGAGAAAAGATTCGACACTATAGAAATAATAGATTCGACATTACAGAGAATAGATTTCGATTTATGAGAAAATAGATTCGACATTATAGAGAATAGATTCGACATTATTACTAGTCATACAACATTAGAATTCTTGTAGGCGGAATATTCGAACGGAAATGTACGATTCGACGTAAAGATTCGATGTTCCGTCGAATATTCTTTTGACCATTCGACAGAAACCAAGTATTATTGGATTTTCGGATGAAAGCTATTCCCCAACGAAGAACGAAATAAATCAAAACGATTTTCGGGAGTAACTAAATAAATTTATTTTCCAAACGAAAACGAAAAAACGAAACGAAATATTCCAGTCTGCACATGGCTAATATTTTATTTACTCAAAATACTTGCCTATGTGTTTTTATTAAAAAGGACAGTTTGTTTGTGAGTAGGCAGGTACATTTCAAAAATACAATGTCAAATTAACAAGGGAAACCAACCAACCCCCTTGAGTTAAAAAAATACAAAGTAATAATGTTTTTGTGGTAACTTGACCAAAAATAAATAAATATAGAGATCACGAGAAAATATTAAAACCAAACAAAAAAGGAGATCTTGATTAAAATCAAATTAAAAATAAATAAACTCACAAATAAAACCATTATTATGGAGATCTGGCTTTAAAATCAAATACGAATATTCATGAGATCACTTGAAACAATAAAGAAATACGTTTGTCAGCATGAGTGTTTTTTTCTCCGTCGGAGTTCCATACAGACAAACTGAATTTCCGATATAAAAGAGAACATGTTCATTTTCTAAGTCCATCAGAATTTCCGACGGAAAAAGTGAGATAGGGCATACACAAGGTCGGAATATCCGATGAAAAAATTCCGTCTGACTTTTTTCATTGGAAATTCCGATCGTGTGTACGAGGCATTACTTTATTTACCATCAAACAGCCTGTGGCATATTTCCTGGGCATTAACTTAGTTGTAATATACTGATGCTTATGGTATACAGGTTTATGCAGCCTTTAAATTATATAACCAGGTGTGTCCGAGGGGACAGGATGGTTTGCAGAGTTGTGACAGAACAGAGAATAGAGCTCTTGCAGGGGTAAGCAAATGAAAAATGTACCACTATCTTGTAGGATATCCATGATAAATGTATTTCAGTTTGGCAACTATGGCTAGACTTCTTCCCTTTTTTCCCCAACACACTTGCAACTCTTACAATTCTGAAAATATGGGGACAACCTTTTATCCCTCCATACCAACTGTAATTCTCTCCAGCAGTCTATGTGTTTCCCCCTTATTCCTCCTGCCTTCCCTTCTGCCTCTCCTTTTCCTTAACCCTTATTGCATATTTGATATTTTTTCTGACTCCCTCTTCTTTATCTAGACTAGTAGTCCACATACTAAACTTTTTTTCTACTTGTCTTTACTACTTTTCTGCTGTTCCACACTATTCCTAATTATTCCAGCCCTTGAGTGTATAGCTTACTTGACCTGAATTTTAATAGGGGAAATCCATTTCCTTTTCTACGTTTTGTAATATAGACCTAAATAGGCTCATTGGTTAGTATCATTAGACTAATGTTCAGACCATTATACTTCTTATGTATTTATGTACCGTATGTACTCTTCTGAAATGTTTCCAGTTCTGTTGGTTTCATGTTTGAACCCAGTGTAATGAGGCTATTTATTGCACATTTATGCTCATGTTATTTAATCTGTCTTAGTACATGTGCAAATTCTTCTTACTGACACTTTGGTACTCCCATTGTATATCCTGAGCCAAAAATGTATGGTATGATACACATCTGGTTCTGTGGGGGTTATTACAAGTTACTGGACCTGCCACAGGCACAAAAAAATGATTATGATTACGTCTTTCCCACCCCCTACTTCGTTCATAAAAGCCATACTATTACTTTCCTTAATCAAAAGCACTTTATGAATGATGGATAGGCAGATAAATGAAAGATCTGCCTCCTCTATTTACAGAGCTGTTTTCATTGCCAGAAGTGATAGTTCAGCTTTCATGAATGGAACAGGTGGGCAGAAAGGCTGGGCATAATCAACACTGTTGATGAGCGCCTTGGACAGGTCCAGAACCTTCAGTTAATGTCTCACATCACTGTAAGATCACAGCTGCAGGCATGGGGGGGGGGGGGGTCAGGGGAATGAAAATCCACTAGTACAGGGGAAACTTCTTAATCTTAACCCACTCTTGTGCTAATTTAAAAAAAAAAAAAAGCTTTTTACTTTTGACTATATATGTATATATATATATATATATATATATATATATATATATATATATATATATATATATATATATATATATATATATATATATATATATATATATATATATATATATATATATATATATATAAAAATATATAAATTTGTCACAGACGAATATTATCATAATTTCTCCTGGGTTCTCTATTTTATATGGCTTTATGTAGCAAACACTACATTTAAGCAGTTAGATTTTAAATAACATATGTTGCAATTCTCTAAGATGTAGGAGGTATTTTAACTGTGCTCAGGATTTTATGTCATAATAACATTCTTTTCTAGGGGGCAAAATGGCTTTTTACAAAATGAAATACTGCTAAGAAATGCAATCATAATTTTTTTGCAATAAATAGTTATTTCACAATGGAAAGAATTGTATCTAATGAATGTATTGCCACCACAAAAGACTCCTTTGCTTTCTAATGTCAATAGGCACATCATTGAAATTGAGCATTATTGACAGCTTCACGCCAATAGTATTTTAAGGTGTTATAATAAATGATAATGTTTGTGAATTAACATTCACAGTGAAAGTATGAAAGTATCATGAAAATCATCAAAAATAAGCATATGGCAAACTTAACTGATCTATGTGATAAAGCCCTAAATAAATAGCAAAAACAATAAATAAATAGATAATTAAAATTAGGAAATAATAATGCATGGTAAGGAAAACACTGCATATCCTATCTACTTAAGTGAACTGACAATATGCTGAGTAATTCTATGTTATATATGTTAAGGCTTAGAGTGGGAGAGACCAGAAAATTGCCAGTGTGTACCTCAAAACAAAAATTTAAATTCTTAATGCGGATTCTACCACATGTAAAAATAAAAGCAAAGGAGGACAGGTGTTACTTGTAAGTCCCAGTTCAAATCTAATTGTGCTGATTGCTTAAAGAGACTTCGACCGGATTCACACTGGTATGACAAAAGTTCCGACATTGGAAGCTCATGTCGCATGATGTGTGAAAATCAATGTTTCCCTATGGGAGCCGTCTGAACTGGTCCAACTTTAAAAATGCTCCCTTTACTACTTTGGTGTGACTTTGATCCTTCTTCAGCCCATTGAATATCACTGAAGTCGGATCAAAGTCGGATCACCGTCTTGACTGATCCGACTTTGGCATGTGACTTGTGCTCTGATTAACTTGAGGGGGAACTTCATGCCAAATAAAAAAACAACAACGGCATGGGTTCCCCCTCTAAGAGTATACTAGACCCTTCAGTCTGGTAGGGATTTTAAGGGAAACCCCTATGCCAGAAAAATGTCGTTGGGGTCCCCCCAAAATCCATTCCAGACCCTTATGCGAGCACACAGCCCGGCAGGTCAAGAAAGGGAGTGGGAACAAGCGAGCGCCCCCCCTCTTCAACAATACCAGGCCGCATACCCTCAACATGGGGGGGTGTGTGGTTTTGGGCAGGGGGGCTATCCCCCCCCCCTCCCCAAAGTACCTTGTCCCCATGCTGATGAGGACAAGGGCCTTTTTCCGACAACCCTGGCCTTTGGCTGTCAGGGTCTGCGGGCGGGGGGCTTATCGGAATCTGGAAGCTCCTTTAACAAGGGGGCCCCCAGATCCTGGCCCCCATCCTATGTGAATGAGTATGGGGTACATTGTACCCCTACCCATTCACCTAAAAAAAGGTGTCAAAAATAAAACACATTACACAGGTTTTAAAAGTAATTTATAAAGCAGCTTTGGTGGTCTCTTCTGACTTCTTATCCCCTCTCCTGCTCATCTGCCTCCTCCACTGATGTCTTCTCCCCTCTCCAGTTCTTCTCCCCTCTCCGGTTCTTCTCTCTCTATCCTCTGTCTTCTGCCAGGTCTCTGCTATCTTCTGCTCTTTTGCCCGCTCTTTTGGTTCGCTCTTGCCTGGTCTTCTCTGTTGTTTTCTTCCCTGTGCTCTTCTTCCAATGTTGACTCAACGCTCTCTCCCACTCTAATGCCCAGTGTGCGGTGTGCCACTACTTACATTGGCATGGAGCGGGTTCACCGTGTGAAGTCATTCAGAGGCCACACCCCGTATGACGTCACCACCCATCATGCCCTGGTGCTCACTTGTCCCCTCCCCCATTCCTGACCTGCCACAATGTGTGCTCGGTATGGACTCTTTTCAGCATAGGGGGTTCCCCTAAAATCCATATCAGACTGAAGGGCCTGATATGCTCTTGGAGGGGAACCCATGCCTTTTATTTTTATACTTTGCATGGAGTTCCCCCTAAAGATTCATACCAGACACAGTGCCTGGTATTGTCGGGGATCGAAGTCAGAATCCTGTTCATTGAGGTCAGACGCATGTCGGACTTCAAGTCGTAGGGCAAAGTCGGATACAAAGTAGTACGTCTGTAGTGTCGTACCAGTGTGAACCTGTCCATCACAAAGGCGAACTGCTGCAGATATGAAGGGAAGGCACCTAGAGGTCTTTGCACATTCATTCTAAAACCTCCAAAACCTTCTGACTGAATATCAGGAATCTATTTAGACAGACAATGTTTGTGATTTCCTGCATTCCTATTTGCCAGTGAGGCTGTCTATCATAGCAATGTGTCAATTGGAATTTATGGGGGAGGAAATTAGTTGTAAGCTTTAACACCAAATTCGAAGTTGAAGTTCGCCTGTTAGATAAGTGCTCAATTTAGAGTCTCCTTAAAATATATTAAAGGACATCAATTTTGTTTGGATACAGTACTGCAGGACCATGTAATTGTCAGTTAAAGTAACATAGTGCCGTTTCATAAAAACATTGCCTGTTGGAAGAGTGAATATTGTCTCTTGTTCTCATGACAAATGTAAAATTATGTATTTACCTTCACAATGACAATGGACACAAACAATAATAAAAACTTGCAAGGGTTCTAATCCTTCCCTACTCTTCAAGTGATTGCAAAGAATAAAGGTTTGTTTACCTTAATGCATTCACTGCAAGGTATACAAATTGTCATCTTCAGCCACCCCCCCCCCCCCCCCAAATACCTGAGCCTGATCATGATCTAGCAGCTCCCTCCTCATAAGATTTAGAAGCAGCAGATCCTCATGCTGCTATAATGTGAGGAGGGAGTGGGCTGTGGCCATGCTGTGTGTGTCAATAGATACACACAGTCCAGCTTGAGATCAAGCCTGCACATCTGCCCCCAAAAAGTGTCTTTCTATGGGAGCACTTAGAATTGAGGAGGAGCCAAGATTTTTGACGAGGGAACCAAGAAGAGGAGGTTTGGGGCTGCTCTGTGCAAAACCATTCCGTAGAAAAAGTAAGTATAACATGTTTGTTATTTAAAAAAAAAAATCCTTCACAATCACTTTAAAATATATATGCACAGCTGTGCATAGTTAGTGAATAGTCTTGACACAATAGATAAGACAAGGACAAGTGCAGTGACGTACCTAACTATTTTAACCACCAAGATAAACAACCAAGATGGTGTTGTTTTTTTACAGCCGACGATAGATCACTTTTACAGTGCCTAAAAAATGCTCTTTCCTACTAGTGCTGCCTGCTGCTGTAGTTTTTGGGTGTCCTGATTCATGAAACCCGGAATGGTGGTGATCCACTTCAGCATATTGAGCAGGAGAAGCTTGGATACTGCTCCCCAATCTCCTTTGAAGTGAATGACCGGTAAGCAATAAGCATTTAATTATATCTTGGTTTAGAGCTGTGATTCTCTAGCTACGGTAACCAGGGTAGCAGCTAAGCACAATCTGTACTTGATTAGCTACAGTGTAAGTTATGGGAAACATTGGGGGTCTAATAGATCCCTGATGTCTCCATAGAAAATATCTGTCACCTACCAATGCTACAGCATAGGGGGTTTGTTATCTCCATTGTGAGAACAATAAAGTAACACGAAAAAACTATTGAAACATTACATTGTAATGAAATAAATAAATATAATAAAAAACTATTAAAACACCACTGCCCTCCTGCGCATACACATGAATGCAAACGTGGGCAGAGGGACTATTTGAGTATGTAAACAGCATTTGCACCACACGGAAATATTCCTGTGAACTTTAGAGTGAGAGCAATAGCTATATAATTTATGATTAACGCTAAACTGATCCTGTAAAGGCTTTTAAAGCGTCACCTATGGAACATTTTAGGTACTATAATTTTTCACCATTTTACATTCATGCACAATTTTGACTCTTGACATGTTTGGTGTCCTTTTACTCAACACAATCTCATATTTTTTATTTTACCAACAATATGTATTATACTGTGTTTGTGTGTATTAAAATTTATTTTAGTGTATTTTTTTTCTTCATATTTTTGATAAACAGTGGAAATATCATGCAAAAAAGTGCAACTGCTACTGGGCCTATGCTACTGGGCTCTTGCTTTCAGAAAATATATAATTATTTGGGGATTTAAAGTAATTTTCTACTAGTAATTAACATGTGTGTGTAAAAAAAATAATAATTGCTCTATTAGAGAAGTGGTTATAAACAAAACTGTATGGTTAAATGATGAAAACAACAAATGAGGCTTTTGTAAATCCTTATTATAAGCATTTTATTTAATTGAGATTTTCCAGAAACTAACCTCCATATAAAGAGTGCCTTGACAACTAGCAGAAACAAACTATTGTAATAGGGTATCCAGTGGCAATGGTCAGCCTCTTCCCCCACCACTACCACCCTAGCTTTGGATGTACTGTACAGAAAGCAGTTTTTTATAAAAGTTACAAAGTATCAAAATACAAACCTTTCCCATAATACCCAAAAGCCTCGTACAAACGATCGGATATCTGATGGAATCTAGTCCGATGGATTTTTTTCGTCGGATATCCGATGAAGCTGACTTTTGTCTTGCGGACACACCATCAGTCAGAAAATGTGCCAAAACACGGTGACGAAAAACACTACGGTGTGCTGAAAAAATGAAGTTCAATGCTTCAGAGCATGCGTCGACTTGATTCTCAGCATGCATGGATTTTTGACCGATGGACTTCCACACAGACGATCGTTTTTTTATCCACAGGAAAAATTTAAAACATGTTCTATTTTTTTTCACCGATGGAAAACAAACCGATGGGGCCCACACACGATCGGTTTATGCGATAAAAACAGTCTGTTTTCATCGGACAAACCTATCGTGTGTACAGATCTTTAGAGCATTAAATGCCTGTCACCTTTTGAGAAGCTTTCCCCTCATTTCATGTTCTGCCTGACACCTATTGCATGAGCAGTAGTTATCACCAAACTTGAATAGTTTTCTTGCTGTCTGGAGATACTTGTCTCAGGCCCCATACACACGGGAGGATTTATCAGCGGATACGGTCCAGCGGACCGTTTCCACGGATAAATCCTCTCGAGGATTTCCGCGGATTTCTATGCGATGGCGTGTACACACCATCGCATTGAAATCCGCGCCGAAATCCTCTGGCGATGACGTGTCGCGCCGTCGCCGCGATTATGACGCGGCGACGTGCGCGACGCTGTCATATAAGGAATTCCACGCATGCGTCAAATCATTACGACGCATGCGGGGGATCCCTTCGGACGGATGGATCCGGTGAGTCTGTACAGACCAGCGGATCCATCCGTTGGGATGGACTCCAGCAGATGGATATGTTCTGCATGTCAGCAAATATTCGATCTGCTGGAATCCATCCCAGGGGAGATATATCCGCGGAAACAGATCCGCTGGCGTGTACACACCATAGGATCTATCCGCTGAAACCCATTTTCTGGGATTTATCTGCGGATGGATTCTATGGTGTGTACGGGGCCTTAGTGCATGTTCTGCATTACATTAGGCAGAGAGGAAATGAGAAGAAGTCTACACATGAACAATAAAACGTCAACATTGAATGGACCAGAGGTAATGTTTTAAAGCAGGGTTTTTAAAAACTTTATAAACAAAAGACAGTTTACTGTCCTTCAGACTTTAGGGGGACCGGACTGTGGTCATTGGGAGTAAAAACTGTCCTGGCATCAGTGGAAGTAAACCGTGCATCTTTGTCATTAGGGGAAGGAATTGTGCCCCACTGGTGTCATTGGGAGGAAAAGGGCCCCATCATTGGTGTCAGTGGGAGGATTAATACACCATCATTGGTGTAAATGGGAAAAATAGTGTCCCATTGTTCATGTCAGTAACAAAAATTATGCCATATTGTTGGTGTCAGTGGGAGGAATAGTGTTTTGCATCAGTGGGAGGAAAAGTGCCCCAAGGGCCAGATATAGGCCACATCTAGGCCTCCAGATCACAGTTTGGAGACCACTGTTTTAAAGGAATATAAATCAGAAGATTCTATCAGAATTCTTGAAACTGCATCATGACCTAATGTGTTTCTGTAAATATCACACATGCAATGTTGCCCTGTTTCCATCAATCAGGAGAGTATGAATGATAAGGGGGAAATCATCTATGGATGCTGCTAACTGGAGATAAGGAAATGTCAGAGGGACAGAACAGTAGCAGCGGAGGATCTTGTCCAGAGACAGGTGCAGCTTATAGAGGGCTGGAGAGAACTGATGTCCAAACCCATCTAGCAGCACTGCCACACTCAGGCTACTGCTATGCTAGAAACAGTCTATAGAGTGCTAAAATCTGAGCCTTTCTTTAAGTATCTACTGCCAACAACACCATTGTGTTCTGAAGCCTCTGCCTGCCTGTGTATTAGCTATCAAAGCACCATCCACATGGGTGCCACGTGCATAAGGAAACACTTGAGTTAGCACCACAGAGGTCTGTAGGAGCAGCAGTTTAATGAGACCATTTGGCAGCAAAATGCCTGCAATGCTCCTGCTTGTTCCTCACTTTCCACATCCACAGTCTTCCCCTGCTGCATCTCTTGCTGCATATGGCACAGCATATAGCACATGTTACCATGGGCATGTGTTGCAGGAAGCAGGGTTGGTTCATATGCTTTGGGCCACACAGGGAACATTTTCTGGCAGCTAAGAAAGATACAGAGCAGGACACACCACAGGAGCTGATGGTGCTGCTACATGTCTTGTCCAAGGACACCTATAAACATTTACTTTATTCTCCACAGTGGCCTTGGGGGTCTTACTCATTGGAAACAGCAGTCCTCCCCAAGTGCTCTAAACCATATGCAATTGACACAGGCTGAATGCTGCCATACTGTATTGCAACCCATATGCATGGGGGACAGGAGCCGCACTGGGCCAGAGCTACTGGCAGCTGTCCAGGCTCTGGCCAAGAGGTGGCTGGCACCATGGCACTTTCAGCTTGGAAAAGTCATGTTTGACAATGGCACTAACCTGCTGGCTGCCCTTTACCTGGAAAAAAAATCCCACATGTACCTTGCATGCCACATGTCCTTAACTTGGTTGTACAGTGTCATTAATCACTTTGGCTTTCAGGAGGTCAGCTCCTTTGTCAGCTCAGACTGGTAAATGATAAAACCTGGCCATGGCTCACCAAGCAGAAATGCAGCACCATTATCAGCTGCATGCGGGTACTTTAATGAACCATCGCACGGCGTGGTCCCTCCAGGTAGTATTTTTTGATAATTGTTTTGTTTTCTATATATAATTAGTATTTGTTATGGTACGGCACGTTAGCATAATGTGAGTCTATGAGAGTGATCCGATGTATGCTAGTGCACATGTCCATCTGGCGGGTCACAACTCGGATCGAGGCTTGGTTAAATTTTGTTTGGCATATAAGAAGGTGCCCCTGGACGACGTCATCTCTGATGAAACATGTAGGGTGGAGCGACGCGCTGACATCACCTCGTGTTTCCATTTGTGTCTCGGAAGGACGGGTTTATCTGGATGTGCGCTGGCCGGCACACCAGACTTAAGGCTTTCTAAGAAAACGGATGCTGTAAGTGCAATATATTTTCTAATACAAATAAAATGGTTTATGGTTTTACACTATATAGAGATTTTTATTTTTTAGGCACCTTGGAGATAGATACACGTTTATTCCTGGAGAAAGACCCAGGCTGTGGTTTACTACAGACACTCTTTGATCCTCTGTAACGGGGGGGTCATGTAGATCTGGTAGATCTGGTAAGGAGATAACAATAGGAGATAACTATATCATCTTGTGGTGGAGCTTGCCCGTTGAAGATGGTGGATGGATTTTTGTGAATGAGGCCATAGTTTCAAACACTGGTGGACTTTTTAACATATAAACTTTTGATCTAGCGTGATTTTATTTTCCACTTATATATGCTATACTGTGTTTTATATTATACAGGAGAATCGCTGCTTTTATTCATCATTCTTGTACTAATACGATTGTTGTTTTTTATTTGTAATTAGCGCAGTTTTTCCACACTTTTTTCTGGTAAATGATAAAACCTGGCCATGACTCACCAAGCAGAAATGTAGCACCATTATCAGCTGCATGACAGTCGCCTTATGTGGGTCACATCTACACAATGTAACTCTATGTTGGACAAGAGGCTGCAGAAGCACGCCATCAATGAGTACTTGTGCAATTATGATGTGAGAACAGACTCTTGAAAGCTGGAGTTCTTTTCATCAGATCAGATGAACGGTAGTTTTACCAGAACGAGCGCTCCCGTCTCATACCTTGCTTCTGGGCATGCGCGGGTTTAAAATGTCATTTTTCGGGTTGTAAAAAATGATCGTGTGTGGGCTAAAACGACGTTTTAAACCCGCGCATGCCCAGAAGCAAGGTATGAGACGGGAGCGCTCGTTCTGGTAAAACTACCGTTCATAATGGAGTAAGCACATTCATCACGCTGTAACAGACAAAAAAGCGCAAATTGTCTTTTACTAACAAGGAATCAGCTAAAAGCAGCCCAAAGGTGAATAGAACTTCCCCTTCAGAGTGCTGTCGTACGTGTTGTACGTCACCACGCTTTGTTCATCATTTTTTTAAAACGATGGTGTGTGGGCAACATCGTTTTTAATGATGAAGTTGGAAAAACTTTGTTTTGGACATGCTGAAAAACGTCGTTTTTTTTTTCATGACGAAAAACAACCGTGTGTACGCGGCATGACATTTAAATGACTGACATATTTCCATGTTGCCAACAAAGCTAAAGTACAGTTATGTTTTTTTTTTTGCTCTGCTAAGTGTCCCCAATGGCAGTGCCCACTTTCTATGCCATTTTGTCTTGCTGGACAATAGTTTGCCTATTGCGCCAAAATATGGCCAGAATTTAACAGTAGAATTGTCCTCAATAGACTCAAGTGGAGTTCCCTGCAAAGTTCATAATTGCTGAAGCCAGTAAAAAAAGACCAGAATTGCCAAAACCTCTGTAAATCAAATCCAAGCAGAATCATCCATCACTACATCCATCACTACTTATGACCGTAGATGGTACATGGTTATCGCTAAAGCCTTGTACACGCGATCGGATTTTCCGCAAGACAAAGCATCAGACTTTTGTCTGAAGGGCGTGTGCCTGGATTTTGTCTTGCATACAAACAGAACACAATTTTCGGCCAACAAACATGAACGTAGTGACATACTACGTGTTTTTCAGCTCTTGAGCGCCACCCTTTGGGCACCTTCTTCTAATGTTGTGATTGATTCCGAGCATGCGTGTTTGTACCTTTGTCTGACGGACTTGTGTACACACGATCGGAAAAATCTGACAACAGACTGTTGTCCGCGGAAAATTTTAAAGCATGCCATTCAACATTTGTTTATGGAAAATCTGACAACAATTATCCAATGGAGCGCACAAACGGTCGTATTTTCGGCCAACAGTCAACACACAATTCTCATCAGAAAAACTGATCGTGTTTTCGAGGCTTAAGATTCTCAGATATGATGTTACACCTTAAGCTTCATTAGGCATCACAATTTTTACACAACCCTGTGCATCATTAATTCAGTAAATATAAATAAAGTAAATGTTATGGTTTTTAAGTCTGAAGAACATTTAAAGACCCCATGCATGTTCAATATAAAATATTTAAAAAAGCAGATACTACACTACTACAAATAAGTCATATGATGATACAGTAACACTGTTATTAAAAACTACTGTCTACTAAGCTACAGCTGACTTAACCACATCTTTAAATATCCTTTACAGACTGGCACCAAGTTATTTTAAAATTGATGAGACATTACACTGAAAATGGTCCCAGAGAAAATGGATTTCTTTATATGTTGTGACACCCTTTATTAAACCTGTCTAAAAGAATTGTAAATATATGAAATATACATATTCAGCACAGGCACATCATCAGTCATTCTATACAAATGTTTTTGTAAATGTCACAATAAACCTTGCATCCCTTAAGAATAAATGCAGTCTTTTCTGGACAGATGGAAAGGACAATAAAAAACAAATGAGTTATTAGAGACATGTTTTTAACTGTTTTGATCTGAACTTTACTGTAACATATTAGAAACTGCTCTTTTAAAAAAAAAAAAAAATCTGCTTATCCACAGCTTATCTGAAGGGGTTATATAATAGCTGAATATCAGTATTGGGGTACGCCAAATAGAATACCCTTCAACTTTCTTTCCTGGAAACAGAATTTTAGCTTACAGTGTTTTTGTTAATCAATGTATAGCACTGCCCCCTTGGGGGTTGCTTAGAATTGCATGTTCATCTGTGCCACCTTGACCCTATGAAGATTCCAGTCCTCTTGATACTCTAGGTTTAGACATGTTGTGTACACCTTTAACCACCGGTGTACATCCAGAAGGATTTGCCCCTTAATGACCAGGCATTTTTTTGCAAAATGGTACTGCGTCGCTTTAACTGACTGCAAGACTACAGAGGAAGGGCTATAAGAGGGTATTATGAAGGTGTTTCTTTCATATGTAAATTAATCAGTTCACAGAGAACAGGGATCTGAGAGGGCAGGATCTGAGGGGTAAGATTCTCCCTGTTCACACTGGTCATCATATTTAACTGGGCAAGACTGAATTACAATTGTCATCCATTCCATCCTGCCCAGCAGCAGCATAGCTAGCTTTCAGAACGGGCTGTGTATGAAGGGGCTTCCTATTTTATTTTGAATAATGCTGTGATCTGTGAGTCTGGATTTGGTGGGTTTGGACTCTTCCTGTAGGTGTGGCTGGGCAGGACTGAATGCTATTTAGGATGAATTGCCATCACACCCACCATCAGAGCTGTGAAAGAAGTTACATCATTTGCAGAGTCTCAAAGACTACAGGGGGTGTGTTTTAGGCTAGCAATGCAGCATGAAATGGCTGGAAGGCATTTTGTCTACATCAGACTATACAGAGTATCACATGGTACAAAGCCACAACTAAACCCAGAATATAAGAGAATCTTCAGACAACAGAGAAACATGGTACTGAGGTATAATCTATGCTGGGACTGATCATTACATTCAGTTCTAGTAAAAAGAAAGTTGGAGTTCAGCCTTAACTCTTTAATGTATATTAGAACAGAAAAGATGATACTTGTTTGCTTGCTATAGTCAACATTTTTATTTTGCCTTTTTTTTACTCAATAGTAAGGCATACAGAGGTATTATCGCATGTACATATCATAACATTTCTTTTCCTTATGCAAACTTTACAGAGATATAATAAAGATCAGAGGTCAATAAAATATAACATGAGATATGAAGGGCCTTAGCCCTGGGATTAGCAATCTGACAAGTATCATAGTAAAACATATTAAAATGTATTTGAAACATATCTAAACAGACTAGTAGAGATGGATCGGAGAGTATTAGCCAATTACTGATGTTTCTCAGGGTATGGGAGAGGGCTCCCTCCCCCTGAACATCCCTTGCGGGCACTATGCTGTGCTCAGGTAGGGAACTCCATCCCCCCTCCCCCATGCCATCTCCGATCCCTAGTTAAGCCCCTATAGGGCGAGGGTATCACCTAGTGCTATTCCGTGAGCCTCTAAAAGAAGTCAATCAAAGAGAAGGGGAGAGTGTGTCTGTCAATCCTGGTGAGCCTATCCATTCAGTCCATAGTTGCCATTTCCTGAGGAGTTGTGTCTTGTCGCTGTGGCGTAACGCCAGGGTAGATTCATAGATGAAGTGGGTATGTGTGGTGTGTACTACGTCCCGGAGGGTAGGAGGGTCAGGGTCCTTCCATTTCCTAGTGATACTAAGGCGTGCGGCTAGGAGAACGTGAACAATAATCGTTCTCTCAGGGTTAGGGAAGCGGTCAATAGTGAGAGATAGTAGTGCCAAGGACGGTTGTTTGTCTATGGTCACCTTTGTGACGTCATGAAGGAGTTGAAGCACTGAGGTCCAGTACTGAGTAAGTTTTGGGCATCCCCAAAGCGTATGAATCAAGTCACCCTTCTGGCCACAGTTCCTCCAGCAGGTGTCGTTGAGTGAGGTGTCAAATTTGGAGATCCTATCGGGGGTTAGATACCAACGGTAAGTTATCTTAAATGCTAATTCCCACAGAGTGGAGCAGGATGTAGCCTTATAGGTGTAATGGCCAGCCCTTTCCCATTGAGTCAGGGTGAATTCTCGCCCCAGATCTCTTTCCCATGTGGTCAATGCGGTGCAGCTAGTAAATGTGGTCTTGGAGCCAAGTAGGTTATAAAACGTTGTTATCCCTTTTCGGTGTGTTGTTGGGGACCTATAGTATACCCAGGCGGTTTGGGGTAGTGAGCATTCCCACGTTTTTAATGAGAGAAGGCAGTGTCGGGTGCGGAGGTAAAGGAATAGGTCAGAGTCTGGGATGTTGAATCGTTCCTGGAGGTCCTGGAAGGATTTGATAGTGCTTCCTGTGATTAGGTCAGATACGTGGATCAACCCTTTAGCTTTCCAACGGGAGAATGAAGTGGAAGCCATCAGGATTTGCAATGTCTCTAGGGGAACAGGTATTGTAGAGCGTACTTCAGGGGTCGCGGGCAGTCGCGCAAATTGGGTCCAGACCTTGAGGGTCGCGAGGATGGTCGGAGAAAGGTGGGGAGGTGTCTTTGCTCCCATTGTGGTAGCAAACAACCAGGCAGGGAGGGTATGATGTGGAACTGAGGATTGTTCTATTCTACCCCATAGTGTGGAGGGGGGGCCAGAGGAAATCCATTCCTTAGCTTGCGTCAAAATTGAGGCCATGTAATAGTCTCGGAAGTTGACATATCCCATTCCCCCTGCTGAACGGTGTTTTGTCAGTCTAGTGTGGCCGCATCTGGCTTTTTTACCTTTCCAGACGTATTTCGATAGCATTGCTCGTAGTGAGGAGAAATATTTGATGGGAATAGGGATGGGGAGGGTTCGAAATAGATACAATATTTGGGGGAGATGGAGCATTTTAAACGCCGCTAAGCGGCCAGACCATGAGAACTCCAAGGATGCCAGCCTGGTGAGATCCGCCTGAAGTTTAGAGCGAATTGGTAGATAATTAGAGGCAAATAAAGCTTTCGTAGTAGAGGTGAGCTGGATCCCCAAATATGTAATGCTATTGTCCGCCAAGACGTATGGGAAATTGAGTGCGATCCGCTTCTTGGTAGCCTCGTCTAAGCCTAGGTTAAGCATGTAAGATTTGTCCTCATTGGCTTTATAAAAAGATATTTCGCTGAACCAGGCAAGCATCCTTTGGATCTCAGGCAGGGAGCGCTCAGGATTAGTAACTACAAGAATCACATCGTCCGCAAATAGGCTTATTTTGTGTTCTTTTCCTGCTATAGTCATACCAGAGATGTTTTTGTTAGTTCTTATAGCTTCTGCTAGGGGCTCCATGACTAGGTTGAATATTAGGGGTGATAGGGGGCATCCCTGTCTAGTGCCGTTGGTGATTTGGAAGGGCGTGGAAAGGGCACCCGCCGAGAGTACCCTGGCTGAAGGGTTGGAGTATAAAGCCATGATGGCATCGTGGATGCCTCCAACTAAACCAAATTTGGTCAATACTGCTGACACGTATCCCCAGTGGACCCTGTCAAACGCCTTCTCTGCATCCAGGGAGAGAAGCAGAGAAGGCGTTCTGGAGGCCTCGATCCGGTGCATGATGTTTATCATCCGTCGCGTGGTGTCCGAGGCCTGGCGTCCCTTGGTGAAACCTGACTGGTCTGGGGAAATTAAAGAGGGGAGAATGAGTTCCAGTCTGTTGGCTATGAGTTTGGCATAGATTTTTAGGTCGACGTTTAGTAGGGATATGGGTGGAAATTTTTCGGGGAGACGGGGTCTTTGCCTGGTTTGGGTAAGGTCACTACCGTAGCCGCAAGCATTTCAGCCGGGAAGGATGCTGATCCAGCGGCTGAGTTGAAGGTGCGCTGCATAGTGGGAGCTAAAAGGTGTTGGAATTTACGGTAGTATTCCCCAGTGAAGCCATCTGGGCCTGGGGATTTAGAGGAGGGGAGGCCGTTTATTGCTTTAAGGATTTCATCAATCGTGAAGGGGTTAGTCAACGTGGAGAGTTGTGTGGGGGTAACTGAGGGGAGATTAACGCTATCCAGGAATGTTTAGATCGAGGTAGGAGATGGTTGAGTTGTGGAGGGGTCCTTTTTGAGATTGTAGAGGTCTGCATAGTACTCACTGAATGCATCTGCTATTGATTGAGGTTTAAGGAGCTTTTCTCCGGAGTGGGGGTGGATCAGATATGGGATTTTCGTTTTGGTCCTGTATCCTTTGACTCTGAGGGACATTGCTTTCCCAGCTTTATTGCCCGTGGAGTAGCAAGTAGCTTTAAGGAGCTTATATGATTTTTCATGTTTTTCAAGAAGCAGTGCTCTGAGGTCATGTCTTAAAGTAAAGATTTGCGATTGTAGGGACGGGGAGGGGTTGGTTTTGTTAAGGGCCTCCGCGGAGGTCAGGGCTTGTGTGAGTTCATCCATCTTTCGAGTTCTATGTCGTTTAGCTCTAGCCCCCATTTGGAGGAAGACCCCCCGTATCACCGCCTTGTGGGCATTCCACACCACCAGCGGGTCAGATGTGGGAGTGTGATTGATTGAGAAGTATTCCTCAAGATTTTTTTTGATGGTGTCTGAGTAGTAGGGAGTATTGAGGAGGTAGTTGTTGGCTCTCCATATATAGGTAATGGGAAGGGAAGAATTGTCAGAGATGGTGAGGCTGATGGGGGCATGATCTGACCAGGTGGTGGTGTGGATTTCAGAGCCCAGAACCCTTTGCAATAACCAGCTATCAGTTAAAAACAAGTCAATACGCGAGTAGGTGTTGTGACGGGGCGACAAGAACGTAAAGTCCCTCTCGCTCGCATGACAGCACCTCCACACATCATACATGCTATGAGAGGAAATGAATGAGTCCAAGGAAGAAGCACGCCGGGGAGGCCCGGCGGTAGAGTCCATGGCATTGTTAGGGACCTTATTGAAGTCCCCACATATGAGTAGGTGTCCAGTTTGGAATTTGCGAATTGCCTTCATCACTTTCCTGAGGAATGTCATTTGGCCCTGATTCGGGACATAGAGGGATACCAGTGTGTACGGTACATTGTTGATGTCACAGTTGAGAAACACATATCTACCATCCTGGTCAGTGACACTTTGGCGTAGTTGGAAGGTGACCGAGTCTCTGATGGCGATCATCACTCCGCGTTGTTTCTTGGAGAAGTAGGCCTGAAAGACATGTGGGAACTGTTTGTGGGAGCACTTGGGAGCTGCTTGTAGCGCAAAGTGGGTCTCCTGGACGCACAGAACGTCACAATTGTGGGCAAGTGCTGATGACCACAAAGATGTCCGTTTTGCGGGGTGGTTTAGGCCCTTGGCATTGAGGGAGAGTATTTTGAACCCCATGGTCTGGTGTGAGGTGGTGGTAAGAGCTTAAAAGTACTTACAGTTGTAGTGAAAGCCGCTCAAGACCCAAGTAGTCAGATAGGGAAGACGAGGCGGTGTGCTTTCTGGCGTATCGGGAGGCAGGGCAGGATTGAGCCGCTAAGACGTAGGAGACAAAGGTAGAGATGAGTAGTCACAGTAGGGTGTTGAAAGGAGTATGTGCCTTAGGTTTAGAGGAGAGGTTCACTTGATACAGTGTATGTAGAGGCAGCGCCGTTAGGTGATCCCTGGTGAGGAGAAAATATCCAAAACAGAAAAAATAAAACAAAAAGATGAAAATGAAAAATGGACCGTAGAGAACAAGAGGTCAACAATTTCCCTGTACAAGGGAGCAACGTAGAAATCAGCAACAAACTGCTCTACTCGAGCGGCTGATTAAGTGCAGGGGAGAGTTTTGTGAGCAGGTGGTGGGTCGCATGACCAGACCGGACATATGCGTTGCTCAGCGTAGCTGTCTCGGGTTATTCATTTTGAACTTCCCCTTGTCAGCTCCAAAAGTGAATGGGTTAGGGGCCCCGTTGTGTTCAGGCTGGTTGTGGGGGGGCTCCGGTAGAATTCCCCAGGAGTGTAGCAGCTTCATACCACCTTCTAGGGTGGATATGGCATGTGGGATGCCATTGTGAGTGACCAAGATGGTCGCTGGGTGTCTCCATTTATAGATGATCTTATGGTTATGCAGGGCCTTTGTGATGGTTTTAAGCTGTCTTCTCATCAGGAGTGTGTACTGAGAGAGATCGGCGTATAGCTGGATATCTGAGTATGGCGCCGGGAGTGGGGAAACTTCCCTTGCTTTCATTAATATTTGCTCTTTAGCTTGAAAAAAATGAATTCTTAGTAGAACATCTCTAGGTATATCTGCTTCCAAATGGCGGGGCTTGGGGAGCCGGTGTATGCGGTCTATAGTGAGTTCAATGGGGGAGAGATCAGGCAGCATGCTGGAGAACATGGTGCTGGCATAGGCATGCAGCTCCTTTGGCTGGACGCTCTCAGGGACCCCACGGATTTTAATGTTGTTGCGTCTGGAGCGGTCCTCAAGGTCCGCGAGCTTCGCCTTGATCCATAAATTGTCATCCCTTTGCTCAGCATAGCCATCTACTAGCTCGTTTACTGTGTCAGTGCAATCCACCATTTTGTTCTCTATAAACTGCATTCTATTGTCCATATGCTTCATTTCCAAAGAGAATGTGTTGATCAATGAGGACAGGTTAGTCATGAGTGAGGATTGTAATGTCATGAGCATGTCCTTCATCGTGGTGTCTAACACCGGCTGCCCTGTGGTGGGGAATTGGGCAATGGAGGACTGTAGGGAGGATATGGCAGAGTCATTGTGTAGGCCTGTACTCACTGCAATTGAGGCCTGCGTGTGGGGGTCCATCCTCATCTTGGACTTGGCAGGGCTCTGCGTTCCCGGTGTGGCAGGCGAGTTGTCCGGAGGGTAGGAGAGCTGCTGCGGCAGCTTCAGGTCTCGTGGATGGGCTGTGGGGAGAGCCGTGTAGTCCAGCATCTGCCGCGCTGTGCTCCCGTCGGCGCCATCTTGGCTTTTTCGGCGGGGCTGGAAGGAGAAGGATTCCAGCCTTTTCGGGCCGCGTTCCTGTGCCCGTTTTCGGGTCATTGTGTCGGCGGGTCCCGGGGGAGGTGGAGACGTGTCCGTGGTGGCTGTTTAGAGCAGCGTGGGTGCCCGAAATGTCGCTCATTGTCCGGTCCGGTCGGCGGAGCTCACAGCTCAAGCGTCCATTCGCGTGCACGCGCAAGCCACGCCCCTTTATTTTGCCTTAACACACATCCTGTTTTGAATTCGGCTGATTCATTAGAATTGGAAATGAGAAAATATATACAAAAGTGGAGTTGTTGTCCACATGACCAATCAGAATTCCTGTTTCAATTTACAAATGTAAGTTAAAACTTGATTGATTGATGTTAGCCACATTTGTTTGTGTTTTCCCCTTCTCCAGGTTTACAGAATTAGCTATGCCAACTATAAAGCCACTTGCTTTTAGAATGGGTTAGTGTTTACAATACCATTAACAAATGGAGACAGACTACAAGTAAAAATGGTTGTAAGATCATGCAATGAATTCTATGTTGGGCTATTAGTATGCCAGGTTTTGATGTTGTTTACTCAAATTTTGATTTATCAGCATTTGCGATCATCAGCCATCAGTTTATATTTCACACTCCAGTGCTGTTTGACTTTTCTGAGCTGTTTATCTTATTACTGCTTATCTTTGATAAACAACACACTGGGTTATTTCAGTTTTTTCTAGCTTAGACTTGTGGTGACCATGTTTTCAGGACAGAAAAGCCATTCCCCATGGATGCATATATATATGAAAGCCCACCAACCCATCATATACTGTATACATACAGCTGGTTGGGAACAGGTTAAAGATTAGAAATGACACACGGTGTCAAGTGAAAATATAAAACTTTTGACAGCAGTCATGTTGTTTTATCTAAAGTTCCCCATGTTTCTGTAAGAGATATCAAGTGCAGGTATCCAGCAACAGCAGGGGTGACCAATTCAGTGTAGCTGTGGAAATTGAAATCAGACTGGTGCATGACTAAAGTAATATTTATTAATAATGAACCTTATCCAGCAACAGTAAAAGGAAAACACATGCGTGAACCATAAAGTGATAAAATACCTAAAAAACAACCTAACTGTATATACATACATACAGTATACACAGTACATATACAAAATAGTGAACACCGATAAGGGAAAGACAGGAGCTGCAAGGAGATGGACAGGAAAGGAGGCCAGAACCGAGATCATGAACAAGGGGAGCAAATAAGGAGTAGCAAGGCAAGTACTGGAATAGAATCAGAGCAGAAGTCAGGATCAAGATCAGGAGCAGCACATACAATTAAGGTAGAAGGCACACAGGCAAAACACTGAACCAGTGAAGAAAGTTAGGAAAAGAGTGATATAACTTTCCAGCCAGCCTTAGGTGAGACTGATAACTGGGCTTAACTGGCTACTAGGAGACACCCCCTGGTGGTCACCGGAACTACCCCCTCTCACTCTGTGAATTACCACCAGCAGGTGACAGTTTTTCTATAAAATGTGGTATGACTCCCCTAAAACTAATATGTGGACTAGCATAAAGCCAGAGGCTGATCATGTAGGTCTAACACAGTTAACAATATGATCCACCAATATGATCCACCTGTCCAGTGCACCAAAGTGTATAAACTAACTGTCATGACCTTGCAGTAATACTTTCATGACCTGTTTGTCTCTTACCTTGTCTGTGTATCAGCCTTAGGGCTTGCTCTCTCACACCTGCATGGTTAAATAATCTTCCCTCAGTGTGGCTCCACCCTAGCCTCAACAGGAAACACTATTTAACACTGTGTTCTCCAAGCCTGCCTTGCCAATATTGTGTGTTTGGTTTCCTGTTTGCCATGTGCTCTACGTTTGTCTCAGTTACTGATCTTGGCATATTCCCGACCATCCCCGCTGGCTTGTGACCCTGATCTTTGGCGCGTTCTTGACTATCCCTGTCTGCTTGTGACCCTTGACCTTTGGCTTGTTTACCGTTTATCCTTGTCTGCTTGTCGCCCGACCTTTAGCTTATCCTCCTATAACCTACCGTGAGCGTGAGCTGGGAGACTCTGGGGCCCGCGGCCTGGAGTCAGCTGCAGCGAAGTCCATCCTCACCACTAGAGGCTCTTGTGAACACCCGCTGGCTCTTAGACTTCGCACCCTGTGGAATCTTATGTTCTAGCTCCCTGTGGGATCCGTGTTGGTGCCCCAGTGCACCTGCCTTCCTGCACCACCCATGGTTCCAACCGCAACAGTCAGCCGTAGGGTCCACTATCATATCGGTGCACTCCTGACCCAATGGTGTGCATTATCTCACCTGGACTCAAGTGACCTGACAATAACATTAGAGATGAGGTATTGATTTGCCAACACCATAGGGTTTATTTACTAAAGGGAAACAGACTGTGCACTTTGCAAGTGCAGTTGATCCAAAGCTTACTAAGTGAGAGAAACTCTGCTGACTTTTATCATTCAATCATGTGCAAGCAAAAATGCATTTATTTGTTCCTTGTATGTGATCGGGTATTTTTTGAAAAGTGAAGCTTCATCTCAATTGCTAAGCTCTGGGGCAACTGCACTTGTAGAGTGCAAGTGCAATTTTAAAGGTTGAAAGCAGCAAAAAAAGTCTGGCGCCAGGAAACTGGGATGTATATGGTTGTGAGAATAAAATGTTGCATCCTACATGTGCCTAATAAGCTGCTATGTGGAAGAACACACCAGGAGAAATGTGTACAATCAGAAGCAACCATACAAAAAAGCGCTATTTGGGGCAAGCTGTGTGCGGACAAAATTAACAGGCAAAAATCAATAAGCAGAACTTTTTATCGATTTAATGTTGCGATAGATTAATATGTTAAAAAACAAGGCAATTCTCCTTTGCAGAGATGGTCAACACTCTTGCTCAGCACTATAGTGATACCTTATGGAGGCAGCCAATAGACCGGCTGGTTGGAAAGTTTGTTGCAGTGATGGAATCCTCATTAGAATTCCATCACTGCAGCAAACTTTTCAACCAGCCAGTGGCCCGCCGATGTGGTCCCCAACTGTGGCCCGCCGCTCTCCCACACCCTCCGCTGCTTACCTGAGCTGTCTCCTGATGGGTATGGATACGAGTGAGGGCCACCTTTATACCATAGCAGGGCGGAAGCGATTTCTAAATGTCACTTATACCCATAGCTCTTAAAGGGCCATTTTTTGTCATTTTTTCAAATGACAATTTTTCATTATTATTGAATTTTAGTGTAAATATGAGATCTGAGGTCTTTTTGACCCCAGATCTCATATTTAAGAGGACCTGTCATGTTTTTTCTATTACAAGAGATGTTTATATTCTTTGTAATAGGAATTAAAGTGACCCATTTAAAAAAAAAGTGTAAAAATAAATAAAATAAAGTAAAAAAAAGAAAAAAAACATATTTTTTTAAAGCGTCCCGTTCCATTCAGCTTGCGCACAGAAGCAAACGCATATGTGAGCAGCGCCCGCATATGAAAATGGTGCTCAAACCACACATGTGAGATATCTTCTCGATCGTTAGAGCGAAAATTCTAGCCCTAGACCTCCTTGTAACTCAAAACATGCAACCTGTAGAAACATCTTTTAAACATTGGAGATTTTTAAGGGTAAAAGTTTGACGCCATTCCACGAGCGGGCGCAATTTTGAAGCGTGACATGTTGGGTATCAATTTACTCGGTGTAATATTATCTTTCACAATATAAAAAAATTGGGCAAACTTTACTGTTGTCTTATTTTTTAATTCAAAAAGTTTTTTTTTTTTAAAAAGTGTGCTTATAAGAGCGCTGCGCAAATACGGTGTGACAACAAGTATTGCAATGACCTCCATTTTATTCTCTAGGGTGTTAGAAAAAAATGTATAATGTTTGGAGGTTCTAAGTAATTTTCTAGCAAAAAACAATTGTTTTCAACTTGTAAACACAGAGTCTGAAAAAGAGGCTCAGTCCTTAAGTGGTTAAAGCTGCCCTGCTACTGAGCAATTTTAGACTGCTGTATCCTTTACAGTTTCTTAAAGGGATTGTAAAGGCAGAAGGTTTTTTTTATCTTAAAGTGGTTGTTAAGCCACTATAACCCGTATACACCATCAGCACTGCCTCCTATTGTAGTATCACCCGCTGTGTGTGATTTACAAAAATAAATGCTGAAAATACCTAATTTCACTGCAGAGATGGTGATCACATGACTGGCCAGCTTTCGCCTTTCCTCCTCTGAGAGATGCAGCAGGTGGGGCTGAGATTCCTGTGCTGATATTAGTCTGGAGGGGAGAAGGAGGGGAGGAGGAGAGGAGGAGAGGAGGAGAGAGCTGGTATTAGGTATTTACAGCATTTATATTTATAAATAATTCCCAGAGGGGGACACTGCAATAGGAGGCAGTGCTGATGGTGTATACAGGTTAGTGTTATGAGAACAGCAGGAGGGAGCGCGCAGCTCACACACAGACAGAGAGGGGAGGAGAACACAAGAGAAGAGAGGAGAGCAGATAGCAGGCTGATGATGATGAAGGCATGCAAACTGACCACAGTGTCAGGGCTCAGCAGCCATGATACACTGTTTACAGAGCTGTGGGGAAAAACTGTCAGGATCAGCCAGTTTTTTTAGGTGTTACAATTGGCCAAATGACACAGGACAAGCACTGTGTCATATAACATGCTTTAAAGGAGCAGGATCCATTTTTATCTCTTTGGGGTTAACAAGTGCTTTAATGCATTCTATGGATTAAGATAAAAGAAAAAAACCTTCAGCAGCCCCCCTCAGCCCCCCTAATACTTACCTGAGCCTGTTTTTATCCAGCAATGTTCAGGAGTGTCTAAGGTGCCTGGGACTCCCCTTCTCATTGGCTGAGACAGCAGCAGGGTGCAATTGGCTCCAACTGCTGCCAATCAAAATTATTCAGACAATCAGAAGAGAGCGGGGCCAGGTCGCAGCTCCATGTCTGAATGGACACAGGGAACTGTGACTTAGCTTAAGTGCCCCCCATAGCAAGCTGCTTGCTCTGGGGGCACTCAACAGGATGAAGGAGCCTGTAGCACAGAAGAGGGACCTGAGAAAATGAGGATTTAGGCTGCTCTGTGCAAAATCAACTGCATATAGCAGGTAAGTATAACATGTTTGTTATTTTTTTTTTAAAAATAAGGTCTCAAATCTGGACCTAGCTTTGACATAAAAATTATTCTGCTACTGGTGAATTTTACAGTTTGTTTTAATTTGTCAATTTGATCTGCTATTTTCCAATTTTACACTGCTGCATCATCTGCGGTCCCTTAATTCCTAATGACAGCTGCATAGAAACTAGATACTTGCAAGACAGTTCAGTTTTGCATCAGTGAGAACAAGGACAGTGACAGTAAACTACTGGCCAGTTTCTGCATGCCAGTCAAAGAGGGCCTAATAATGCAAAAGCATGTGTCACTGCTAAACCTACCTAAATAGGCATTTTATTTTCAAACTGAAATGAATCATATTGAAGTGTTACTGTTTGTAAAGGATAAAATAAATTTCACAAGCAAATATGCCCTTCCAGTGTACTCTGTAGTTGAGATATACAGATCTCTTGAATCAAAGCACGCTTACGTTGAACCATCTGAGGACTGGGGGATGGGTGGAGACTATATAGGGACTGGTGATATTTTTAGCTATCTTGAAACACCAGTATATGCAAATGACATAGGCTATATTCTTCCGAAGGCCCTGTGCCAAGAGAAGCCCACATTTATTCCCACTTATATAGGCCTCACAGGGTCATCATGCTCCGGTACCTACCCACGTGGTACCTACCCACGTGGGTAGGTACCGGAGCATGATGGGACTGTGAGGCCTATATAAGTCGGATGCAAACCGCGCACCTGTCATTGCAGCGAGAAGAGCCGTCGGGTCAACATCGGAAGAAGGGAGAAGAAGAGAATAGAAGAAGAAGACGACGTCACAGAAGAGCCGGGCTGGCCGCCTGCTAGTAACTGAGCTAACACAGGCACCGGAGAGCGGAGAGAAGAACCGGGGTGCGCCGAGTCAACAGCGGAGAGCGGCGGAGATAGAAGAAGACCCCCTGGAGAGCGGAGAAGCCCCCCCCGGAGAGCGGAAAAGCCCCCCCGGAGAGCGGAGGAGACCGCCGAGAGCGGAGAAGACCCCCCCGGAGAGCAGAAGACCCCCTGGAGAGCGGAAGAAGAAGCCCCCTGCCAAAAGAGCTAAAGAAGACAGGGGGGCCCCCGGACCAGACTAATAAATTATTTTAAAAACCCTGTGTCGTGTGTTTATTAACTTTAACACTTTGCCTCCAGGTGAATGGGTAGGGGTACGATGTACCCCATATCCATTCACTTAGGGTGGGGGGCCGGTATCTGGGGGCCCCCTTATTTGAGGGGGCTCCCAGATTCCGATAAGCCCCCCGCCCGCAGACCCCGACAACCAACGGCCAGGATTGTCGTGAAGAGGCCCTGTCCTTATCAACATGGGGACAGGGTGCTCTGGGGTGGGGGGGCCCCGCAGTGTGCCCCCCTGCCCCAGAGCACCCAACCCCCCCATGTTGAGGGCATGCGGCCTGGTATGGCTCAGGAGGGGGGGGGGCGCTCGCTCGTCCCCACTCCTTTCCTGGCCGGCCGGGTAGCGTGCTTTGGATACGGGTCTGGTATGGATTGTAGGGGGACCCCCTACGTCGGTTTTTCGGCATGGGGGGGGTCTCCTTACAATCCATACCAGACCTAAGGGCCTGGTATGCTCCTGGGGGGAACCCATGTCGTTTTTTATTTAAAAATTGGCGTGGAGTTCTCCCTCTCAGGAATGCATACCAAATGCCGCACCTAGAATTGGCGGGAATCCAAGTCGGATCCCCGTCACTTCTATGACGCGCTCGCTGGAATGTGCTTTGTCTATTCCAGCGAGTGCGAGATGTCAGCACCATGTTCCTGAGAATCAGCGCGATGCTGTCGTGCTAGAAACACATTCTCGGCAACATGTAGAAGGACAGCCAACTGTCAAACAAGTAGAAGCCACTGAACATGGGTGGCGATCTGGCACCATCTTGGTGCCTTCATTGTGTGTGCCAGGGCAGCTTCCAAAGTCTAGGGCTTCTTAGCAAGATGTGACAGCTCGGACATGCTGTGAGGAAGCTCAGTGTTGGCCGGTCATGCTAAGGCATGTATGAAGCGGCGGTGTCCCTCTATGTAATAGCCTGGGTGAAAGCAGGAGCTCACAGTAAGTGCAGCCTCACACTTGCATGTCCAAGCCATGCCCGTCATCTCCCAATTTTTCTGATGTATTTTTGCATGTTAGTGGTGGGCAGGGGGTGAAGACCCTTGACAGGGGGCAGGTATTGTGATGACATCTGCAGTGTTTGGGCTGTGAGTCCTGAAGGAAGGCAGGATGCAGGCAATTATGAAGGGGATTCAACAAGGTCTGTCAGGGGGACAGATGAAGATGTGTATGAAGGCGAGCTCAGTAAGTCAGAAGCAGAGCTTCATTTGGAAACACAGGCTTGGGTGGATTTGGGAATAGTGGCTGTGGGAATGGCACTTCTTGGTAGCCTTGTAAGTCTCCTAATTTTTCTGATATGCTTTTGCATGTTAGTGGTGGACATTCTCAACATGGGGTAGTTAAGTAGGTGGGGATTATAGGGTGGTAAAGCTGCAACCAGTGCATTGGCAGTTGGCACCTTGGTGTCAGGTTTTAAATGATTGTTGGCTTGCCTTGAATCAATATTAGCAAGCCTGTCACCCACACATGCATAGCTACCTATGGGAACAAAAGCACCTTCTGCCACTGGGACCACTGGGGTCATCTTGGTGGGGGTGGATGGCATTCACCCTGGCCTTGTGGCCACTGTTTCTTCTGGTAGGGGTACATCTGGCACAGACGTTAGGACTGTTACAACAGGACTGTCCTGCCACTTGAGTTTGCTGACTAGGGCGCCAAGTCAGATGGCAAAAATAAAAAACGTGATAAGGAGGCTTAATAGATATGGCTAGGAGACGCTGCAAAGTGTGAAGTATATGTGTGCTTCTAGAGACCATCGGGGTCTCATTTTGAAACCAGAGGTAAAAGAAAAAATCCTGAAGGATGACTACTTTGAAATTACTTCATTATTACCACTGGAAAATGTTTACTTGGGTCAGAGTAACTAAGATGATAGTACAAAGGAGGTATGGGTTGATTCTGTGGATGTTTGCTAACTGGCTGCAGGCCTTTGCAATTTTGGTTGGTTTTATTGGTGAAAAAGCACCTCAACACTGCCCTGCATTGTTCTGTTACTTGGACATCATTGGCAAGGCACATCAAGTTTATGGTTGTTTGGCTTGGTTATGGTATGATAAGAAGTTTTGGCGACTCATGGCAGTCCAGCCTTCTTTGGACTGGGACAACAAAGAAATTAGACTTTGGATGAAGTTGATGACTTTGGTTTGGTGGTTACCCCTTTTTTTCAGAGGGGGGAACCAGGGGGTTCAGCTGTCCTAGAACAACCAGCTCATAAAAGGAAGGAGTACTGCTGGCAGGTCAATGAAGGAACCTGTCAGTTTGTGTCATCCTGTGTTCTGGCTTCGGGAGGATTACACTCTTTCTCTCAGTGCTTTTTTTTAAAATCATTTGTTTTTATTTGCTTTTCTTGATTCGGTGATTGACAGGTACAATTAACATTGTTACAAAATTAGCATAGAAAGTGACAGTCTTTTACCATGAGGAAGGAATCTACATTTGCCATTACCACAGAGCAAAAAAAGAGGAAAAAAGGAAAGAGCTACCTTCCACCTCATATTCCCCCTCGTGTCCTTCCCTTATGTCTCCCTCCCCCCTCCCCCCCTCCCCAATACTAAGGAGCGCACCACCCTCGTCGTTTCCCTATCTAGGCAATGGGCGGATCCGTCTGCCAACCTCGCTACCACCATGAGTCGTTAACGGGGAAAGTCTGGCTAAGGAGGTTTTTAACCAGGCCCCCCTCCTGGGGGTCTCCCCATTCGAGACGGCTGGGCTATTGGACTGTAATTATCCCTTGTTGGCAGAGGAGGTGGAGTCTCAGTGGGCCAGGGCAGCTCCGCCGCTAGGTCCCCCTATGAGGGATCTCCCACAGCCCTCATCCACGGTCCCCAGAGTCTTACAAATTTCCCATAGTTCCCTTGTCTGGTAAAGGTCACTCTCTCGCTGGAAATGGTTAGATTAATGGTTGCTACCCAATTTTCTACGGACGGGGGGGCATGTGCTTGCCATTTTTGAGCTATTATCTTGCGTTCTCTCAGTGCTTTAATAGGGGAAAAACTTGATCAGGTGATTTTGCTGGAAAGGGGGATGTCAGTGAGGTTAGCAAGGATTCGCTCATATCCAAATACAGTAACTATCCAGATCTTGGTGTGGCATGTTTGCTGGAGCAGGGATTTTCAGAGGGATTTGTCTTACCTTGTCAGTTGCATTATATTGTTTTGCTGGACGAAAATCAGCAGTCAGACTGACCCAAAAGTGGTTTCTTCAAAATTGCTTAGGGAGGTTGAGTTGGAGTATATGGTGTGTTCTTTTGACTCCCTGACAATAGAACACGTTCTCTTTTGGGTGTGGTGTTGTTCCTAAGAAACATAACATACATCTATTGATTTTATCATTTACATTGCAGATACAACATTCATGCATCCGCCCCTGAAGAAGCGAGCAGGGTCTTGCGAAACTAATAGGGCTTTATCTATGCTAGTTTTATGCCTGTACATGCTGGATATTATTGATGTCTGCATTATGTCTATTTATTTCTGTTTATATGTATGTACATATATGTATGTACATTTTATTTGTTTATTGTATATGTGCATCCACTGGCCCTGTAACTTTCAAGTTTTATCGTTGCTGATTGATGTATAACAATTGTAATAAATCTTTATATATTTACTTTCATTTGTGCTGTGTACATTGGCTATTATGCCGGGTAACTCATAATCATTGTTGTTGCCTCTTCGTTACATAACACTTTGAAAATAACAAATTGATTTTGTCTCATTGTTCATTGTGAACATTGGCTAAACCTCTCTCATTCAAAGTCCCAGGGCTGCCCCCCTTTGTCTTTTTGTGTACTAATAGGGATGGAGGGGTCACACCAGACCTTTATTTTCTTTTTCTGATTGAACCTGGGTGGAAGACACCCATTTTAGCCCACAAACTGGTCTGCTGTTACCATTAGTCATTGTTCATTACATCTAATGTATATCACCCTTTGGCCAGCCATATTTGCATATTACTCCCAGGGGGCCTTTCAGGGCTGATCTGTTTCTCTTTCACTGTTTGTATTGGATGGCGGTGGTCTCTATCCAGCTCGGGGGCTGCAATGTGCATAGGGGAGATCTATTCATGATCTCCTGCTGTCCTCCCCTGTCTGTTGACAAGGGTGGCCACCTGCACATCGGCGCCATGTTTTCCACGCCCACACACGGACGTCTCCCCGAGGTCATTGAGGTGTGGGCTGTGTGGGTCATCCTGCATGGCTGGGTGGTTTCTGCAGTTGTGCACCCCCTCTGGCGGTGGCTGTCTTACTGATGCCTATGTGTCACTGCCCATACATGATGCTGGGGGTGGAGCCTTTGGGCCCTTGTGGGCATATGTTGGACTTTCAGCACGGCTGGAACTTCGTTTCACAACTTGATGGTTGGATAGAGCAGTCACATCTTTAAGAACAAACTGAGGTACAACTTATATACTTTATTTACCCTTATTGGGTCTGTTACATTGTTCTTTTACACATGTAATACTTATATAATTTCTACATTGTCCCATAGTCTCCCTACCCATACCAACTTTGTAACCATGTTGGTTTGCATTCAGTTATATACCATATCTTAGTCTTTCATGCTAACATACTCTAGTAAGCTTAATTCATTTATTTACATCCCTATATATAGATTATATATCAAGAGGAAAACCTCCCATGTATCCAAGATTTCAGAGATGGTTGTTGAAAACCCTTTGTTTGGCCACAGATGCACTCACTGTGGCATCAAGGGATGCCTCCTCACTCTATAGTGTATGGGGAGGGAATGACACTGGAGAGTGAGGAAGCATCCCTTGATGCCACAGTGAGTTTGTGGCCAAACAAAGGGTTTTCAACAACCATCTCTGAAATCTTGGAAGGAGCGGGTAGTACTTCCAGAATGTGATTAGGTGGGAGAGATAGGGGTTGTGGGTAGAGCCTGCTTAGGTGGGTTCTCCCCAGCCTCTTCTCCCATCTTCCTGGCTGGGAAGGGTGCTGCCGGTCCGGACCGGGGGCTAGGGACCGTTGAAAAGCCTGTGGAGATTGTGCCCCTGGAGTGGCAGTCCAGGGGTGCCATACATTGCACAAGTGTTTGAGGGGCACTCATCGTGTGGCACCTTCAGGTCACTGATCTCCACAACACACTTTTCACCTTTTGGCTAGGACCAGTGGAATTTTTATCCTGGCCGGAGGGCCGGCCAATGTATTTCACATTGGTCACTTTCCTCACTTTCCCATCTTCCTTTTCCCCACTTTCTTTTATTATTTTTCCCCTGTTTGTCTTGTTTTGTCACTTTTTCTGTTTGGTGCTTGCACTTTTAGTGTGGCGAGTAGGGTGCTGGTCCTCGGGCCGGTCTCTGAAAGTCTTGGGAGTTGGTGGACTCGGCCTTCTGGTTAGGTTCACCGGCTCTCATGGGGTCTCCCTTCGGGGGAGCCTCACCGAGGAGGGTTCTGTTTCGGCAGTCCCTCCGAGGATGTTGGGTCCTTGTGGCTTCGGCTGCTTGGACCAAGATGGGTCCATATGGCTTCGGCTGTATGGACCACAGTAACTCTTTTCCCTGTCAGGAGCCTAACCCCCCCGGGGGATCAGAGACGGGTCCTTTTCGGAGGACCACTGACGTTTGCACCCGTCGCAGTTTTTTGTGATGTCACTCTTTATGTGTATGCATATTTTTCCCTGCACTGGGTGGAGTTTTTGGGTTGTGTTTTGCACGCCACAGGCTTTTCAACAGAAAAAATCTCTGAAATCTTGGATACATGGGAGGTTTTCCTCTTGTCGCCTTTTGTGAGATTTGTTTCAACGCCACTCATTGAATCGATTGATTCCGTCCACTCTATGGCGTATGAGCTATGTACCCGACATGTTTCGAGCAGCAGAGCTCTTCAACTGGGGCATGCCCTGCTCTGGTGGATCAAAGGTTGGCACACCAAAAGGCTTTCTACTGACATCACCGCTGCCTAGGAGTTCGTGCATGCTTATTTCACATACCGTCGCTGACGTGTATGTCCACGTATTCTGGTAAGAGTAACCATCTTTATATTTATATATCTGGATACCATTGTGGATTGCTGATGAGGATCCCACTATTTACCAAGATTACCCGATTTCCACACCTGAGAAGATCACTACCATCTTCCACTCTTGTGTTGTCTGGTTTTTCTCCATAAGAACTCCTGACCAACCTCACCTTAACGGACCGCACATGCCAGTCTGACCTTGGACTGTCACATATATATTTTGGATTAACACGCACATTTATATGGACTTCATTTGGGGTTCAATTTATTATTTATTTTTTGCCTACACATATGTGTTACATCACTTATCACGGTGCTATTTAGTTACATACCAACTTAGAGAGATTCCACCTCCTAGTGGTTCTCCATGTTACTGCATTGTTATCACCTTTTGTTTTTCACTTGCCATACCACTTGGTGGTGTGTTTCCTTTTTTGTCAATTTCATTGATTTTTCACTGAATTGAATACTTACCGTATTTTTTGATTCACTTCACTTAATATTCAGCGCTGCACTTTTTTTTTCCATTCTTTGTACACAACATTGTCTTTTGTTGGTGCTGGCGGCTGCAGGTTATTATTGTTGATGGTCAGCGCAACTTTTCTTCCCCATTTTTCAATAAATGTGATACTGTTATATGATGAAGAATGTTTTCATTTGAAACGCATCGGATTTCCGCTCCAACTTGCCATCAAACATCTGGTGATGGTATTCTATGATGGACAGTAGCAAATTTCTTTTAATAAATGCTTCTTAACATATACTACACCATGAGGATGAATTATGTTGTAGAAGCGTGTATGCAGTGACAGGACTACTTATTTAAAGAACAATTAACTCATTTTTGTGAGACAATCTGGAATACCTAGGAGTTAATTGGAGGAGGATGGAGTGTTTTTCTTGTGCCCCAGAGTGGGGAAAGCGTGTTTTGACCTGGTATGAAAGGTCAAAAGTGGAGGTGAACATAATGTTGGTGATGGGAGTCACAGTATTTCTTCTTTTTAATGAAACAGCACAGATGAGTGGATGATAAACTGAACTATAAATGAGGATTGAGAAAGAAGAGTGGCACATTAACCTTATCACTGTTTTATTTTTTATATATATATATATATATATATATATATATATATATATATATATATATATATATATATATATATATAAAACAGTGATAAGGTTAATGTGCCACTCTTCTTTCTCAATCCTCATTTATAGTTCAGTTTATCATCCACTCATCTGTGCTGTTTCATTAAAAAGAAGAAATACTGTGACTCCCACCACCAACGCAGTGCAGAGAGGCAAGCAATGCATTCAGCAAGCTATTGCTCCCAACGCTGCGTCAGCGTGGCGTAGGTTTTGAGGGCGCAGGCCGGCGTAGGTGGAAGTGGGCGTGACCCATGCAAATGAGCGCCAGACAGATACGTATCACGAACTGTGCATGCGCCGTGATGTGGACGCATCCCCCTGCGCCTGCTCACAACCACGTCGGAAAAAAAACTGCATAAACTACGCCGGATTACTGCGTATGGCGTTAACGTAACCTACGCCCAGCCAGACACACGTCCAATGTAAAATGCGCTGGCTTGTGTTCCCTGGTGCAGACCTTTGCATGTCTGCTTCTGGGTTGCACCTCCTTTATGGGGAATAACTTTATGCCGGATGTACAACTTACGCGCACCTCGCGTAGCCTGTGTCGGGCGCACGCAGGTTCGTGAATCGCCGTATTTCCCTCATTTGCATGTTTGAATGGCTAATCAATGGGAGCGGCACCATGCTCCCAGCCTAAATGTACGCCCACCCTACGCCGGCGTAAGCAAGATACGTCGGCGGGGTGTAGCCTGGTTTTAGGCGCATATCTGTTTGTGGGTCTGGCGCACAGATACGACGGCTCACATTTGCACTTACATCGGCGTAACTTGTTATACGTCGGCATAAGTGCTTTGTGAATCTGGGCCTTAGACTTCATGAAACCCACCCTGAGAAATTACATGTAGCCACCAAAGCAGTATGTATGTGTAGATAGGAATTGACTGCAAAGAGGCTATAGGAGACCAGCAGCACAGAGATGTAAAAAAATCAAGGATTGTTTTATCATCAACGGTCCTACTGCTACATTCTACCAGTCCCAGATTGTGGGATTGGAATATTTGCAGGCCTACTGGCCCTATAGTATTTATGATATGTTATTATGCCCTGTAATTTCGCATAAACATATGTTGATGTATTCTCATTGTATGTATGGCTTTGTTATCTCAATAAAATGCTTTATGGGAAAATAAAATAAAAAATAAAGGATGGGAAAAAAAAGTAAAAACACAATTTAAAGTAAAAGTTTATTATTTATTATATACAATGCTTTAGCTAAATAAATATTATACATTTTGGGTTTATACCTACATTAAACATTACTTGTCTTTAAAAAAAAATCTATATTTTTTCTTTTGTGGTGATTAGGAAACCTGCTATGTGACATTAAACTGTATATACCTGGAGTCCCTTTTCAAATTTCCACCCTTTGTAGCTAACAAATACTACAGAATAAATAGTAGCAGCTACAATATTTGGCATCCTCTCTAAGCTTTATGATACAATATATATTGAACACAAAGCCATCATAGCTTGAGTGTACACAACTAAGTGAGGTATAACTAAATTATGTATGTCCTCTAAGTTTATTTTGGCAATTTGGAACTTTATTGGTCTTAGTATTGATTGGGCAGAGTGCGGAAATAGTTTTTGGAATCTACAAGTTGATGCTGATTTATAAGGTGTCAGGTTTAATATTCCCAACTCCACATTCACATTCTATTCGTTTTAAACAGGGCGCTTCTATTTTAAGGAGTAACAGATCGGCACCTGTTTTCTCTGATCTGCGTCTGACAGTTTACTCTCCAGTCTCAGTGCAAACTCTATCTGCAGTTTTATCAGGCTGTCTGACTCAGTGGCTATAGCACAAAACGTGATCTTTGGAGCTTTCGGAAATCATTTGTTTTACGGAAAAGAGGAGCAGCAAAAAAAGGAACACCAAAAAACTTCTTGGTGCAGGTCCTTGATTTAAAACTTTCCGTTCTAAGTACGCTATGGCAGAAAGTGCTTATCCTGAGGAGGTAAACAGAGACGAAGCAGCGCTGGATGAGTTCAATGACATCATCAAAAATCGATCCGGTAAGGCCAGTCTTTTTTATTAACAGCTGCTAACAAAACACTTTTGAATGAAAAATGGCTGAAGTCATTCTGAATTTTTAATGCATTAATGATGGTATGCGTACTGGTGCATAAGCTGATTTGTCCCACAGTTGTCCTTCTTTTTTTTTACTACTGAAGCTTTTGTTTCACTTTCATAGGTTCATTGCAAATGGTCAGTTAACCCCTTAACTGTTGTGCATTCATTATTCCCAATGATATTATTGAATTGACATCACTTAAAGTAAATAAGTAGTAACTTACTGGCTTATTTGACATATAATAGAAATGTGCAATAATTCATAACCATATTTTATTGTTGTTGTTGCTCTAAATTAATAGGAAGCAAAATCTGATTGGTTACTATTTACTATTGTGCATCATTCGTTTTGCCCAACTTTTATAAATAAGGTTTTATATATACTATCTTACAGAAATGAGCTCCTATGTTTGTAATTGTTAGGATGTAGTAAATGTCAAAGGCTGAAATGAATAGCAGCAGTGTGGTTCATGTGTCTTTTTCCTACGTACAAGTCTCCTGCAGAGATCTAAAAGTGACTCCCATGCCTTTGTGTAGTGATAGACTTTCTGACAGATACTTCGACCATTTGTGTAATGGGGCAGGTCAGTAGAGCTGTAAATGGAAGCGTCTGTAATGCTTCCATGTGGGATACTGTTACAACTGCCATGGCTCATTCTGCTTTATTATGGCAGTAGTCCAGCATAGTAATTTATAGACCATTCAGTGTTTTTAGTTTATTTACAAGTTCACTAAGCATGCTATATAAGGTTGTAACGTGTAATATACTGTCTATGGATCCCTAAAAAGCTGCTAATCACATTTATTGTATAACACTGGCCACTAAGAAAGGAAATCATTACAAACTTTAACAGCTGTGAGTGGTTAATGTGTGCATGGTGTATTATTATATTTCTGTTATGGACCTTGTTATGTTAGACATGCTGTAGTGTGGTGGGCAGCTATCTATAGCTAATCTGCAGCACTAAAATCACAGTAAATCCAGCTTAGTAAGTGATTGGTATGAGGGTGTATTTGGGTGTTTATTAAACTGTGCCTTTCACACGTGATTATTCAGTTAAAGGAACATTTTTGCAATTTTTTGGTCAGCGTTATATATATTTTTTTTATATATCTTACTAAATTTATATTTTATATTGTATAAAAAAGTGCTAAACCCGCCCTTCCTTCTAATATAGCACTACTCAGCGCACAGGAATAAACAGTTAAGATCGCTGATTAAGAAATAAAAACAATAAGATGCATAAATCAGCAGCCACTGAACGGAGTAAATAGCAAATGACAGTAAACAAAAATTAGTGACGAAAGTCAAACATTTCAGTGTATACTGTAGCAGCGCTTGATGATCAAAACGTAAGTTCTGAATAAAGTTTTATATTTAAATAGGTATCAAATAATGGTGCAGATGAACATCAGCTGAAAAACAGTGTCTTAATATGTGCTCCTTATCACCAGGGGGGCTGTGTTTCACCACGTGGGGGGGGTACTCTCCCCTTTTGGGGATGCACTCACCAAACCAAGAATATAAATCAGCATGGGATACACCACAGCCTCTGTCATCAGTCTTGCACTCTCCACCACTCTGCTTGTTTTGTGTCTTGCTCGTGCACATATAAAGGAATAAACTTACATAGTGAAATATCGTTTAAAAAGTTTATTTTCCAAAAACCCACAGGTCCCCTTTAAAATGTGCGTACCACAATGCAAATACAGATAAGCGTTTAGTGTTACTGTGCCTTTTTCCCTCTGAGGATGATTGCAACAGTGATGGCACTCAGGCTCACTCCTCTGCTCCTGATCCTGGGGGTACACAGTCTCTTGGTCATTCGATGTTGGCCACGCCCTGGCGCGTTTCGTCATTGGCTGACTTCATCTGAGGGCGTGGCAACAACTCTCGGCGACCAGTTATATAGTACTAGGCGTCAGATTGTTCCGCCCATCGATCCGCCGTAATGGCGTCACTGTCCCGCATTGCGCAATAGAGTCATTGAGGCCAGTGCCAAACACAGGGCGGAAGTGCGGCGAAGCCTCGCACTACATGCAACTGCAGTGTGTGCTGTGAGGCTGCTGCCAGTCATAGGGCGGAAGAGACTGACTTAACTGACTTTTTGGAAAATAAACTTTTTAAACGATATTTCACAATGTAAGTTTATTCCTTTATATGTGCACGAGCAAGCCACAAAACAAGCAGAGTGGTGGAGAGTGCAAGACTGATGACAGAGGCTGTGGTGTATCCCATGCTGATTTATATTTTATATTGTTGTTAATTGTATGGATATTTTGTATGTTAAATCCCAATATCAGCTGTGCATTTGTTGACTGCTCCTAGCAGCTATACATTTAGATGTCAGGGTAGGGTTGCCACCTCATCCCTTTAAACCTGAACACATATTAATTACACAGCTTCTGTGGCTGATTACGGTGGTAATTAAACTCACATGGTGCCTTATATACATTAAATTAGCCTCAGAGTCTGTGTAATTAATATGTGTTCAGGTTTAAAGGGATAAGGTGGCAACTTTACGTCAGGGTGTATCGAGTCATTTATATTACTTATTCAAATGTGAGTTATTTAAAAATGTTTCTTCTTCAGATTCATTTAAGCACCACAGGGTTGACCAATTATCTAAAACCTTGGATCATTATCTACAGGGTGGAAAGAATAAATATGAAATATTTGTATGCAGTATATGCTGTATTTTACATTCACCTGATTTAAAATAAATCCAAAACTGCATTTCTTTAAGGGCCCATGCACACTGTTATGCTGTACTGTGGGAATGGGGTTGTAACACATTTAAGAGCATTCCTATAAAGCAACTCATTCATTTTAAATAGGCTGTCAGTGCACCACAATGCAGCCAAAAATGTCACTTTTTTTTCAGCAGAGCCACAGTATAGACATCATAGTGCATTGCAGTGTGGAAGCATTGCCCCCCACAATATTGGTATGCCTTTCAAAAATGAATGACACCACACTGCACCCCACTGTGGTGAGTGCATTGCCATGGGTTTTTAAACAACTATGATAAAATGAACATGTTCCTGGCCATAATATACATAGAATTATGAATATAAAAATGGCAAAATACTATGTATTTCGCTTAAAAAAAAAAAATGAATTAAATATATTTATTACTGAATGTATTCTGCCCTATAAGTTAACAATGTTATGTCTTTGGGTCATCCACTGATAACATTGGCTAAAATATGTAAGAGGTAAGAGAAAGCCTTATGCCTCGTGTACACGACTGGGTTTTCCGAAGGGAAAACTGCAATGAGAGCTTTTGGCCAGGAATCCCGGCCGTGTGTATGCTCCCTCGCAGTTTTCCGACGGGAAAACTGCAAACCCGCCGGCAAAAAAAGAGAACCAGCTCTCTTATTTACCGGCAGGATTCCCGACTGACTTTTTCCCGTTGGAAATCTGAACATGTGTACGGGACATTACTGATCACTTTTGCTTTTCCCATAGGTGCCAGCAGCTGGCCTTGCCCACTTCTTTCCATAGAATCAAACCATAATAAAGTAGAGCTGCTATCTAAATAAAAATAAGTCTCCATGAAATGTTATCAGCCCAAATAGGGTTCCTGCTGAGACTCCACAGCTCATGATTTTCAATGGAGTAATTCAACTGAAGCACAACATATCTGTATATAGTTTTTAATGTTTTTGCTGAAGATTCACACAACTTTCACCCAAGTATCACTCATTTTCTAATAAACACTTATGCATTAAATTTGTGAATATTGGGATAGATTCAGCAAGCAATTACGCCTGCGTATCCATAGATACACAGCGTAATTGCTAAGTAGCGCCAGCGTATCTACTTTCTGTATTCAGAAAGCTCGATACGCCGACTGTAGCCTAAGATACCACTGGCATAAGTCTCTTATGCCGTCGTATCTTAGGGTGCATTCTGACGCTGACCGCGGCGCCCCTGTAGTTGTCAGCTTAGAGTATGCAAATTGCATACTAACGCCGATTCACAAACGTACGCACGGCCGGTGCTCGTTTTTTACGTCATTTGCGTACGTCCTTTTCGCCGTAAGGCTGCTCCTGCTATTAGGAGGCGCAGCCAATGGTAAGTATGGACGTCATTCCCGCGTCGCGATTTTCAAAATTTGCGTCGTTTGCGTAACTCGTTCGTGAATGGCGCTGGACGCCATTTACGTTCACGTCAAAGCCAATGACGTCCTTGCGACGTCAATTACCGCAATGCACGTTGGGAAATTTTCCCGACGGAGCATGCGCAATACGTTCGGCGCGGGAACGCGCCTAATTTAAATCATCCACGCCCCCTATGGGATCGCCGGCCCCTTTTACGAAACGCCGCCGCAAATTACGGGGCAAATGCTTTGTGAATGAAGCGTAGCTCCAGTAATTTACGGAGGCGTAGCGTAAAAACGGCACGCTGCGCCGCCGTACCAGTGCGCGCCCCTACCTGAATCTGGGCCTTTGTTTGAATGTTGTGTAATTCATGGGTGAAAACATTGAGAAATAGTCCCCATTTACGTTAAGCGCTTACTGGCTTGTGCGTACCAGTATAGGCATAGACTTATTTAATATTTATTGCACAAATACTTTGTAAGTCAGTCATCATTTTCATCATACACTCCCCTCTCCAGATTTGAAATACTTGGAGAAAAGATGATTCTATGCAAGTACTCAAGAGAATAGACTGAAATTCAGGAAAGTGCACAACAATCAAAACAAGCTAAGATTAGGAGATTGATTATCAATTGAAAAGACATTCCAGTGGCTTATCATACAGATTCACTGCTGACCTTACAGAACGATGTCTTGTCATTGAAATAAAAACAGTGCTTTATTTCCCTCAGTGGAGAATACAGTACATTAAAGCTAGACTTGTAAGATTTATCTCTCAGGGCAATCCAGTAGATTTTCCATTACATGCCATTTTCACTTATCAGGCACCAATATATTCTATACAAGGATCATTTGTAAAATGTAAAGTGTTTGTCTTTGAACCTATATTTATTGCAGAAAAAATGGTAAAGATGTGATCTATTGCTTATATGTTCTTCATAAATCCCATTAGGCACTTGAAAATCATTAGTGTAAACCCAATGTAAACCTTTTAAAAGGTAAAGCCCTGTACACAAAGCAAAATGGAATGATTGGCATGTGTTCCTGATATGCACTAAACCTACTTTTACCAGAGGCCGGTACAATTTTTGAGCAGTATGACAAAAACTAAAGTGTGTTAGTTATACTAAATTCAGTGCTGGCTGCCCTAATATACACTTCATTCCTGAGACAATGGATTTGAATCTCCTAAAGTTTAACATTGGCCAGAAAGGCTTTCCATTATAGTAATAGGCTGTCCATTACAGGGCCAATAATGAGGCTTGAGAAGATGGAAAAGAGGTTTAGTCAGACCACATAAACCATCATAGAAATATAAAAAAGTGATAAGCGCTAAAGTATAGGTGTATTGCAAATAATGGCTAAATAGCCAACACACTGTGACCTGTAGTGAAAAAATGGGCTAAGGGAGCTCAAAACAAAAAGGGGGGTGACTGTCCCACTGCAAACGATAAACACTGTGTATAGAGTCTATGACTAATGGATAATCTTGAGGAGCAGATCAAATGAATGGATCATCTAGACAAGGTGTTTGAATCCAATAACTTATCTCCTATTGCCCTTACCTTCAACCAATGGTATATGCGCATAGGGCAAATGGTTCCTCCTTCTGTTGGGTCAGCGCCGCCACTCCTGGATGAATTCCTATGATGTCCTGGAGCGTTGAAGGTCCTGGGATCCGTGTGTCTCAGGGATGGAGCCAAAGGATGTGGTGAAAAGATGAAATGCCACAATAGTGAAGGACGTTGTAAATGGTGATAAAAATCGTTTATTTCATTCTTCATAAAAAATGTTTTTTTTTAAAAAAAGGCAATTCGCGCTACAGCGCTACAGCATAGGACGCGGCGTGATGACAAGCCAACTTACTTCCGTTGGCCTCTGGCTGATTGCATAGGGTGAGACCTATGCAATCAGCCGGAGGCCAACGAAAGTAAGTCGGCTTGTCATCACGCCGCGTCCTATGCGTCCTATGCTGTAGCGCTGTAGCGCGAATTGCCTTTTTTAAAAAAAAAATCTTTTTTTATGAAGAATGAAATAAACGATTTTTATCACCGTTTACAACGTCCTTCACTATTGTGGCATTTAATCTTTTCACCACATCCTTTGGCTCCATCCCTGAGACACACAGACACACGGATCCCAGGACCTTCAACGCTCCAGAATATCATAGGAATTCATCCAGGAGTGGCGGCGCTGACCCAACAGAATTTTTTTCTTAAAGGACTAATGACATTTTTTTAAAACTACTGATGTAATGTTATATTTATGGGTGGAACTCCACTTTAATAATTGGTTTCCATTTATTACACATCATTCATCCACTTGGTTCACATTTTAACACTCGCAGTAGCGCAATAGACCACCCACTTTTCCACATAAACCATCAACTCAGGAAATTAGTTCATATCAGAACACTTGGGCATTCCAGACATCAGAAACTATGTGACAGCTATGTGCTGATAATTCGGTTACTTAACCTTATGAAACTTTAGATTGGCTTTAATATATATGTACCCACCCAGCAAAGCACTTCTCTTGTTCTGATATGTACATAGGAGACAGACAATCTCATAATGCCTTCCCCTAGGGCCGCGTACACACGGTCGGTCAAAACTGATGGAAACAGACTGAAGGACCGTTTCATCGGTCCAAACCGATGGTGTGTGGGCCCCATTGGTCAGTTATCCTTCAGTCAAAAATTTTAGAACTTGCTTTAAAATTGAACCGATGGACGCCTAACCGATAGGTAAAAACCGACGGTTAGTATGCAAAAGCATCGGTTAAAAACCCGTGCATGCTCAGAATCAAGTCGACGCATGCTTGGAAGCATTGAACTTCATTTTTCTCAGCACGTCGTTGTGTTTTACGTCACCGCGTTAGACTCGATCGTTTTTTTAACTGATGGTGTGTAGGCACATCAGACCATCAGTCAGCTTCATCGGTTAACTGATGGGAACGCTCCTTCGGACCGTTTTCATCGGATGGACTGATCGTGTGTACAGGGCTTAAGATGGCCCAATTCCCAGGTGATCTGTTTGGCTAGGAAATTTAAAGCCGAACTTAAGGCAGAAATAAAAACATCAATTCCCTGTACAGCAGCACTCATACTGGAAAAGGGTGGCAATACTTAGGGTCAATCAGGTGTCCTGTATACACATGTGCTAAATAGGAATATACTGGCAGGGAAAGAAAGCAGAAAAGATGTTATTTGTCACAGCCACGGCACAGGGAGAGGACCTAGCTGTAGTAAATAGTTAAGTTGCCAACCTCGCTGTCCTATCTGGCAGGGCTTTGTAAAGCTCATGACTAGATAGACAGAAAACAAATCCATTGGATGGTAAGGCAGCTTCCATATATGTATTTCAATAATATATTTTACTGTCTCCCTGGAATTCAGATTTAAACATGAATATAGGATGCATAGTACCCGGTATTCATGCACATGAACACTAAAACGTATACTCACTACTGCTCTTTAGTAATAATTTAATTTAACTTTGTAAGGAAACTTACTTTCACCAACCTAAATAGGTCCATACCACCCCATTAAATTACTATACTTAACTAGATCTCCCTCTGAGGACCATAGCATTGTTTATGTCCCCCCAATGGTTTCTAGATCTAATGTTCTATGGGGCTAAACTGTGCTGGTCCAAATATCAGATCAAGAAGCCAGTTACTATAGGGTTACTTTCCTAATTCCTATACCAGTTGCTCAAAGTGGTTGTAAATGCTCATGTCATACGTATCCGCTATGTGCAATGGTTTTGCACAGAGCAGCCCCAATCCTCCTCTTCTCTGGTCCCCAGCCGGCACTCCACCAATGCCTTTTTGCATCCACATATATGTGTGCTTGTGCATTTGACTTAATTTATACACATTCATGCAATACTTTGAACAGGCATGCAAAGAAACATAGGCATGTGCAAAATAATTTTCTGAGTGTGAGAAAGTGCAGAGAGTTTTAAGCTAGGCATAACAAATGCCTATAATAGTTTGTGTACATAGATGTTAAATGTTAAACCCTTAGCAATTTTTAGTTTAACACATTGGGCACAATAGAATACATATTCCCCAGTGAACTATTTGGTGCAATTCTTACCCCAGCACTTGCAGTTTACAACTTTCATTACTGCTGGCTCCTGCACTCTTAGTGTTGCTTCCTTGAAGATTATACAGGAAAGAATTAACAGTGGACAGTGCAGTCTCCAGTCAGTCTGTTAGCTTGGAGAAGGGGGGGAGCAGGGAAGTTCCTTGACAACCTAGGCTATGTGTGTATAGATAGATAGATAGATAGATAGATAGATAGATAGATAGATAGATAGATAGATAGATAGATAGATACACACAGTGTAGGGAGATACAACTCTGGGCTGTACATGGAGTGGCTCCATAGGTTGCTGCAAGTGAAAGGAGCCACCCTTAAAGCGGGGGTTCACCCTTAGAGGGCACTTTTCCCCCTTAGATTCCTGCTCGTTATTACTAGGGGAATCGGCTATTTATTTAAAAATAGGTGCAGTACTTACCCGTTTACGAGACGCATCCTCTCCGTCGCTTCCGGGTATGGGCTTCGGGAATGGGCGTTCCTTCTTGATTGACAGGTTTCCGAGAGGCTTCCGACGGTCGCATCCATCGCGTCACGATTTTCCGAAAGAAGCCGAACGTCGGTGCGCAGGCGCAGTATAGAGCCGCACCGACGTTCGGCTTCTTTCGGCTACGAGTGACGCGATGGATGCGACCGTCGGAAGCCTCTCGGAAGACTGTCAATCAAGAAGGAACGCCCGCTCCCGAAGACCATACCCGGAAGCGACGGAAGAAGATGCAGCTCGAAAACGGGTAAGTACTGCACCTATTTTAATACAAATAGCCGATTCCCCTAGACCGAACGAGCAGGAATCTAGGGGAAGAAAAATTTTTTTTTTAGAAATGGGTGAACTCCCGCTTTAAACAGGAAACCCAAAGTAGTAGTCATGGCACCAACTTAAGCTGGATCATAGGCAAGGATTAAAAGATAAAGACGCTGAATACTCAGAAAGTGATTAAATCAGGTGCTGAAAGTGCTTTAAAACAGAGGGTTTATTATCACTTTAAAAATGTTCTGTGTGCTGCTTTGAATAGCATGTCTGGAGGAAAGTAAATAAATGCAGTTTAGAAGATTAACAGTTTTCATAAATGCCCTCTAAGATCTCCCTACCTTCCTGTAAATTCAGCCTTTATTGTTTACCAGTAAATCCATGCAAGAACTTCAGATATTTCATTTTTTATGTCAAAACATTCCAATAGCTATTATTTTTGTTTACTGTGACACAATAGCCTAATGGCAATATCTGCCTGGATATTTTCATTCTAAGCAATTCCATTCTATTCATTACCTATCACTATTGTTGATGATTTTTTTCTTTCTAGTTGAAACTCTCTTCTGATTATTTCAAGACATTTTCTGAACTGATATGTATAATGATACACACTTCTGAAATAAACTAAGAAGAGAGGATAAAGAGCAGTGTTGTATAAAGTACAGTGTTAAATCAGCCAGTCTTGTTTCATTTTTTATCAATTCAGAACAATCAAAATAATGAATGCTTATGGCTGTTTGGTGTGGGCCGCTGCCCTTTATACTTACTCATCACTTTAATGAATAGCTCTGGTTGTGTACATTCATACATATTTAATATCGTGCAATTACAGGGACACCCAACACACTGGAGACGTTTGAATATGTAGTCTACTTAAATGTTTACAAGCATACCCCACTTTTAAGTACACAATGGGGTTTATTTACTAAAGCTGGAAAGCGCAAATCGGGCTAATTTCTGCATAGAAACCAATGAGCTTCTAACCCCAGCTTGATCAATTAAGCCTGGTAATAAAACCTGGAAGCTCGTTGGTTTTTATGCAGAAGTGAGCCTGATTTTTGCGCTTTCCAGCTTTAGTAAATAAACCCCATTGTGTATTTAAAAGTGGGGTATGCCTGTACGTTTGTAAATGGAAGATCCAAACTTGGGCTCTATTGAAGCTTAGTTGATCCTGCACACTTGAGCACAGGAAGAAAATGCAATCAGTGTAAAGGGGACTACACTGCAACTAAGGTCTAATTAATGATATAAGGGCAGACGGGTGCGAAAACCCATACTAGGTTTTGTATACAAAAGTACAGGTATATTTTAAAGTCTCTCTGTTTTTCAGGTATCTGTAACATATAACATGATTTGGCATTGCTGGAAGAACAGTTCAATGTTTCTAAATGTAAAATAATACACCTAAGAAAGAAGAATCCCTTGAGAGTGTACATTGGGGGTACAGCCATGGCCAGCACTACAGGAAAAAGATTTGGGGGTGCTTATTTCAGATGGTTGCACAATGAGCAAACAGTGGGGTAGATTCAGTAAGATTTGCGCAGTTTTTACGTAGGCGCAGGGCACCGTTTTTGCCCTGCGCCCCCGCAAATTATCTGCGCTACCCTCGATTCATGGAGCAGTAGCTCCGTTAATTGCGTGGGCGCTCCGGCAAAATGCCCGGTGTAAGCGCGCGCAATTTAAATGATCCCGTAGGGGCGGGAATCATTTAAATTAGGCGGGAAACTTTCCCGACGTGCATTGCGGTAAATGACGTTGCAAGGACGTTGCTTCAAAGTGAACGCGAATGGCGTCCAGCGCCATTCACGATTCACTTACGCAAACTACGTAAAATTTAAACCTCGCAACGCGGGAACGACGGGTATCCTTAGCATTGGCTGCGCCTGCTATTAGCAGGCGCAGCCTTACGCTAAACACGACGTGCGCAAACAACGTAAACTGCGTACACAGGGCGCGCATACGGTAGTGAATCGGCGTTAGTATGCAATTTGCATACTCTACGCTGACCACTACGGGAATGCCACCTCACGGCCTGCGTAAGAATGCAGCCTAAGATATGAGGGCATAAGAGCCTTATGCCACGCATATCTTAGGCTGCAGTCGGCGTAACGAGCTCTCTGAATCAGGAGAAGTCATTACGCCTGCGCAAGTAAGCAATTGCGCTGCGTAACTATGGTTACGCAGACGCAATTGCTACCTGAATCTACCCCAGTGTGACCAGGCAGTGGGAAAAGTGGATATAATTATAGGATGCATCACTACAGGGATCACCAGCAGGAGGAAAGAGGTTCTGATTCCTCTATATAGATCATTAGGGAAGCCTCAATTAGAATACTGTGTCCAGTTCTGGAGACCTCACTTACAAAAAGATATTGATAAGATAGAACAAGTCCAGAGACGGGTAACAAAAATGGTGAAAGGTATGGGGGATAAAACATATCAAGAGTGACTTCAGGAACTTAATTTGTACAGTGTGGAAGAAAGGATGTAAAAGGGTGACATGGCTGAAACCTTTAAATATATAAAGGGGGTGAATAAGGTTCAGGAGGGCATTTTTTTTCATTCTGAAACCAAAATCAAGAACATGGGGACATGACCTCAAACTAACTGGAGGAAAGTTCAAAACCAATCTTAGAAAGTATTATTTTACTGAAAGGGTAGCTGATGCTTGGAATAAACTTTCAGCAGTGGTAGTGAGCCAGTCAACAGTAAGTGGCTTCAAACATGCTTGGGACAAACATAGATCTATACTCACACAAAAAAAAGTTAACAAAAAAATTACAAAACATGTATATAAAAAGAAAGGACAGACTTGATCTTGGACTATTTGGTCTTTTTTCTGCTGCCCCTTTTCTATTTTTCAACAGCATGCTTATTTTGGGTACCATCTTAATGTGACATTTGAGGGAGCAGTTGATTTCTGCTTTTGGGTACAAGTGATGCTTGCCTTCTGTGACAATAGGTTTCCACAAGATAAAGTAAATCTAGATTTTAAGGAGTTAATGTTGTTGTTAAATATTAAGTTAATAGATTATGGTTGGATTAAGTTAACCTTTAGGCCTCGTACACATGTCCGAGCAACTCGATGGGCAAAACACATCGTTTTGCTCGTCGAGTTCCTTGTGAAGCCGCAGAGGATCTCGGCGAGCCGAAATGTCCCATTGAACAACGAGGAAATAGAGAACATGTTCTCTATTTCCTCGCCGAGATCCTCGTCTGCTTTCTCGGCCAAAAGTGTACACCCGCCCGGGTTTCTCGGCAGAATTCAGCTCCGACCAAGTTTCTGGCTGAATTCTGCCGAGAAGCTCGGTCGTGTGTACGGGGCCTTAGAGTTCATTCACATATACTTTCCAGTAATGTATGGTAAATCATAAGTTTACTGTGTGTTACTGCCATGTTCCTATACAAATGGTAATTGTGCATCGTGCTATGATGCAGTTCCAAATGAATAGCACATATACGCATATACAGTACAGCAAAAAGCTGTGTTGCCAAAAATATTACACTTAAACAAGCCATAGAAGGATCAAATCTTGACTGATTCAGCATGGAGCAGCCAGGATTTGATCCATCTATGGGCATGCTGGTTGTACTGAAATTGATCTATCGACCGTCTTCAGTACAACAAGCCTGTGAGTTTTTTTTGCATGTGATTACTGTCAGTGGCCACTGGCAGTAATCATTGCGGCAGATCACAATAGCGCTGTGTTGATGGGGGATTTGAGCACTTTTCTTTCCTGCCACCATGGCTTACTTTGGGTGCATTGACAGTCTATTCAAAAGTAACTAAGGGTCTTAATCACTTCAGCCCCGGACCATATTGCTGGTCAATGACCAGGCCACTTTTTGCAATTGAGCACTGCGTCGTTTAGGCGAAACTTATTCTTCTACATATTTTTCGTTAAAAAAAAATCGTTTGATTGGTTTGAGCAAAAGTTATAGGGGCAGATCCTCGTAAAATTGCATGGGCGCAGCGTATGGGAGATGCGCTACGCCGCTGAAACTTACTTTTTGAAGCTTCAAATCCACAAAGAATTTGCGCCGTAAGTTACGGCGGCATAGTCTATCTCTCGCGGCGTAATGGAGTGCAATTCAAATGCGGCGAGTAGGGGGTGTGTTTCATTTAAATGAAGCGGGTCCCCACGCCGAACGAACTGCGCATGCGCCGTCCCTAAATTTCCCGCCATGCATTGTGCTAAATGACGTCAAAAGGACGTCATTGTTTTGACGTGGACGTAAATTACGTCCAGCCCAATACACGGGCGACTTACGTAAACAAAATAACATTTTTTAAATTATATGCAGGAACGACGGCCATACTTAACATTGCGTACACCACCAGATAGCAGCTTTAACTATACGCCGAAAAAAGCCGACTAGAGACGACGTAAAAGAATGCGACGGCCGCTCGTACGTTCGTGGATCGTCTGAAATAGATAATTTGCATACTCGACGCGGAAAACGACTTGAACGCCACCCAGCAGACGCCGAAGAATTGCATCTAATATGCGAAGGCGTACAAAGACGTACGCCTGTCGGATCTAACCCAGATGCCGTCGTATCTTGTTTTGAGGATTCAAAACAAAGATACGACGCGGGAAATTTGAAAGTACTCTCTTTGTGGATCTGCCCCATAGTGTCTACAAAATAGGGCATAGTTTTATGGCATTTTTATTAATATTTTTTTTACTAGTAATGGCGGCGATCAGTGATTTTTATCGGTACTGCGACCTTATGGCGGACACTTCGGACACTTTTGACACATTTTTGGGACCATTGGCATTTTTATAGCGATCGGTGCTATAAAAATGCATTGATTACTATAAAAATGCCACTGGCAGGGAAGGGGTTAACACTAGGGGGCGAGGAAGGGGTTAAGTATGTTCCCTAGGTGTGTTCTAACTGAAGGGGGGTGGGACTGACATGACATTGTATGAACAGCGAACAGTCATTTCTTCCCCTGACAGGACCGGGAGCTGTGTGTTTACACACACAGCTCCCAGTTCTCGCTCTGTAACGAGCGATCGCGGGTGCCTGTCGGTGATCGCGACCGCCGGGCACGTGCATCGGGACCACGTGCCCCTATTGGCTGCATAGCGAGATGACGTATAGCTACGTGATCTCGTGCAGCAGAGCCGACCTGCCGCATATAATATATATAACTGCAGCGGCTGGTCTGCAAGTAGTTAAAAAATATTCCCCTTTGGAATATAACATGAAATATGGGTGCATTCTTTAGCCCTATACCCTCAAACCAACCCCCTCTCCTCCCACCACTTACCTGAATTGAGGGGTGCTTCCCTCTGGAGTGTCCTGTCTTCTTTTGACTTTAGCATGAATGTGCATGGCACTTCCCACCGAGTTGCATAATCCATTTACAGGGATCTGCAAATAGAAATACTACTAGTCCTATCTGCCACCACAGCAGATGGACTCGTAGATCTCAATGGAGTACAATAAGGTGACAAAACACAAATTACATGACATAAACAGTCAAATGTTTACTTCTTTCAGCCCAGAAGGCTCTATACAAACCTGGTGTTGAGGAAAGAGTTTGCAGGAACCTGTGCATTGCACAAAGATTGTGGTTTTACTGGCCTGCAGACTTATATGCCTAAATTTACACTCCTCTTATTAGTATAGGCACCTTTATTAACACAGTTGTAAAGTTTTTTTTTTCCCCCCTAAAATAAACTTTTTTTACTTACCTGCTCAGAGCAGGAGGGGCTTGGCTCCAAAATCGCACCCTTCTCACTGAATTTGACTAAGCAGCAGGGGTCAATGGTTACCATTCCTCCTGGCCAAGCCTGAGAGAGGAGAGAAGACCTCCAATTAAGCAGAGCAGTGGATCGATACAACACTTAGGTAATTATTTGTGTGGGGATTATGGTGCACTATGTCTTTATAGAAATATAGGAAAAATATAAATCGCGCTACCTCAACCACCCTTCTTGCCAGACACAAGCATATGCAAGTGGGTGATCTATGGTGATATAAATATAAAGCTGGCTGCTATGTCAAAAGCGACCTATATTGGCCACTAGGGTGCAGCATGCAGCCACCTCAGAATCCCACACTAGTGATGGTGATGGTGATTTACAAGTGAAACCAAACAAACAAAAAACACTTAAATCAAAAAGACATTAGCTGGGTATGAACTTTGGCTATGAATGAGTTAATAGTCCAAAATATTAACAGCAGAAAGTCCATTAGATAGCAGGTAGTATGTCAAACACCCGTGTATCTGTGCCACATTGCAGATTGGTTGTGAACGTGTCCAAAGGAAAATGTGATATCTCCTCCACCAAACTTATAAATTGGCCTTACCGAATTCCCACAATCCCTTATTACAGGGGATCAAAAACAGCATGTAATAGGTCCCAATCTCGCAGTTTTGGATATGCAGTCCTGTTGGATCTCGTTCTTCAGGAAATGTCAGCAGTATCAATGCCCACCATGTAAAAACAGTGACAGCTCCACATAGTGCAATAAATGTGTAGAAATGTATTTAAAAAGGTTAAAATTGCACTTACAATTATGCAGATTAAAATTTGCCTTGAATCTAATGTGCCGTCCACTGGGGGAACGTCAGGAGCTTCTTGGGTGACGACAGCGCGCCGCTCGCCCTTTATAGAAAATGCATCTTAATGCACACATTTTTTTGCATTAAGGCATGTACATTAATTCAACGCCTAGTGTAAATGGGAGAGCGAGTTAAATGGTTGCTTAAGTGTTTGGGATAAAGTTAAAGTGGTTCTAAAGATTTCAAGGTTTTTTTTACCCTAATGCATTGCCTGAATTAAGACCAAAAATGTTCTAGTACCTGTAACATCCCCTTACCCCCCCCCCTCATACTTACTTAGTCCCTACTTGATCTAGCAGTGGTAACAGTAACAGTGATTAATACATTGTTTTAGCCTGTCCTACTACACTAACATCTCATTTAACATGAAAAATCAGTTTATATTAGTTCTGGAAAAGCAGGAACATTATTTTTTTAAAACAGTTTAAATTAGATTGGCTAATTTGTAAGTTTTTAGATAAACTATATATGTGTTTTAAGCAGTACTGAATACATGTTTAAGGAAAGCACATATGGATTTTTAATCTGACCTTGTGGACAAAAAAAAAAGTTGCTTTCTGCTTTTTATAGAATAAGTGAATTTAAAGCAGGCAACAGTTTTTTTCAATTACCTCCTATCGACTAAACACTGAAACCTTACATGAACCCTCCTATTGTAAGCAGCTATTGGGTCACAAAATATCTGCAACTTAACAATATAATCGCTGAGATCATTCTATGTTTCAGTCCAGCATATGGTCTATTAGATTTTTGAAATAAAAGTCCATTTCGGAAATATTATTTTATGTGTTTCAGTACCCTGGTTCCTCCATCATTTATATGGTACTAGAGATGTAACAATGAAAACTGCCCATGAATGCAGAATCTGTTAATGTATATCCTGATTGCTTTATGAACTGCCTGGTTGTGGTTATCAGTGATCCTGGCTTCATAAGTAGAACATAAAACAAACTAGATGCCGGTCAGCTGTAGCACCTAAGGACATTAGTCAAAGTAATTCATGAATATCTATGCACATAATTTGAATGGGTGATAAGATTTAATCAGTATAGAGCATGGTAAAGCACAAGAGATATAGAAAGATTAATTGCTTGTTTCGATGCTTACAACCTTCTATTGCATAGTGCCTTACATAGTGATCTCTATTTTATTTTGAGTGTACTGTGATTCAGACCAACAAATCCATCATTCTGAAAAAAGAATGACCTTTTTACGAGAGTAAATTTACTATGCTCCTTGCATATGTTAGCTTATAAGAATTAAACTGCTTTGGCAAATTTATAGTTTCATGCAAAATTTTTGTCTCAAGAGTTATGGGCTATAGTAAGAGTAAAACCCAGAGCTCTGTGACTGTGCTCTGCAGATTTTCTTTGTGAGAGACAATATATCGGAGAGCATGAAATTCAAGTGGGAACATGTCTGTGTGCATATGTATATAGCTATGCTAATCTGGTTGAAATATAGGCAGTCCCTGAGGACACCTGAGTTACGAACGGACCTCAATTACGGCCGCTTGTGCTCCATGCTAGTCCTGGATACCGCTGAGCAGCCATCTTGCAGTGCCAGACACAACCCACACTGCAGTATTGCATGACCCAAAGGGCCCCAGATAACATGGTTGCATGCCCAGAAGAGCCCGGAACCTCCCACATCCCTGCACAGGCTGAAGTTACACTTAAAAATGCATGTTTCATTGACTTAAAAACAAATTCCACTTAAGAACAAACCTACAGTCCCTATTGTTCTTGAAACCTGGGAAGCGCCTGTATTTCTGCAATGTTGAGTCCATAATGACAATGGGGTTGTTCCCCTCACAAGAGGCTTAGTGGATATGTGAACTTTTTTTTTCCTTACATGTGATGGGTATTATCTGCAAAGTGAATTTTCACCACATGCACTAAGCAAAGTGAAAATTCTATTGCAAAGTGGATATTCCTTTGCAAAGTGAATTGTCTGTCTGATTTATTAATTCAACCCCAGAGTGTCACACTTAAACTCTGTCTGACAGATCTCTAGAAGGCCACCCAATTTGAATGCATATGAAACAATACTACAATGACTTACAAACAAATTCCACTTAAGAACAAACCTACAGTTCCTATTGTGTTCAGAACCTGTGAACGGCCTGTAATTCTGCAATGTTGAGCGCTCAACATGTTTGGTCCATAACGACAATGGGGTTGTTCACCTCACAAGGAGAGTATTCACTTTGCAAGGATATTTTCCGGTAGCTTAGTGAATGAAGTGAACTTTTTTTTTCCTTACATGTGATGGGTATTATCTGCAAAGTGAATTTTCACCACATTCACTAAGCAAAGTGAAAATTCCATTGCAAAGTGGATATTCCGTTGCAAAGTGAATTGTCTGATTTATTAATTCAACCCCAGAGTGTCACACTTAAATTCTGTCTGACAAATCTCTAGAAGGCCACCCAATTTGAATGCATATGATACAATACTACAATGCAGAACATGTGACCACAGAGTACAGTAACACCACCTTCTTTTTAATCCATTTTTGTTTTTACACTTTACCAGTGTCCACCCACCCTCTAATGCAGAGAACATTTTGAATTTTGAACTGGTAAATCGGAGGTTGACAGATTTGCATGATACTCCTGCCAATGTGTAACACCTGACACTACAAATCCTTACTGGAACCCTCTCCCTTGTGTGTCAATTAGCTATTTTAACATTCATTGCTGAAGGAGGCTGTGTTCAGATCAGAAGTGAGTGCCACTTTTGAATCAGTCATCAATGCCTATTAGTGAATGAGGTCACTGGAGGACATCAGGATAGATTAATTATTCCCTTGTATTTTCACAGTGACGAGCCCCTCAATCATATTCAGGTAACAAGCAATCCTTGCAATAATCAGAGATCACAGGCCTAGAAAAAGCCACAAGCTCAGCTCCCAAAACAGCTGTTTATTTGGTTTGCCATCTCCAATTCTATAGCTCTTTGTTCTTGCGTTTAAAAAGCTAATCAACTGCATGGAATGTGTTCACAGCTGCTCAGCACAAATGTTGGTGGTCTGAGATGACTTATGCAACCACTAAGCCTGTAAATACAACATAAAAAAAATCCAGTATGCTAAACCGACTACTTTATGGTATGAACAAAATTATAAAACTATTAATAATTATGAAAGTACACCAATAATGCATAATTATAATACAAAAAAGCAAAACAAAACAAAAAAAAACATTCCCTTCACACTGCCTACAGCAGCCAGTCAGGTGCTTAATGCCTTGGCACTGGTAGTCTTTGCTGTGCACTCTGTGCTGTCCAGTCATCACCTCTGCTCAAGTAGTTTTCTTTCCAATTATTAGAAAACTTATAAAGGGCTAGATGGATATCACTGTAGCAGTTTCTCTAAAATGAGTAAGTACTAAAATACTGTACATTTTTTACTACTAATAGGTACAGGCATACCCCACGTCTAAGTACACAATGGGGTTTATTTACTATCGCTGGAAAGCACAAAATCAGGCTCACTTCTGCATAGAAACCAATGAGCTTCGAGGTTTTATTACCAAAGCTTAATTGAACAAGCTGGGGTTAGAAGCTCATTGGTTTCTATGTAGAAGTGAGCCTGATTTTGCACTTTCCAGCTTTAGTAAATAAACCCCATTGTTTAATTAAAAATGGGATATGCCTGTATAGAGCAACCTCCTGTATCCCAGGAATTACTGTTGAGATAATCAGTTGACTAGTCAGGGAAATACCCAATTGAAATTTGGGTTAATTTGTCTATAATGTATTCTGTTGCAACAATTTTCAGTTATGGAATTTTGGAAAAGGCTGTACTCTAACAGACCATAAGAAATGTTCAGCATATTGGAGATCTCTGCAACCAGTGTTGAACTGTGCTTCTATCTCAGTGCTGAAAAAAAAATGTATAGTGTGGATAATAATAGTTTAAGGACATTTCTAATAGAGTGTTAATGTATATTTACATTATGGAATTTGCTTTTAATGTAATAGCCATAACACTGCACGGCAATCTAGAAAAAGTTGCAAGATGGCTGCCTTGGGCAAATAGGTGTTTAGGGATATGCTTACAAACCCCCTTTCAGAACTTGCTCAGTTAAACTGTTGATATTCTATACCTCCTGCAGGAGCCTATCCCTCACCACATGTTGCACATCTAATGTTTTCCTGTTTCAAACATATTACCATTTGACCTTGAGCAAATAAAACAGAATCATATTTCACTAGAATAAGCACCTTTCATTTATTTTGTATTTTATAATAAAACAAGAAATAAAAGAATCTCAGAGCTAAAAACTTTAAAGAAGCCCTTTGCTTGAAGAAATCAAATCTTAGTAACACTGTTTAAAGGGATCCACTTCCTATACTCAAATTACCAAGTCTCTCATTAGCTGACCTATTTGGCAATTGTGTTAAATGCTTCCTTTTCTGACATAAGGGAAGCCTATCAAATAAAACACTGTGTGCGCTGGCTGCAAAGCACATATTGTTACAAACCAATAAAATGGCAACCCAGAACACTGAAAGTGAAAATACATGGAGATCGCTATAGGGCAAACAATAATTTACACATGAATGTGACAGTGTACATCTTTGCTAACTTTGACTGCTTCAGAGGGAGGCATGTTGGGGGACTAGGACTGCAATGTCAATGTACTGAGACACCTACATTACTTTCCACATGAATCGGTGCAAAGCTTGTAAAGTCCACCTCTGGGCAAAATATGACCCCCTTCCAACCTCTCCTTTACCACCAACTCAAACACATCCTGAATATGTTCGTCTTACCCTGTGAAGCAAGGTATACCCATAGTCCCTCACCAACTTTTTTTCAACCCGATCATTAAAACGGCCTTGCCTACACACGATCGTGAAAAAAAATTCTCTAGCAAAGCGCGGTGACGTACAACACGTACAACGGCACTATAAAGGGGAAATTCCATTCGGATGGCGTCACCCTTTGGGCTGCTTTTGCTGATTTTGTGTTAGTAAAAGACGATTCATGCTTTTCAGTCTGTTACAGCGTGATGAATGTGCTTACTCCATTACAAACGCTAGTTTTACCAGAACGAGCGCTCCTGTCTCATAACTTGCTTCTGAGCATGCATGTTTTTTTCACGTCGTTAAAGCCCACACACGACCATTTTTTACGACGTTAAAAACGACAGCGTTAAAAACGTTGTGAAAAATTAGAGCATGTTCTAAATTTTTAATGGCCATTTTTTACATTGTGAAAAATGCTCTGGAGCCCACACATGATCGTTTTTAATGACATTAAAAAAAAAGTCATTTTTTTACAACCCGAAAAACGGTCGTGCGTACGCGGCATAATGTGCCCATGCCAACTGATCCCCCGACAGTCTTCTTGTGCTCATATCACTGCTCTTCTGTATCCTGAGAAGGCTACACTGCTGGAAATCAATGTAAAATGTCCACCTCACATAGGCAGTCATAAGGACCCGGCCTTATGTAAATAGAAGATTAGAGAAGACCCAGGACTAGAGAAACACATGACATCAGCTTTGGGTAAATAAAAATGGCATTAATAATAGGTTTGTTTCATGTCAATAAGCAGACAGAGGGGGATGGAAGGGAGAGATGGAAATGGGTTCATGTTTTGCCTAGAGTAGAGCTCTAATGCCGCGTACACACAGTCAGAATTTCCGACAAGAAAAGTTTGATGTGACCTTTTGGTCGGAAATTCTGACCGTGTGTAGGCCCCATCTGACTTTTTCTGTTGGAATCTCCGACATGAAAAATTTGGGAGCTGGTTCTCAAATTTTCAGACGGGAAAAGTTCTTGTCGGAAATCCCGATCGTCTGTATGCAATTCCAACGCGCAAACAAACACGCATGCTTGGAATCAATTTGACACATTTTCTCGGCTTGTTGTAGTGTTTTACGTCACCGCGGTTTTCTTGTCGGGATTTCCGATCATATGTACGCGACATAATACATTCCCACCTGGCCTATAGTACAATGATGGCCCGGGCGGGAGTACTGTTGCTCTGGGAAGCCACGCATCAGTGCGATCTGTCACTGACTGTGTCCACCAGACACTGCCCATGACTGATCACTGTACCAGCCCACTGCCAGTACCATGTAATCACTGTAACCAATCACAGCAGATTACATGACAATAAATAAAATAAATAATAGAAGGCTTTCTTTCATTCCATCTGTTGTATACAATTGTGTTGCTAACTGTGATTGATCACAGTAATCACATTGTGCAGGCACCGCCAATCGCAGCCCATCTGTACTATGTGATTAGCTTTGGCCAATCACAGCTAAAATATAACAAAAGACACTGAATGAACCAGTAAAAATGGATGCTTTTACCATTCATTGGTATAAGCAATCATAATGTGTAAAAGAATAAAATAAATCCTGATCACTTCCCCAGAGTACAGTGTATACACTACTACTACTACAGTGTTACTATGGTAACACTGTATTGCTCTAGTCACAGTGTGTTAGAAAAAAAAAATCGTAAAAAAGGAAAAAAAGTAATAAAATAATCCATGTATATGATAATACTGCACTGTAGTTCTTTAACCAGTTCCGGACCGCCTCATGTACATATACGTCAGCAGAATGGCACGGACAGGCACATCAATGTACCTGTACATGCTCTGCTTGACGTGGGTCGGGGGTCCAATCGGGACCCCCCCGGTACTTGCGGTGGTCCGGTAAGCTTCAGGAGCGATCCGGGATGAGGGGGCGGCGGTTCGTTTTTGTCCGCCCCCTCTGACTCGCTCCCCAGCCAATCCGCTTCCTCCCCCGCCCTCCTCCGCCTGCATTGTAAACACAGGCAGAGGAGGAAGAGATGTCACCGCTCCTCCCGCCGGTATCTTCATCCGGCGGAGGAGCGGAGACATCACACAGTGAGTACACAAGCACTACACTGACACCTGTACACATAGGAATACAATCCCCCCCGGTCACCCCCCGATCACCCCCCCAGCCCCCCCTGTCACACTGTCACTAAATAGCCTTCAAGATTTCTAAGGGCATACATTTTTGATTTCACTCCTCACTGCCTATCATAGTTTTGAAGGCCATAAAATGCCAAGATGGCACACAACCCCCCCAAATGACCCCATTTTGGAAAGAAGACACCCCAAGCTATTTGCTGAGAGGCATGTTGAGTCCATGGAATATTTAATTGTTTTGCCCTAAGTGATTGAATATTGACCAAAAAAAAATAAAAAATTACAAAACGTTGTCACTAAATTATATATTTCTCACACATGCCATGGTTATATGTGGAATTGCACCCCAAAATACATTCTGCTGCTTCTCCTGAGTACGGAGATACCACATGTGTGGGACTTTTTGGGAGCCTAGCCAAGTACGGGACCCCAAAAACCAATCACCGCCTTCAAGATTTGTGTGAGTAAAACCAAAAATTTATGTCCTTAGAAATCTTGAAGGTGGTGATTGGTTTTCGGGGTCCCGTACGCGGCTAAGCTCCCAAAAAGTCCCACACATGTGGTATCCCCGTACTCAGGGGAAGCAGCAGAATGTATTTTGGGGTGCAATACCACATATAACCATGGCATGTTTTTAGAAATATATCATTTAGTGACAACGTTTTGTAATTTATTTTTTATTTATTTTTTTGGTCAATATTCAATCACTTGGGGCAAAAATTTTTTATATTCCATGGACTCAACATGCCTCTCAGCAAATAGCTTGGGGTGTCTTCTTTCTAAAATGTGGTCATTTGGGGGGGTTGTGTGCCATCTTGGCCCCGTACTTTTCAAAATTTTCGGTCTTTTTCCGTTTATATCGCAAAAAATAAAAATCGCATAGGCAATCAAATGCCATCAAAAGAAAGCTCTATTTGAAAGCTCTCTGCCTGTGTACAAACACAGGCAGAGGAGGAAGAGATGTCACCGCTCCTCCCGCCGGTATATTCGTCCGGCGGAGGAGCGGAGACATCACACAGTGAGTACACAAGCACTACACTGACACCTGTACACATAGGAATACAATCCCCCCCCGGTCACCCCCCGATCACCCCCCCAGCCCCCCCCTGTCACACTGTCACTAAATAGCAGTGATCATTTACTGATCACTGCATTTAGTGTCAATGTGACAGGCAGTTAGTGTCAGGCAGTTAGTGTTAGGTCCAGGATAGCCCCCTACCCCCCCAATAAAGGTTTTAACCCCTTGATCACCCCCTAGTTAACCCTTTCACCCCCCTTGTGCCAGCGTCACTAAGCGATCGTTTTTCTGATCGCTGTATTGGTGTCGCTCGTGCCACTAGGTAGCTAGTTTTTTTTTTGAGGTTCGCTGCCATGTTTTTATAGCGTTAGAAAATTTATGGGGGTACCTAACGCTATAAAAACATGGCGGCGAACCTAAAAAAAAACTAGCTACCTAGCGGCACGAGCGACACTAATACAGAGATCAGAAAAACGATCGCTTAGTGACGCTGGCAAAAGGGGGGTGAAAGGGTTAACTAGGGGGTGATCAAGGGGTTAAAACCTTTATGGGGGGGGGGGGGGTAGGGGGCTACCCTGGACCTAACACTTTTAACCCCTTGATCACCCCCTAGTTAACCCTTTCACCCCCCTTTTGCCAGCGTCACTAAGCGATCGTTTTTCTGATCGCTGTATTAGTGTCGCTCGTGCCGCTAGGTAGCTAGTTATTTTTTGAGGTTCGCCCGCCAGGTTTTTATAGCGTTAGGTACCCCCATACATTTTCTAATAAAGGTTTTAACCCCTGATTGCCCCTAGAGTTAACCCTTTCACCCCCCTATTGCCAGCGTCACTAAGCGATCGTTTTTCTGATCGCTGTATTAGTGTCGCTGGTGCCGCTAGGTAGCTAGTTATTTTTTGAGGTTCGCCCGCCAGGTTTTTATAGCGTTAGGTACCCCCATACATTTTCTAATAAAGGTTTTAACCCCTGATTGCCCCTAGAGTTAACCCTTTCACCCCCCCTATTGCCAGCGTCACTAAGCGATCATTTTTCTGATCGCTGTATTAGTGTCGCTGGTGCCGCTAGGTAGCTAGTTAGTGCCAGTAACGCTTACACCCACGCGCAGAGCATACTCCCCCCATATGTGAAATTACTCCCCAAAATACATTCTGCTGCTTCTCCTGAGTACGGGGATACGACATGTGTGAGACTTTTTGGGAGCCTAGCCGCGTACGGGACCCCAAAAACCAATCACCGCCTTCAGGCTTTCTAAGGGTGTAAATTTTTGATTTCACTCCTCACTACCTATCACAATTTCGAAGGCCATAAAATGCCAAAATAGCACAAAAACTCCCCAAATGACCCCATTTTGGAAAGTAGACACCCCAAGCTATTTTCTGAGAGGGATGTCGAGTCCATGGAATATTTTATATTTTGACACAAGTTGCGGGAATATGATAAACTGATTTTTTTTTGCACAAAGTTGTCACTAAATGATATATTGCTCACACATGCCATGGTTATATGTGGAATTGCACCCCAAAATACATTCTGCTGCTTTTCCTGAGTACGGGGATACCACATGTGTGGGACTTTTTGGGAGCCTAGCCGCGTACGGGGCCCCGAAAAGCCTTCAAGATTTCTAAGGGCATAAATTTTTGATTTCACTCCTCACTGCCTATCATAGTTTTGAAGGCCATAAAATGCCAAGATGGCACACAACCCCCCCAAATGACCCCATTTTGGAAAGAAGACACCCCAAGCTATTTGCTGAGAGGCATGTTGAGTCCATGGAATATTTAATTGTTTTTCCCCAAGTGAATATTTACCAAAAAAAATAAAAAATTACAAAACGTTGTCACTAAATTATATATTTCTCACACATGCCATGGTTATATGTGGAATTGCACCCCAAAATACATTCTGCTGCTTCTCCTGAGTACGGAGATACCACATGTGTGGGACTTTTTGGGAGCCTAGCCAAGTACGGGACCCCAAAAACCAATCACCGCCTTCAAGATTTGTGTGAGTGAAATCAAAAATGTATGTCCTTAGAAATCTTGAAGGTGGTGATTGGTTTTCGGGGTCCCGTACGCGGCTAAGCTCCCAAAAAGTCCCACACATGTGGTATCCCCGTACTCAGGAGAAGCAGCAGAATGTATTTTGGGGTGCAATACCACATATAACCATGGCATGTTTTTAGAAATATATCATTTAGTGACAACGTTTTGTAATTTATTTTTTATTTATTTTTTTGGTCAATATTCAATCACTTGGGGCAAACAAATGTAATATTCCATGGACTCAACATGCCTCTCAGCAAATAGCTTGGGGTGTCTTCTTTCCAAAATGCGGTCATTTGGGGGGGGGGTTGTGTGCCATCTTGGCCCCGTACTTTTCAAAATTTTCGGTCTTTTTCCGTTTATATCGCAAAAAATAAAAATCGCATAGGCAATCAAATGCCATCAAAAGAAAGCTCTATTTGTGGGAAGAAAAGGACGCAAATTTCGTTTCGGTACAACATTGCATGACCGCGCAATTACCAGTTAAAGCAGCGCAGTGACAAATTGTAAAAACACCTTGGGTCTTTAGACAGCGTATTGGTCCGGGGCTTAAGTGGTTAAAGTGTGCATCCTTTTTCTTAAAGTCCAACTCAAGCTATTATTTATTTTTGTAGCATTATACAATACTGGTATAAGACCCCCTGTTGGCTTTTTACAGTGGTCTAATACGTCACCAGAGAGATTTCTCCTAATTTCCTCCAATGACAGGAAATGTATTAAATCAAAACACTTATTTTTCACAACAGTGGGGAGGGATTAGAATCTCTATCGGGGTTAATATTGCTTTCTATAGGCCCATACACACGATCAGACTTTTTGACAAAAGTTCTGATGGACCTGTTTTAGCGGACAATCTGACAGTGTCTGTATGCTCTATGTCGGCTAATACGATCATGTGTATACAAGTCCATCAGACTAAAGTCCAAAGTACAAACACCTATGCTCAGAGCCAATGCTAAAGATCAGACAACAAAGGTAGCAGAAGTTCCCCTCAGGGTGACGGTAAAGAGCTGAAAAAACACGTGATTTGGTGAAAGTTGGCTGAAAAACTCCTGCCGTGTGTATGCATACCAAGTTCACGGCCAACGCCCATTCAAGACAAATCGGCCAACGCCCATTCAGAGCAAGTTGGATGTTGGAAGACATAACAGAAGCATTTATTCTTTCCATATCTATCCAAAACAAAAAATGTCTGAAATTGGACTTTAACATAGGTGAGGAAATCTGTAGTCTTAACCACTTCAATACAGGGCACTTTCACCCCCTTCTTGCCCAGGCCAATTTTCAGGGATGTAGCAACACTGTACCCAAGCAATACTGTTATATATTTTTTGAGTCAGATAGAGCTTTCTTTTTGTATTTAATCACTGCTGAGGTTTTTTTTTTTTTTTTTTGCTAAACAAACGAAAATTAAAAAAATTAAAAAATATATATTTTTATATGTTTTTTGAATGGACTCTCATTTTCTTTTAAAAAAACATGCATCCCAAACCCCAGGATGGGGCAACTATATGGCATGGGACACTGATGAAAGCAGTAAGGCACTGGTCTGGAAATCAACATTCTGAAAAAAAAAAAATAATCCATTTGGATAGGGTATGGAGTATTATTACAGACCCTGACAGTCTTTTTTTTTGCCATGTGTCCCAGTAAAGACATTTCCTTTCACATTCTGTTCTATGTACACAACAGGAGTGAGAGGAAGTCTCTACAAAATGAGACAGTTGTCACTTGTGCAATGTGTTTGGATTTTCTTTCACTTTCAGTTATTCGACACACATTAACTCAAGTGCTTCCTTTCTTTTCTCTTTCTCACTTGATGTAAATGTATCTACTATACATAAATACCTTCCTACTATTTTAGATTTTATGATTCCCTTATCAACTAAACTATTGCATTTCTTTTAAAAGTACAGTTGGAAATGTATATATCTTGATTATTTAAGGAAACCATTAAAATAGAAATAGAAAAATGTGCATAAACGTAATTTGTTTCCGCAGCTCCACAGCTGTGTTTTATTTTTTCAAAGAAGCAGTATAACAAGGCTAGGTTATATATATATATATATATATATATATATATATATATATATATATATATATATATATATATATATATATATATATATATATATATATTGCAAAAATTGTGTTCCTAGGTGCACACAACCCATATAATGAGGGACTGGTCAGAACAGTGAGTGGAGAAAGGTGGAGTGTGTGCAACTTGTCACTGCTGCTGTATGAAGACAGACCTGTGTGGGGAAAGCTGTCTGCCTGTGTGAGACTACATTCCTGATGAGGGGGGACTTTGTGCCTGACGGACTGGGAGGCTGGTAGAGCTGAGGTGACTAGCAAGTCCAAGGGGGCTGAAGGAAGTCCTGAAGTCTGGGAGACAGTGAGCTAACCCAAGGGCTGGAGAATCCTGTTGAGGCCAGGATTAGGCCAGTTTAGCAGGTAACTGCAAGGCAAAGTAAGCCTAGGAGCTAGGAGGCTTGGCATTTTGGGCTGTGTGAACTTTACTGGAGAAGAACCCCTGTGTGGGAAATCCAATGTATGAACTTTTATTTTGTTCCTTTTAATAAAAATGGGCTGCCATGCCCTCAAACCTGATAACTGACTGCTGTGGACTCGCTGAAACAACGCATTTACCACTTGAGCTAAACACCCCCATTTCACATATATATATATGGAACAACAATGTACAAAAACACAGCAAAGTTACCCACACATGACCATGAATAACCTATTACTTAATGAAAGGTTTGCTTCAAAAAGTGCTGGGCCAATCAAATGGGGAGTAGATAGTCCTATGAAAGTTGCCATTCAGGCCACTCATACATATGTTACACAGTGCTTTCCTTTGCTCTTGACAGCTCAACAAACCAATGGGTGCACAAAAGATAAGTTAGTATATACTGCTGGTAAAGGGCTAACCCAAAGTAAATCTATATATTTGCTTTACCTTGCTTGAGCAAAGCACATGTTCAGTTATAAAATAAAGTTATGATGAAAAATCAGAAAAATGGCGTTTGTCATTGCTGGTTTAATTCTGAAAATCATTGGGCACCTGACTGCATCTGACTTCATAGCGCAAAAAAATAAAAACCGCAGGGGTGATCAAATACCACCAAAAGAAAGCTCTATTTGTGGGAAAAAAAGGACGCCAATTTTGTTTGGGAGCCACGTCGCAATGTATAAATGAACTAGGAAAGAACCTATCAAGAGATAACTGCAGTCATTGCCAAAACCTTTCTGACCCCTGTTACCTGGCTAACCCATCCATAAAGCATCTACCATACAAGGGAGAGGCAAGCTCTCACTGGGGCATTTTCTTTTCTGTTCCTGTACCCAACCATCTGATGACACCATCAATATATTCAAGTAGCAGAAGTGGGTATGATATGCCTCTGATAAAGTCTCAACAGGGACCTGTAAGGCTAAAGGATGGTGATTTATTAATTCTCTACTGCTTTCAATCAAAAATTATATGATGTTTTTGTACTAAATGTTTTGGTACACTAAACTATGCTAAACATTAGATTTTAAGTATACAGTAGGTCAATTTTAAGGACAGAACTGTAATGGAGGTTATAAAAAAAAAATCCAAAATATCATTTGATTTTCTTCACTTGTCTCGATCCAGTGGTATTTATAGATATACTTTTATGGTAATAAGATGAGCCTTTTTAACGTTTGATGTTTTTCACTTTAGTTTTGAATTAATTGGAGGCACTGAGGTTAAAAGCCATCCATCATTAACAAACTAGATGAAAAATTAAAATGATAATGTACTGTGTAATAGGGTAGAAATTGAAAAAGGCAAATCAACAAAGCTTGTCAAACTGAAAAGTGAACATGTGCCTTAACATTTGCTTCAGTTTCAAGTCAATTCTGATAAGATTGTTGTCACATTTAATTTCTACTGATTCTTTTTCTAATTATTTTTGATAATATTAAATGAATAATTTAATGTAGCAAAGCCAATCTGTCAAACCATATACTTTATCCCTTGCTTCTATACTTTAAAACAAACCTAATTTTGCAAAAGTGTCACCCTACAAACTTGAATATACTAACCTATTATGCTTGCTTATTACCTGCTGGCAGTTGTCCCTTATCAGTATAACCCAATAAGACTGCTCATATAAAAGCTTGTAAAAATGAACAAATGCCTTCCCAAATTGTAAGAATGTTTCAGTTTTCATGGTACATATTTTTGGTTTCATTAATTACTTTTTGTTATATTGTCCTGGGGTTTAGAAGACCAGTAGGTTTTCTTAATTAGGCAACAAGCAATGCAGAGATTATTTACCCATAGAACAGAATCTTAATACAATTTTGTCTGATGTGAATACCACATGCCGATATGTGCCTTGGGTTACTTTACACTTTGTACCAGATGATTGCTCTTTTCACATCTTGTTAAATACACCCCTAGGTGTCGGCTAAGAATAAAGAGGTGAAAATGAACACTGATTCTTTTGTTCCAAAAGAGACTACAAAGAACTTTTTTTTTCACCTGAAGTTACTTAAATCTATAAAGTAAACTGGTAAAAATAAAAGACAAGACCCCTTCAAAACTTTAAATAGTTAGTCATTATGGATTTAGATCACATGAGCGGAATTTCACTTGACTGAAGTTTCAAAGCAAGTCAAGCCAATGCTTTTCTATGTTGCTAAAAGGCATTAGAGTCACTGTGGAAGGTAAAAATAATGTGATTTTGGTGATTTTAGGGGTGCAATTAGCTTTAAGGGGTTTTACCTTTTTAGTGTATTTTGCAATTTGACATTTTTTTTTTTGGAGAGAGAAAAAGATTGCAAAGAAGTATAATACAATATATACATTTGTATGGTATTCCCTGCACCAGATTTTTGTGAAAAGGTCAAAGAATTTAAATACACACATTTGTTTTCTAATAGTATACTTTATTATTAGCAAACAATATGGTGACATTGCAGGCTAAATCTACAGAACAAAAATTCACAAAGGCAAAATAAGTTTTACAGAAATCATTTCAAACCACAAGCTAGTCTGAAGAAACATGTTTAAGGTCTGTTTAAAAGTTTAAAATAAATGAGATTGCCTTGTGTTCCGAATGGAAGGAATTCCACAGCAGAATACAGTAGAAGGAAACACCTTAATCAGTGTTTAAGAAAAAGCTGATAAGATAGGGAGGGATAATTGGCTCCTGTAAAAAAATTAGCTTTTAAAATGTATCTCTAGATAAGTGTGAAAGGGTTTATTTCAGTTTCTGTCCCCATTGGGGAGATTCATTATCTATTTGTACTGGTGACCTTTGTCATTGAGAATGAAAATTGAAGGAATATCCACATTTTAGAGTTATCTTCACAATAAGAGGTAAGAGGGAATCTTCCAATTAGGACACCTGTTCCCGAAACAGGAAGTCCCCTCACTTTGGGAGATTTTCTGTAACTTTAAATTACAGCTCTGGGACAGAAAGTGAAGGGAAAGTTGGTACACAGGCAGCAAAGGAAAAAAAACTGCCATGGGTTTTAACTCTTCCCTACTTTATCCAAAGCTAAACAGTTTTGGTTATACAAATTAAAACTGCAGTGAGTGTCACGTACCTTAAGGATGAGCCCGACGTGCAGGAAGTGGCTGCTGTTGCTCCTCTGATCCCGGACCCCTGGTAGAGTAGACAGGGGGAGCGGGAATGCAGAGTCGCACAAGCGCCAGGGATGACGCTGGTGCAGGGGCCGGATGGAGCTTCTGCGGAGTCCGAGGAAGTCTCTGAAAGGCAGGTGCAGGCCGGTAAGTAGCAGCCTGGATGCAGGAGCACTGGAACAGCAGGTAAGCCGGAAAGGAAGGTATTCTGAAAGTCTGGCCGCAGCAGGTTCCAGAAGACTGGACAGGGTCCCAGAAGACTGGACAGGCAGGAGCAGCCGGACTGGTAACAGGAGAGGCCCAGGTAACAGAGAGGTCGACTAGCCGGGTCGGCAACAGACGGTCAGCGGAGTACCAGGGGTCAGGCAGAAGGATGGTCAGAGCAAGCCGAGGTCAGGGCAGGCGGAAGACAGGAACAACGGAGACAAGCCGGGTATCAGGATCTGGATCAAGCAGGAGTAGTTGGTACAGGTACAGGTACAGGTACAGGTGGTCTCAGGAAACGCTGCAGACCGGACAGCAAGGGGCCAGGCTTCCAGGACACTTTAAGTAGGTTGTTTTGGCGCCAAATGGACGCCTGCACGTGCCCGCGCACCGTTACCGCCGATGCGCGCTCCCGTGCGCCGTTACCGCCGGTGCGCGCGTGCACGAGCGCGATGCCGTGGTTGCGCGCGCATTGCGCGTGCCGATGCGCCGCTAGCGCCCTCTGGTGGCCGAGGTAATTCATGACAGTGAGACTTCTCAGGGGGTCAAAGAGGGTACACATTAGACCAAATTGAACTGGAAATGCAGTCAACTTTTTGATATAGTGAAGAGGGGTAAAAATGCTTGATTTGTATTGCTGTTTATGTATTTGGGGAGATTTTCTCTCGCCCTCTATCCTGAGAAGTGGGAAACCTTCCAACAAAATTTGAGCAGAAGTTCTAACACTTCCTTACTGTCACTAAAACTAAACGGAAAATGTTTTGCCTAAGGTTTGATTATGAATATAAAGCTGTGTTACTGACCACAGCTAGCTAGGTTAAATGAGTTTACCACAGAATTTAATTTCTGTAGATGAATGCCTCCAAGTTTAAGCTCTTTCCCATTTGCCAATACTGCAAAACATGACCAGAGATAATAAACCTATGGGGCTTTATACAGAATGGCCGAGTATAATAGAGGCTCACATCATAGTAGATTTATACAGGCTGGTATTCCTTTCCATTTAGTATGTTGTTCATTAGGATTTCCCAACTGAGAAAAAATGTTCTCTTTATCTTCAAATGTAAAATTCCTTACCTATTTATATTCAAGAACATATTTTATTCAGCATGCAATTTTAAGTCTTTACAGTCAGCTTACACACTTGTGAATGGTTATAAATATTTAAATTATTGTAATGGCAGACAAAAGGCATTGCATTATGCATGTTAACGTAAATGATAATGATGCGTGAAGCAAACTATATGCCAGTAAATATAGAGCAGTATGCCTCTGATTGTATAATGGTTGGCTTCTTGAGCAAGGTGGGATGGGTATATCTTCATATTTTTTTTTTTTACCATTAATGTTTACAACGTTGGTACAATATGGAAAAGAGATTGGTCAGCATTTCAATGTCTTACACATTTGTCACATATAAAAAATGTATAATCAACAAATCTAGGCAAAGCGTTTGGTAGTAATGATTAAGAGAATGTATAAGCAGGCAATATCAAACTGACAGATTTTCTCTATTGTCCCAAAAAGTTGGAGCAAAGCTGCAGATAACACCACTGCTCACTGTACTTGTTCTTACTTTTAATATTGGCCCCTTGTGCTTTCAAAATGGTAATGGTCTGTAATCATTGTAATTTCATAAAACATAGATGGCAAGATTTACTGAAAGGGAAATCAATAATAGCAGGCACAAATTGCTATGGTGTTGTGGAAACATATATGCATGCATTCTCTTGCACATTGAGTGCTATTCTTCATGAGCACATTGTACATTAACCGGTTGCCGACCGCCACATGTACATATACGTCCACAGAATGGCACGTACAGGCATATGGGCATACATGTACGTCCCCGCCTTTCCGCGGGTCGGGGGTCCGATCGGGACCCCCCCGGTACACGGGGCGGTCGGTAACCCTCGGGGAGCGATCCGGGGTGACGGCACGGCTATTTGTTTATAGCCGCCCGTCGCGATCGCTCCCCGGAGCTGAAGAACGGGGAGAGCAGTATGTAAACGCGGCTTCCCCATGCTTCACTGTGGCGGCTGCATCGATCGAGTGATCCCTTTTATAGGGAGACTCGATCGATGACGTCAGTCCTACAGCCACACCCCCCTACAGTTGTAAACACACACTAGGTGAACCCTAACTCCTACAGCGCCCCCTGTGGTTAACTCCCAAACTGCAACTGTCATTTTCACAATAAACAATGCAATTTAAATGAATTTTTTGCTGTGAAAATTACAATGGTCCCAAAAATGTGTCAAAATTGTCCGAAGTGTCCGCCATAATGTCGCAGTCACGAAAAAAATCGCTGATCGCCACCATTAGTAGTAAAAAAAAAAAAATTTATAAAAATGCAATAAAACTATCCCCTATTTTGTAAACGCTATAAATTTTGCGCAAACCAATCGATAAACGCTTATTGCGATTTTTTTTTTTACCAAAAATAGGTAGAATACATATCGGCCTAAACTGAGGAAAACATTTTTTTATATATGTTTTTGGGGGATATTTTATTATAGCAAAAAGTAAAAAATATTGAATTTTTTTTCAAAATTGTCGCTCTATTTTTGTTTATAGCGCAAAAAATAAAAACCGCAGAGGTGATTAAATACTACCAAAAGAAAGCTCTATTTGTGGGGAAAAAAGGACGCCAATTTTGTTTGGGAGCCATGTCGCACGACCGCGCAATTGTCTGTAAAAGCGACGCAGTGCCGAATCGCAAAACCTGGCCTGGGCATTTAGCAACAAAATGGTCCGGGGCTTAAGTGGTTAATGCTTAATACATATAGTGTGGTCCCAAATTGCAGTGTATGTTGAACATCCAACTAAGGTGACTTTTATGCCGTCTGTTGGTATAAGTCAACATTTTTACATGAAATAATAAAAATGCTAAATATAAACAAATGTAACACTACAGCTGCCCACTAAGGAATGAAATGTGCACTTGGCAAGCAAACCATCAATCAATAAGAACCATACACAGTGCTTTTGACAGCTAAAAAAGGCCTTGTATATACAGGTACTTGTCATTTGTGGCTACAGGTGTACATTCATGCTATTATGTCTACTGCGGAGCATGAGATATGGGTTGTTTACTGTTAGTGTTATCTAACTGTCACCCATATGTGATTTGGTTCCTATTTGAGAAACAGATATAAAATCCTTAATAATGGGTAGATTAAAAAATAAATGAAAAATGCAATTATAATTTAGATAAGAAACTACCGTACTTGCTGTCCTATGTTCCGATGCTGGAGTGTACACTCTATAACCCATCTGATCGATGTGTCAGCATGCAAGCTTTAGTAAATCAGACCCATTAATCAGACCCATTAACTGAGTCACAGATGTATGGCCTGTGCGGTATTACTGAGCACAGGGACTTGCTACTTGTTTTGTTAAGCTTTAAAACAAACATATACTACAGCAGCTGTAGATTAAATTCTAGTTTTTGCTGCCCATTCCAGCAGGGCACCCCAGTATCCAAATGTGCATATTACATATGACATCTTTATGTACATAGCTTAAACAAAAGCCACACAAAAAGATATGCAGGAACCTTGGCTTTTTAAGAACAGAAGAACATGCCATAAAACAAGAATGCATGTGGGTTCACAGACCACCATTTTTCTCAGTGGCTGGTAATGTATAGATTTTAACCAATACAGTTTTGTAGCATGCCTGTGAGTACATTTCCCATATAACTAAACTTGTTTAGTGGGTGCTCTCAGCAGTTTCTGACATAATGGACAAAAAAAGATAACTACAAAACACTGTTGAATGATTTCACTGTTATGAGCTCTAAGGGCCATGTTACACTAACAATGATGTCACACGTGAAAATTTGCCAGGGGCAGGATCTCTAGAAAATGCAAGGAGGACACATACCTGCTTTGTATGTGTCACCTTACCAGCTAAAGTCCTCTGTCTTGCTTCCCCAGATAGTGAGGGAATAATACAAACCAGCAGCTGACATTACGACCACATAAGTCAGAGAGTTTAGGTCATTTAATTTAATATGATTTTTCTGCAATCCCTCAGCAGAAAGTACTTCACATGGTCATTGGGAGTGCTCCCCCTGAAGTCTGTACTGTATAATTTCTCTCACACTCTTTGTCCTGCATCACCCATTCACACTTCCAAGGCAGGTCTTGGAGAAATTGACTTTTTTTTTATTACAATATAATTTGTGAGTATGTAAAACAGTAAGCACAACTCTTCATTTTTTTCTCATTGCTTTCTGTTATCCCAGTTATCATTTACTTTTAAATGTTTTATTTATTTATTTATTTATTTATTTATTTATTTATTTTTACCTGCAAATGCATGCAACATTCTGATTTTGCAAGTTCATTCTTTATTTATTTCAAATGGTTGCTTACTTAAAATGAACTGTAGCAAAAAATATATTCTGTACTAGGGATGAGCCGAACACCCGGTTCACAGCAGTACATGCGAACACCATTAACCCCCTTAGCGGTATTCCCGAGTCTGGCTCGGGGTGGAATTTCAGCACCAAAGCGGTAACCCCCGAGCCAGAATCTGGATCGCCTCGCAGTGTCTACAGGCAGAGTTGACTTACCTTGTCCCTGGATCACCCCACTGTGTGATCGAGCCGTGTCCTCTTTGCTCGATTCACAGTGCCAGTGTGCCGCCGAGCTCCGTTCCCTGCGACCTTACGGCGCACGGGGGCAGAGATCGGCGCCAAGTTCAAAAAAGTAAATACACACAATACATACAGTATACTGTAATCGTATAGATTACAGTACTGTATGAAATAAATACACACCCCCATTTGTCCCTAGTGGTCTTCCCAGTGTCCTACATGCACTTTCATATAATAAATACTGTTCTTTCTGCCTGGAAACTGGAGATTGTCCATAGCAACCAAGAAGTGTCCCTTTACATCAAAAGTGGTTTTAGACCAGCTAGAAAACAGCGATAATAAATTAGAATCACTTGCAGAATTGAGTGATAGCGATTTGTGGGGAAATTCGTCAACAAACAATACAAGTAATGACAGCGACAATTCTGCAACTGAGCAAATTTCAGTGTTTTTGATTTGATTACATTATTGAATATTTTTTTATAATTAGATTATTATTTGTTATAATTATTTATAGTTATTTATTATATTATAATTTATGATTTTGTTTTTCAAACTTTATCATACCCGGATATCTACTAGACTCTTGTTTGTACAGATTTAAGTGAGTTATCCCTAAGAATTACAGGCCTACAATATAAAATGCCAAATTTCCATGCAAAATAATGGTACCGCTGTCAGCACCTAAAATCTGACATAATCATACCGCCAGGGAGGTTAAAGTTTATGGGACTCGAACGTGAAAAATCAAAAGTGCTAATTTTAAAGGCTTATATGCAAGTTATTGCCATAAAAAGTGTTTGGGGACCTGGGTCCTGCCCCAGGGGACATTTATCAACGCAAAAAAAAAGTTTTAAGAATGTCCGTTTAAAGTGAAACAATAAAAATGTAATATTCCTTTCAATATCGTGCCTGAGGGGTCTCCTTAGTCTGCCTGTAAAGTAACACATCTTTCCCATGTTTATAACAGTACCGCAGAAAAATAAAATTTCTAAAGGAAAAAAATGTAATTTAAAACTGCTCGCAGCTGTAATGTATTGTTGTATCCTGGCAATATAGATAAAAATCATTGAAACATTTTTTTTAAATGGTGTGGGGGTCCCCCCAAAATCCATTCCAGGCCCTCCAGGTCTGGTATGGATACTAAGGGGAACCCTCGCACCAAATAAAAAACAATGACGTGGGGGTCCCCCCAAAATCCATACCCTTCATGTCTGGTATGGATTTAAAGGGGAACCCTGCATCAAAATAAAAAAAATGGCTTGGGGTACCCCCAAAGTCCATACCAGACCCTTATCCTAGCACACAACCTGGCAGGCCTGCAAGATAAGGGGGAGGGCGAATAAGGCCCTTCAGGTGTATTATGGATTTTAAGGGGAACCCAGCATCAAAATAAAAAAAATGGCTTGGGGTATCCCCACAATCCATACCAGACCCTTATCCTAGCACACAACCTGGCAGGCCTGCAAGATAAGGGGGGGACGAGAGCACCATCCCCTCCTGAACCATACTAGGCCACATGCCCTCAACATGGGGAGGGTGCTTTGGGGTCCCCCCAAAACACCTTGTCCCCATGTTGATGGAGACAAGAGCCTCTTCACCACAACCCTTAACCTTGTGGGAGTCTGCGGGCGGGGGCTTATCGGAATATGGAAGCCCCCTTTAACAAGGGGGCCCCAGATCTTGGCCTCCCTATGTGAACGGCTATTGGGTACATTGTACACATTCACCCAAAAAAGTGTCAAAAAATTTAAATGACAGCAGACAGTTTTTATTATTAGACTGTCCTTAATTTAAAAAAAAGTGTCCCGAGATGTCCATTTATCTTCAATCACAGCGCCAATGAACAAAAAAAAGGAAATACTCCGCCTTCATGGGAGGTGTCCCTGCGACTGCAGTCTGTTCATGATGAGGACAGGGCTACCCAGTGATGTAAACGGGTGACCCAGCCCCCTTTTGACGTCATGTGACATCAGAGGGGGTTATTGGCACTTTGATTAAAGATAGATTTACATTGGAGGACCATTGTATTTATTTATTTTAAATTACGGACTTGTCCAAAACTTTTTGCTGTAATTTTTACTTTTCTTAGTGACTGAGTAGGAGTAAAATTTACCCAATACCCATTCACATAGGGAGGGTGGCATCTGGGGGCCCTCTTGTTAAAGGGGGCTTCCAGATTCCATTAAGCCCCCTGCCCTCAGACCCCACAACCACCAGACAAGGGTTGTGGGGAAAAGGCCCTTGTTCCCATCAACATGGGGAAATAGTGTTTTGGGGGAATCCCAAAACCCCCCTTCCCATGTTAAGGGCATGTGCCTTGGTACATTTTAGGAGGGGGCGCTCTCTCATCCGCCCTTCTTTTCCTGACGCCTGCCAAGTTGCGTGCTCGGATAAGGGTCTGATATGGATTTTGTGGGGGACCCCCATGAGTTTTTTTTATTTTGGCATAGGTTTGCCTTTAAAATCCATACCAGACCTGAAAAGTCTTGTATGGCTTTTAGGGGGGACCCCCACACCATTTATTTTTATTTTGGTATGGGGTTCTCCTTAATATTTATACCAGACCTGATGGGCCTGGTAATTGTAATTCTATGATTTTTATCTGTAAGCAGCCTAACATAGTGTGTGGCATGTGTGGGGAATGGACTCAGCCCCCTGAACCATGATTGGCCGAAGGCACCCTGCCTTTGGCCAATCATGGCTCTCACAGCAGAGCGAGCTGTGATTTGCTAAAGCATGCAGGTCAGGTGCATGCTTTGGCTAATCAAATGCCGTCAATGCACTGCCATCTTGCAGTGCATTGACTGTCTCGCAGCTTATTATGGGGCATTACGTGGGCACTCAAATTTCCTGTGAACGCCCCATAATGATCTAAATTCTTATGTTCTACTCTGTACTGCAGGGCTAAAAGTCCTGAGCTACTAGCCAGGCCTCAAGCCGTACTCGCCACCAGTTGCCCCGCCCAACCCCTACCATGTCCCGCCCCCTAATCCCGCCCCTAAATGATCTCATGAAATGACACTTAAATGTTTTATGCAGAATTAAGTTATAAAAACAAATGTTAACAACAACTTTATCCGTGCCCAAAAATGCAGCCTGCCCCCTCCACTAAGTACTGACCCCCCTCCCTTAGTACAGATCCCCTTCACCAAGTACAGTCCCCCTCAGTACAGACCAACCTCCCTCAGTACAGACCCCCTCCACGAAGTACAGACCCCCTTCACTAAGCCAAGTCTCCCTCAGTCTAGATGACAGTGGAAAAATAAAAACAAAAAAATCAAATAGGTAAAAAAAAAAAAAGTCGTGCCTGCAAATGTAAACCATGTTCAAACCACACATATAAGGTATCACTGCGATCGTTAGAGCGAGCGCAATAATTCTAGCACAAGACCTCCGCGAACTCTAAACTGGTATCCTGTAGAACTTTTTTTTTTTAATCAGAAAAATATTTTATTGTGTATCCAACGCAGAAGTACAAAAAAAAAAAAAAAAAAGATGGCACCAAAAAAGACAATTCAATCAGTACATACAGTAAAGAAGGGGATATAGTACACAAACAATGGTACACATAAGAAATAGATTTGGAACATCTGTAAATATGGGTGAAGAGTTTTGCTGACGTACCACTGCCTAAGGTTATAGTGGTATTCTGCACCACAATCACACACACTATTCTGCACCACAATCACACACACTATTCTGCACCACAAACACTATTCTGTTCCACAATCACACACACACTATTCTGCTTCACAATTACACACACTATTCTGCACCACAATCACACACACACACACACACACACTATTCTGCACCACAATCTCTCTCTTACACACACACACCATTCTGCAGCACACAATTACACAGGTACGGTATGTGAAGAAGCTGAGGTGCCTGTCCATGTCACATTGTGTGCCCCATATACACAGCGATCAGTACACCTAATCCTCCTGTAAGAAGCAGTGCGGCATAGGTGCAGTGCCATGCCCGCTCCCGTGCCCAGGCGAGCTCGTACCACGTCCCTCACCTGCACCACTTGTACATGACCCGGTTGGAATCGGATCTTAAGATCGAGGTATTTGCCCTCCATGATTCTCTCTTCTTCTGTCCTGCAACGAACACGACCCGGGCCTTGACAAGCACAACTGCACAGACTGCGGGTGGGCGTGTCTGCGCGTCCGATTGGCGGGGGATAAATATACAGCTCCACACTGACCTATCAGAGCGCAAGTTGCGAAACTTATGTTGTTATTCCTGTACTCCCTGACCCCGGCTCGGTATGGGGACCAATAAACACGTGACGTCACCCCCACCTATATACAACGTACACCGCCGGTGCTTGTCAGAGCTTAGGATGTTCCCTTCAATAGGAAAAGAGTAAACAGGCACAGGGTGGCTGGTTCACCCCCGCTCCTCACTCGCCCTGGAATAAATTCCACTCGCAAAATGCGAGCAAACAAGTGAAATTTTGAGGGCTGCTGTACTGTATAACTTTATTAATAATTTTTACAGTTTGAGCTTGACTTCTGGGCAATCTCTTCCTCTACAAAAAAAGAAAAAACCTACAATTTATATCCCAGCTACCCTGAGTTAAATTCTAAAGAATACCATAGTTAAGAATGAGAAGGTGCATCAATAGGCTTCAGAACAGTATGATACATTTTAAGAGGTATGAAGCACATTCTCAGGGAAGTTGCTCAATCATACTTGATGGAGGCATTAATAGTTAGTCATACTTTCCTTTTGACTGGGCTCATTTCTGTTCCTCTACAGGGAAGACTGTGCATAGCTTTATGGTACCTTTTTTAATTTTGCAGCTTTGTAAAAACACATAAAATAAAAGCTACATGAGAAATGAATATTATTGTATCTTCTACTACAAGAACATTTGCATAAACGCATGCAAGAGACTACTTAATTTCATATATTTTACATTTATTTACACTCCAATCTGCCTATTTTAAGCAGTGAACAGCAAATTGGTTTTGACTTAATAGCATGCTGATTTGCCTATGATAAATGATTGCTGACTTGGAAAAATGAGACAGAAATGACCAGAAATTCTCTTTAATCAACAGAAGTTAAGAATATTCTCGGGTGAATTATTCAGTCCATGTTTCTCTTGTTTCTCTCAGACTTGTCAGAGACAAGATATATACATGAGAAACAAATTATTGCAGTTTGCACATGATTTAACCTTACTTCTCCTCAACTCTATAATTCTTCATTTGCCAGGTGAATTGCTTTATTACTGAAAAAAAGAAAGGTATAACAAATAACCTCAGTGCTTTTTATTTAACAATAAATACCCATATACTAAGCCATCTGTCATATCCAATAATTTATATGACTAATTAAAATTGATGAACTGTGCACTGTTAACCTAGACCTGTGCTTTCATTCTAATAGGTTTGTGGATATACTAAATGGCAGAACAAGTCTCATAGATCCACGTGGCTATAAAATTTGTATTGCTTAATCAATTAACCCTCTGTCATAGCAAGTTGGACAATCTGCAGGCAATAGATCTACTTTGAGGCCTCAGGGAACCCAAACTAATGAATAACCCTTAAACTGGGTAAATGTTTCCTTTGATATTTCTGCCCATGGATTTGCTGCAGGCATACACCTTTGCCTGTGCAATGCAAGAAAGCTAAGCTTTGTATATTGCAATACATGTTGATTTAGGTTTAGATCCCTAGACATAAGGAGATGCAGGAGAACAAGGGGGGTAAGATGGGAGTGAGATTTGTATCAGAGCATGTGATCCTGTGACCTGGAGGCTATGTCAGCATGTGGGTTCAGAATGAGTAAGAGGCGATGAGTGAATAATAGGGAGAGGGCAGGAGGGAGGGTGATATACAGTATATAAGCTATAGGGTGGAGAAAAGGGGTAAAGGAAGTTGGTTAAGGAGAGAGAGAGGACACTATTGGCAGAAGGTAAAGTAAAGAGAGCATGATACATGGTGAAAATAGTAGGAATCTGAATCAGAAAGAAAAAGTGTTTGTTGGGTTCACATGCAGTCTGGCTGGATTGGGGCCCTGTTGTTTGTAATTTATTTCTTGTCTGTGCCTTACTTGAAATGCAATGTTAAAGTGCCAGGTTATTTTCTGGTCCATTTTATTCATTTTAGGCAATGGTCCTCGATAGGAGAGTTAACTAGCAAAGACCCCTTTGGCCCCTACTTATGGAATGTCTTACAACCTAAGCATTTCCTAACCACTCTGCCTTCACCAGCACCTTTCTAACAATGTCTGACTCCATTTTAGCAACACTGCATTAATTCAGGCCTCTTTAGACGCCCCCTTTCTATCCTTTATTCACATATCTCAGCTCCCAAATGGTAATGATGCCCATTACAATTGAACAATGCCAGTAAATCTTGCATTTCTTGCTTGCTCAAATCCTCAATCTGTACTAAAAGCCAAGAGACTAACTTCCAAAGTTTAACCAAATAATACAGAGCAGAAGCAATCCTCCATAAATTGTATTCATTCATGTCTGAAAGCTGTTGGAGACGTAATAGAGTTAAGGGTACCAGAAGACATTTCTATGTGACATCATTTTTTGCGAATAAGTAGGGGTACAATGTACTCAATACACTTTCATGTGGGGAGGGCACTATCTGGATGCCCCTACCCTGGCAAGGGTTGTGGTTATGAGGCCCTTGCCCTCTTCAACCTAGGGACCATGTTGAGGGTATATGGACTGGTATGGTTCAGGAGGGTGGGCACACACTCATTCCCCCTTCCCCTTTCCCAGCCAGGAATTTTTAGGGGAACCTCGTGCATAAAATCTGTACCAAACCCAAAGAATTTACTTTTTTTTTAAATGAGTTAAAAAAACCTTAAGAACTATACCAGACTGAAAGCATCTGGTATTCATTTTGAGGGAAGATGCACACAAAATGTTATTTCATTATTGCTATAAAGCTACAGCAAAAATTATCTTTGCAAAGAAAAATAAACGACACAGTATTATTTATATCATTAATTTTAGTGCTCCGTTTTTTTGTTACAAATTCAGGTGCGAGTTCTTGTATTAAAATTCTCACTTTTATGCTTGCAGCTTAACATTGCATTGTGAATTTTTTTTTATCATACTACTAATAGTAGTATAAAAAGAGTAATAGTTAAAAGAGAATTTCCCCAAATTTCACAGACTATTCACTTCTGGAAGATCCTTCTTTATTCCTTCTACTCCCAAACTCCTATGAAAACGTACTGTAGATTGAGCCTTCATCACCTTCTTAACACTGCTAAAGCTTGTATTCCATGCAAATGGAAGGACCCTCCTCCCATCTTGATACAGTAGCTATGTGGCTCAGACAGTGGAGGAGATCAGGAGGATGGAGGATCTTATCCTTAGCACTCAGAAAACAAACATAAATGTATTACAAAACATATTTTAATGGATTGATTTTATTTTTAACGTGAGGGCAAGGCTCGATGCATGATAATTCATTAACTCCCCTATTACAGACCCAGAGGGAATCTCCCCCCCCTAGCCCCACCCCCAAATCCTATTATATTCTCCTATTGGCTTTCCTCTTTCTCCTATATTACTGCCTTCCTGTATACTCTGTAATTTACCTTCTCTGCACCCTTTTAATTTTGTATTTCATTCCCTGCATCTGATTCCTAGGCCCCATTTCATTTTCCTTACTTGCCAAGTATACCTTGAGGTTATTGCACCTGTAATTTCCAAAGTTAACATATACATATCCATGGTCTTCACCTTCTGCTTATACAGTATATCCCTTTTCTGGACTCTCTGCATACTGCCAGAGGCACAGCACTTTAGTAAAAAATAATGCACTGACAGAAAACAATGATGCTGAATGATTCAGAATATTGTAATGTACCATGATATTGTCTCATGTGTTATACAGTACATGACACTTATTTTTTTTTAAATAGGTAAATGAGGCATAGATAAATCAGTAACACCACATCCATGTATATGAAGAGAAAGAATATTTGGGAGCGGGTAACAAACCCTGTGATTTTAATGGTGTTGATGGTAGGAAATAGATCCAAGACAATAGAGTAAATACAAAAATAATAATTTATTAATACATAGATATTTCATAAAAAGGAATATAGAACATGGATGATCTCTTTGATGGTGATAGCGACTTAAAAAAGTGGCATAAGAACCTGTTGGGGAAAGCCCGACATGTTTCGCTCAAAGAGCTTCATCAGGAGCAATACAACAAGTTATAAAATAAAGAAAAAACAAGGTAATACATAAGCATAGGGCATTGTAAATATTGCCAGAAAAAACGACAACTTTGGGAAAACAAACCGCTAGCTGTTACAATATATATACACAATGTAATAATAGACTACATCAAATAGATATTAAAGAGTTAAACATCTGTAATACAAATGGTTCATGAGAATACAGGGGTCACAAAAACTGTTAACATTTCATACAGTGGAAGGACCATGAGCAAACTTGCCTATCAAGGTCAAAGATCATCCAATCACATTAAAAACCGCTGTGTGCCAAATGTATCAAGCTATGAAGAAAATTCCATAGTATTATGTGCCCACTTCAGCATGCATCCAGGAAACCGCATGGAACCTGTCCATCCAAATATGGTATTCACAATGCTATAGTAAAAAAAGGGGGGGATAGAGGTAGTGAATACTGAAGGAATAAACCCCTAAAAAGCATTAGGGGAAACCTCATAATATCTGTTTATTACTTGTCATAAAGGGTCAACTCTAGAAAAACATGCTTTTAGGAATAAAAAAATAAGACAAGGGGGCGCATGCGCGGCGGCACCTGAAATGGACGATTAGTCCGGGAGCTCCGTCCCACCTCAGCAGCTCCGGCCTCTACAGCAGCACTACCACCAGCTTTCATCGCCTGGATCGAACCCCCACGAGCGGCGTAAGCCCCGGGGATGCCCCTGATGTACTCGGGAGCGGTGAGAAAAAGTCTTAAGCCCGCATTTGAAGCTGCCCTGTCTCATTCTGAGACAACCAAGATGGCGGCCGCTCCTCATCACTCTGCACCAGCCTGCCTCTCTGGTGCACAGCCCGAGGCCTCCCCCTCCATGCTGCAGCAAGGATTCACAGCAGGTAACCCTCTCCTGGTCCCTGCTTCCCCAGCATCCACTGAATCCCTCTTAGGCCTTGTAGACACGATCAGTCCAAACTGATGAAAACGGACTGAAGTCTGATGGTCTGATGGTCTGATGGACTGATGGTCTGATGTGCCTACACACCATCAGTTCAAAATCCGATCGAGTCCAACGCGGTGACGTAAAACACAACGACGTGCTATAAAAAATGAAGTTCAATGCTTCCAAGCATGGGTCGACTTGATTCTGAGCATGCGTGGGTTTTGAACCGATGCTTTTGCGTACTAACCATCGGTTTTGACCGATCGGTCATCAGTCCATCAGTCTTATTTTAAAGCAAGTTTTAAAACTTTGGTCTGAAGGACAAAAGTCTGATGGGCCATACACACGGTAGGTTTGGACTGATGAAACTGAACTTCAGTCCGTTTTCATCAGTTTGAACTGATCGTGTGTACAGGGCCTAAGAGTGCTCCCTGGCAGATCTGGACTTCTCCCCTATGGAGGCTGCCCCCCCCCCCCAGACACTCCAGTCACTACAGGTGACCTTGTGAATGCTGGGCACAGTGCCCTTTTTGTTATACACAAACCATTACATGAGGCTTCTCTGCTGAGGTGGTGTTCATGCACCCCTTCCTGCCTAGTAGAACCGGTTTCTTACCTTTCTCTAGACGGGACTAATCCCTGTTTTCTAGAGGGATTTCAGTGTAACCCACACTTTCTGATGGAGGACTCTGTCCCCTCCACTCTACGGAAGACTCTCTTGTCCTCCGACTTTCTTTTCTGTCTTTCTTTCATCCCTTACCAACAATGTTTGGCTAATCCTTTCATTGCAGAAGTTGACTGGGGGGAGACCCCCGATTCATTCTGGCGCTTTTAAAGGTCCTCATCTGGCGTGTGGATTCCCTTGGGCCCTGTGTATATCTAATGGTAAGTGCTAATAATTATCAAGAGTGGCTCCCCCCTCTGCTCGATGGCTAATGACCTCCTAGTAACAATACCCCTTAAGATAGTTTCCCATAATGCTCAAGGCTTGAACTCCCCAGTTAAAAGACGTAGAGTTTTCCAATATCTTCATGGCCAAAAGGTGGACGTGGTACTCCTTCAGGAAACACACTTCCCTAAACGTTTCTGCCCATCCTTTATCCACTCCAAATTACCTTCCTTCTCACTGGCCAATGCTGAGGACAAAACAAAGGGAGTGGGCATTTTCATCTCCAAACGGTGCAAATTTTTCCTCAAATCTGAGCTCTGAGACCCGGAAGGAAGGTATATCCTCATAGTAGGGGAATTGTACGACCACCTATACTCCTTCATTTCGTTCTATGCCCCCAACAAGGGCCAACTTGCATTTTTTCAACACCTGTTGAGAACCATAACGCTGTTATTTGAGGGCAGAGTGATTTTTGGAGGAGACTCCAACATCGCTTTTGACCAGGGGCTGGACAAGTCCCGTCCCCCTGGCAAATGCCTTACTAGACCCTCCAGACAGAGCCTCCGCATAGCCAAGTTGATCTTTCAGCATTGACTGGTTGATATATGGAGAGAAGTGAACCCCACTCTGCGAGACTTCACACATTTCTCTAGCCCCCACAGGTCCTTCGCAATAATAGACCATATCTTCATCACTCCAGCCTCAATCCCACTGACGAACAGGGCTTACATCAAGGAAGTGGTCTGGTCGGACCATTCCGTGGTGGTCCTGACTCTTCGGCCCCATACACACGAGAGGATTTATCCGCGAATACGGTCCAGCGGACCGTTTCCGCGGATAAATCCTCTCGAGGATTTCAGCGGATTTCCATGCGATGGAGTGTACTCACCATCGCATTGAAATCCGCGCTGAAATCCTCTGGCGATGACGTGTCGCGCCGTCGCCGCGATTATGACGCGGCGACGTGCGCGACGCTGTCATATAAGGAATTCCACGCATGCGTCAAATCATTACGACGCATGCGGGGGATCCCTTCGGACGGATGGATCCGGTGAGTCTATACAGACCAGCGGATCCATCCGTTGGGATGGATTCCAGCGGATAGATTTGTTTAGCATGTCAGCAAATATTCGATCTGCTGGAATCCATCCCAGGGGAGAAATATCCGCGGAAACAGATCCGCTGGAGTGTACACACCATAGGATCTATCCGCTGAATCCCATTCGCTGGGATTTTTCAGCGGATGGATTCTATCGTGTGTATGGGGCCTAAAGCGCCCGAGGGGTCAGAAACACTGTAAGCGCTGGAGACTCAATGAGTCCATTTTGAGTGATCCGATCAGGGCAACGGAAATCGAAAATAATATCCGAAATTATTTACTTACTAACGACACGCCGGAAACTAGCCCCTCATGCCTCTGCGCGGCACACAAGGCCGTCATTAGAGGTCAACTAATTCAAATAACCTCCCAGATTAACAAGGCCAACAAAGCTGACTTGGAAAAGTTAGAGCAGGAGTTTACAGCATTAACTAAAAAACATAAGGCCAACCCAAGAGCTGTTCCCACAACTGAGCTGGATTCCGCCCGTATGGCACTGAACCTCGCCCTTACCACAAAGGCTGAAAAATGGTTGCGTTGGAATAGATCCCGGTTTTATTGTCAAGGTGACAACGTGGGTTCTTTGCTTGCAGGCTTTCACCAAAATTTAGAACCCCAGCCCTCCCCAAAATTAAAATTCATGGTGGTACCCTGTCCCAGAACCCCCAACACATCATGGGGGAATTCCATAATTTCTACAAATCCCTATACAGTGGGAAGACTAGCCCTTCTCGAATTGCGGTAGATTGTTTCCTTGACAACATCCAGATTCCCAAATTGGAGGACAGACACCGCCTGACACTGGACGCCTCGATTTCCGTAGAGGAAGTGTGCGTAGAAATTAAAAACGTAAAATCGCACTCGGTGCCTGGCCCGGATGGCTTCTCCGTACCCTATTACAAAGCTCCCTATATGGTTCTCTTTTTTAATGCTCTTAGACAGGGGGGATGATTAGACACCTCAATGAACGCGGCCTATATTGCAGTCCTTCCCAAACCAGACAAAGATGCCAGCTCCGTGGGTAACTATAGGCCGATATCTCTCATTAATAATGACTTAAAGATTCTGACTAAGATCCTTGCAGACCGCCTGGCTTCCTTCATTAGCCTATACATTAACAAGGATCAAGTGGGTTTTATCCCGGGGAGACAGGGTCCTGACCAGACTCAAAGCGCGATTGATAATATCCCTCCTCAATTCTAATTGGGACAAGGACTCTCCCAGGCAGGGCTGTCTGCTTTCCCTGGACCTCCAGAAAGCATTTGATTCTGTTCAATGGCCGTACATCTTCTCCACGTTAAAACGATGGGGTTTTGGGGAATCATTCCTTAATGTTGTACATGCCCTCAATTCATCCCCCTCAGCTCAGGTGCGTCTGCAGGGATTTTATTCGAAATCTTTCCCCATATCTAGAGGCACAACGCAGGGCTGCCCTCTATCCCCGTTGATTTTTGCCATAGCAATCAAATCTTTGGCGATAGCCATCAGAAATCCGAACATCCAAGGCATTGAATGTGTTTCCCGTTGTCACAAATGCGAATTATTTGCGAATGACATTTTACTGTTTGTCTCATCTCCTTTAACCTCTTTTCCCAACATATGTCATCTCCTAGATGAATTTGGGGTGGCCTCTGGCCTTCAGGTCAATTACAATAAATCACAAGCACTTAATATCAACATCCCAGATTCTCTCCTGGCCAGGCTTAGGGAGAGCTTTTGGTTCACCTGGAATGACTCAGCAATTACCTATTTGGGGATCAAACTGACCCCCAGGAACAACTTCACCAAGCCTTACTCCCCCATATCCTCTACTATTTTAGAGTTTTTCCGATCCCTGTTGACAAAGTTCCAAGCCAAAATAATCAAATTCCTACTGGGCAAAGGGGGCCACAGATTTTTCAAACTAGTTTTTTTTAGAACTAGAGTGGAGGGGGGATTGGGCCTCCCCAATCTGCTTTGGTATTTCCAAGCATCCCAACTGGCTCAGATATCGATGGTATATTCACGCTGGGAACAACCCGACTGGATACACATGGAGAGACAGGCAGTCCCCCTTCACACACTGGACTATCTCCTCTGGAGCCCTAAGAAACTGAGACCTCCAATCCTTTCCCCGACACTGTCACACTCATTCGCTCTTTGGGATGGCCTGAAAAACAACAACCAACTGACCTCACACAAATAACTGCCTATAAACAATGGTGTAGCCAAGCCAATAAGCAGAGGGGGGAAATCTCAGTGATATACAAAGCACTGTCATCTACGCAGTCCAAGACCCCTTACATGCTGGCCTGGGAGGATGATTTGTCCCAACACTGGAAACTGGACACTTGGCACAGGAATTTCTTCCAATCTTACAAAGGCATTCTCAATGCCGGCCTCATGGAGGCAAGTATAAAAAGTGTTAACTAGATGGTACCTAATTCCTTCACGGCTGGCCAAGATCCTCTGTTATCGGGGTTGTGACCTAAGGGGTGATATGCTCCATGTGTGGTGGACTTGTCCCAGAATACGCCATTTCTGGTACAGGATCTTCTCATGGATCCGCAAAATCACCTCAATTCCTGTCCAAACGTCCCCCCTCATAGCGCTCCTTAACTTCCCTGTGATCGAGGCCTCCAGGACTGCACAATGCCTCATATTTTTTATCATCCTAGGAGCCAAGCTTACCCTGGCCAAAGCTTGGAAAAAAACATCTGTCTCATCACTTCTAGCAAAACGAAACATCTCCTGGATAATGAACCAAGAGAAGATGGCGAGTGTAGTCCTGGACCACTCCGACAAATTTAAACAAACTTGGGAACCCTGGGCAACATTTTTAGGAGTTACCTTTTAACACTGACCTCGAGAATAACTGCTACCCGCTAATTTCCCCTCAGTCGACTCACTTCCTTCTTCACATCCCATTGCATCTCCTTTTTTTTTCTTTCTTTCCTTTTTTCTTTTTATCTTGCCTCTGTTAGTTCCTGGGCCTCTGCTTTTATCCAAGTGGGCCCAGCCAAGGCCAGGGTCGGACATCAGCCCAGTTATGGCCACTACGCTTCTCATTATATAATGAAGCCTCCTGGTGACCCAAAACCCAGTTATGTGTTTCATTTTTATTCATGGATGTTTCATCAGCAGCCTCTCTTGTACTAGACTCGATGTATCTCGTGTACTCAGAAGCCATTTGACATGTTTAGTCACTTAATGTTTATGATTTAGGTAAAGTTTCTTTAAAATTTGCAACTTTTTCTTCGGGCGGGTGGAGCCAGGGTGTGGGGAGCCCTGCCACATTGTGATCCCTTTCCGGGTGGCGGTGCTTTCCCCTCTCTCCTCCTTTGACACTCCACACACCAATGACATTTCTTGATAGATGCTGGGAGCGTAATTGCTCTTCGAATCCCCTGACCACTTTTCACCGTAGGTTTTGTTTGCAACATATGTAATATCCTGTGCAACCCTTCTTGACTTGTTTGTTACCCATGATACCATGTTGGTTGGCTCAGGACTAATGACCCTTACTGTATCTTTGTTTTCAGCTGCTTTCTCCTCTTTTTGAAAATAAAATATATTGAAACGAGAAAAAAATAAATAAAGACAAATGAATTCTTATTGAAAATGAACCAAACTAGTACATTTCTCAGATTAATATGTTACAATGCTACAAGTGAAATATTACTAATATATATAAAGTTCTGCATACATGTTTTTCTTGTGGTTTTACATTTATCTGGGTTATTGGGTAACCATTAAAACAGTGAGGCAATCGGCATCATTATTTTAATAGGCTTAATAGCACCAGAGTACTATACCATGCTAACCATTGATTAAAGCAGAGAGTTCAGCGTTAAAGGAATACTCAATAAATTGAAAATGCAAGCTTTCGAAACACATTAAGGTTCTCTGTCAGGCATGATAGAAATTTTATGTGTCACTAAGATTTTATCTGAAATTAGCTGTTCTCTCTGCCAAAGTAGCCTATTTCTTATATTCTTTTTATTGAGAAACAACAACATAGCATTGTTGTCATAAGAATAAATGAGAAAAAAAATAAAGAAAAAAGATACAGTACAGTTGAACTACATAAGAATGCACAGATGTAGTACAGTAAAAACTACCAATAAATTAAGTCTGCAGCAAAAGTTGAAATACTGCACCAGTCATCTACAGCATGATATAAGGATATGTAAACATGAGATTAGGTATATAATTGCAAGGCTTGCACAGGAAAAATAGCTAATAAACCAAAGGGACCAAAATCACATTTTGACAAAAAGGGTTTTTAAAGTCCTGTCAATGCAAAAACTAAATAAATAAAGGAGATATAGCTAATGAGGTGATAAAATAATAAAATAATGGGAGAAAAAGAGGCTGCAGAGGAACTAATGGGAAAGGTAAAGAGAGTGAGATAGCAAGGGGTATTGGGTTGGTAAGAGCCATGAATGATAAATAGGCTGAGAAAAATTATAAGACTGTCAAGGGTGATTTTTTTCAAATGGTTTAAGAGCTGGTCCATGCTATAAGGCTATAAAGGGTGTGTTCGTATTCGTGGTTTTGCATGGTCTTATGTAGTACATTTTTGACAACCTATTATTTCAATTTCAACTGAAGTCTCTCACACTTTTTTTTCTTTATAACGCTGTGCCCTTTATGTTGTGATTTCTAATTGTTGTAAAATTGGAACTTTTTTTTTAAATAAGCTTTTCTCTAAGTGGAAACGTTGCTTCCTGCAATCCAGTGGTCTATGTTGGCATCACTGTGTAAAGACCACATTCTTCAGTACAAGTGTCCTCATGCAGACATTCAGTACAGGTGTATTTGACCAGTTCTGTTATATTACTGATTGCATTGCATTACTGAGTTAAACTCTTGTATCTATTGGAGTGTACAGACATACATAGACACAGTTTGCTATAAAAAGAGAGTGGGATTAAGACCATAAAAGTAGAGGCTGTTGTTAAAATTTATGTCTGACTAAGTTTCCATTCCTATGATTCAGTTGGGCTTAAATGTCCAATGAGAATTTTTTTGTGCTTCATGATATGTGATATGGCAAAGATATGTAATAAAAAAAGGTATTCTGTTGGTATTCTGTATTCTGGGTCAAGGCCATCATTTAGGAAATAGGCATCACATAGAAAATCACAGACTTTCTTGATCATCTTCTCATACTTAAGCCTCATACACAAGACCGGTTTTCCCGGCAGGAAAACTGCCAGGAGAGCTTTTGGCTGGGAAAACCGGATGTATGTATGCTTCCTCGCAGTTTTCCCATAAGGAAAACAGCCGGAAATCCCAGCGGGAAAATAGAGAACCTGCTTGGGATTCCCGGTGTTTTTTTTCCCGCCAGATCTACTACTTACCTATGGGAAACACTGCGAGGCAGTGCCGATGGAGCATACACACGGCCGGGATTCCTGACCAAAGCTCCATGGCAGTTTTCCTGCCGGGTTCTTGGCTTTCCCCTCGGTTTTCTTGGCTGACTTTTTTTACCGCCGAGAAAACCAAGCGTGTGTACAGGGCTTTAGATATGAAGTATATCATGACTTTTACTCTCCAAACCCTGTGTGAATTATCCAATAACACGCCTGAATCCTAAACACTCCTCTATCCTGAAAACAGCTGCTAATATCACTCAAGCGTCTCAGGTAGATGATGCCAATTGTGCCTCTTTGCAGTTTTTTGCATTAATACATGGTTCTAAAAATTGATAGTTGATAAATTAAATAAAATTTCAAATATCCTCTAAAAATAATCATAATCAAGTTTGTGGCTTTCCTCCATTAAATTCTAAATTCTGTAATACATGGCCAGCATCTGGCACCTGTGGTTATTAAAAGACGGTCATACAGTATGTATGAGGTCTTTTAATTTAAAGGACTGAGCATTAAACTGAGGTCAGGGAATGTTCTCTTTATAGTGGTCATATACTCCACAACTCAAATTGATGACTAGTACAACAACCGAGGCTTGAAGGTGAATTGTTCTCTTCTGTAACCAGAGGTCACTTAATGGAACAACAATGGATCATAAACATCACAAAATGTAGCCTGTAGAGGTACTAAATCCGCTTATTGGCACTGACGGTAGTTGCATTTTGATAACTCTGACACAGACCTGGGCAATTCAAACTGAATATCATGGAAAAAAAAGTAGAAATAACAATTAGTGAAAATTGTATGTCAAAATGATAAGTAAATCTGGAGATAAAGGTATATAATACTACATTTCAGTTTCCCTGTAAAATTTAAATTTTGCACCATTCTTTCCTTTTCACTAACCTTCTTATTGATCTTGTTATGGCAAGCAAAATGAATTATTTTGAAGGGGGTAATGTCAAGGCCAACTTTAAATTGATATTTGCAAGTAAAGTAATACATTTATTGTGGATTTAAGAGTGTAAAAAGATTAGAACACCTATTAGGTATTTAAGGCTCTCTGTGTCCCGCTTTGTAATTAACCTGGTGACCACTGTCACAGAACCCAAACTAAAAATTCTGGTGCATTCAGAATCTGGTGCAGCTGTTCATGATAGCCAATCAGCTTCTAACTTCACCTTGTTCAATTAAGCTTTGGCACTAAAGCCTGGAAGCTGATTGGTTTCTTTGCAGATCTGCACCAGATTTTGCATGCTCCTGTTTTAGAAAATAAACCCACTATGTCATTTAGATTACAAACCTGTCAGAAAAAGGTCACTATAGTGCTATTTTGTGTTCACACCAACCCAGCTTGTATTTATTATGATATTATACTAACCATTTATTCATACAGTTTTCTTTCCTTCATGTGTCACCATGTAGCCATGAAACAGAAACTGTTGCAAGCATTCCCAATAGAGACAAAAAATTACAAGCGGCCTTGCTAACACACATGGCACAGGCTTGGTCCACTTTTGTCACCATCAAAAAGCTTTCCCTGAGAAATGATGTGCATCTGTATTCAAAGTTCATGCAGGGGCTGGCTGGGAATTTGTGGCCCAGGGGGCAAGTAGAGCCCAGAGGCGCATGGTGCAGAAACATGGCCCCCTTCTGCTCTCCCTCTTCCTTGCCTCCTCCCCACCCAATCCCAGGCTGAAGCTCTGCTCCAGGGAATCTCTGATTCCCTGGTGGGTTGGGTTGAACAGCATCTGCTACACAGACTCCAGGTTCCTGAACTGACCATCAGGTTCCCCTCCTAGACCCATGCCCACCCCTATTCCTCTCCTTCCCCCCCCCACAGCACACACCCATAGGACCCACCCCACTTCACTACCCCAATACCTCCCTCCTGCCCCTCAGGCACCCCTCCACCCTCCCCTACCCCAACCAAATTCTATCTCCCCCAATGGATATGGTCCTGTATAATATGGTTCTTTAGGGACCAGCTAAGAATTAGTTGGGGTGGGGTTCCTGAGGTGGGGTTATTGTGGTTAGTGGAGTGGGTCCTCATAGGAGCCAGTCCAGGAGGTGTGACTTTGTTTGACAGCGGCCTGGAGTTGCAGATCCAAGCTGTGTTACAGTGGGAGATCTCCTCTCTTTGTGATCTGAAAAAGAGGGACCCCACAATCAGGAGAATGTCAGTGTTTGTAAGTCACCACATCCCTAGAGTTATGGAAAAAACATGAAATACCCCCTCAAGGGTGGGACTTTATAAGTGACACAAACATGTGAATGAGTAGAAAAATATATAGCAAATTTATTTAAACAATTGAAGTCTGGACATCATACAGTGTCCTAGCAAGGATAAAAGACCACATGCAAGTGGTATACAGATCCTATTTGTAAAGCAATAAAACAGACATGAGACAAAAATTGGTCCAACCCGACAGCCGTTTCGGTATCTGTGATCCTTCTTCAAGGGGTATTACAGACGATCATTGTGTCAGAGAAATACATGTCTATTAGAAAAGAGATATATATATACACATATTACATAGAAAAAATTCAACTTAAACAATATTTACAACTCAAGTGACCGAAATTGTTAAAAACATGGGGAAGGGGAGACAAGAAAAGGACAGCCATACAACTATGTCATTTATCAAAACAGATATGAGCTACTTACAGTCAATAAGATCTGTAGATAGAATCCTGTCTCAGTGTAAAAGTACGCCAAAAACAAGGGGATGATTGTATATCCTCCCCGTGAACACAGAGACATTGATCTCCATATACAGCATTCTCCCCTTGTTTTTGGCGTACTTTTACACTGAGACAGGATTCTATCTACAGATCTTATTGACTGTAAGTAGCTCATATCTGTTTTGATAAATGACATAGTTGTATGGCTGTCCTTTTCTTGTCTCCCCTTCCCCATGTTTTTAACAATTTCGGTCACTTGAGTTGTAAATATTGTTTAAGTTGAATTTTTTCAATACAGTTTTTTTAAGCAAATCTTTGCAGCTTTGAATAAAAATTACATTAAAAAGATAACATAAACCAAATAAAATCATATAAAAACCCCAAAAAAACTAAAACATATTAAATTGCATCTTACAAGCCATTAGATGTGATGACTGCATTAGTTTCCGATTTCAGGCTAAGAACAATTTCTGCAAGTGTAGATAATACCATATGATCTTGCCAGAAATACAGAGTCCATATCACTCCCTGTGAGCTTAAAAAAAAGCAGAAATACCCCTATTCTTATTATGTAAACTACTAGTCCCATCTATCCACCATGTACATTTTTTGTTGTAGATTTTTTATGTCACATATTTTTGCAGCCATTTATCAAATGCAAATTTTCAGGAAAACACTAACTAAAATTAATTTTAGTGCAAATACACAATATATAACCTATTTTAGTGAAATATAATAGATGATGTTATATTAAGTAAATAGATGCCAAACATGTCAAGATTCAAGATTACACAAACCCCTGACAAATTACACTGCCTACAATTTTTCATAGGTGACACTTTAAAAGTCTTCTCACTTCAGTAAAAGTGAATGGGTGGCTGAAAAACCTGGCTTAACAGCCAATTGCCAGATGATAAAAATGACACCAAGCCAGCTGCAGCCATAAGCTTGTTATTACTACTTTCTGTAAACACATAGTTTGTTATAACCACTTGTTGCAAGGATTGTGGTCAGCAAGTCGTGAAATGCCAACCTGTGTAACACCCTTGGCTGCACCCAATGATACAGTGGACACAATGCATAGACACTAAGCAATGTTATCTATTGGATTACCAAATGACAATAAAGTTAAAAAAAGCATCAAAAATAAAAATAATGCAGCCACCGCATTTAAAGCGGTTGTAAACCTTAAATTTGCACTTTTACCTACAGGTAAGCCTATAACAAGGCTTACCTGTAGGTAAAAAGAATATCTCCTAAACCTGTACGATTTAAAAGATATTCCCCTCGCAATGCGGGCGGCGCATGCGCAGGGGGGATCCACGGCGGAAGATCCGGCAGCCGCCGGACCTTGCCGATTTTAAATCTCCCGCGCGCATGCGCGGGAGTGACGTCATCGCCGCTCCAGCCAATCACAGAGCTGGAGCGGCGCCGCTCCAGCCAATCACAGCGCTGGAGCGGCGATACCCGGAAGACACGCCGGAGCAAGATGACATCTCGCTCGGCGTGAACCAGGTAAGTGTTGTTCACCTCGTTTTGAGGTAAGTATTTCATAATCAGCTATTATGCGGTGCATACTAGCCGATTATGCATTTTCCCTTGCAGGTAAAAAAAAATTAAAAAATTATATATGCGGTTTACAACCGCTTTAAGTGTTTTTAATTTGCAATAGAATGCCGTTTTTGGTTTTGGATACACTTTAACTGCTTGCCGACCAGCGCACGACTATTTACGTCAGCAGCATGGCACGGACAAGCAGAAGGACGTATATACAGTACAGACCAAAAGTTTGGACACACCTTCTCATTCAAAGAGTTTTCTTTATTTTCATGACTATGAAAATTGTAGATTCACACTGAAGGCATCAAAACTATGAATTAACACATGTGGAATTATACATAACAAAAACGTGTGAAACAACTGAAAATATTTCATATTCTAGGTTCTTCAAAGTAGCCACCTTTTGCAGCAGACACATCTCTAGAACAGTTAAGAGGAGACTGTGTGAATCAGGCCTTCATGGTAGAATATCTGCTAGGAAACCACTGCTAAAGAAAGGCAACAAGCAGAAGAGACGTGTTTGGGCTAAAGAACACAAGGAATGGACATTAGACCAGTGGAAATCTGTGCTTTGGTCTGATGAGTCCAAACTTGAGATCTTTGCTTCCAACCCCCGTGTCTTTGTGCGATGCAGAAAAGGTGAACGGATGGACTCTACATGCCTGGTTCCCACCGTGAAGCATGAAGGAGGAGGTGTGATGGTGTGGGGGTGCTTTGCTGGTGACACTGTTGGGGATTTATTCAAAATTGAAGTCATACTGAACCAGCATGGCTACCACAGCATCTTGCAGCGGCATGCTATTCCATCCGGTTTGCGTTTAGTTGGACCATCATTTATTTTTCAACAGGACAATGACCCCAAACACACCTCCAAGCTGTGTAAGGGCTATTTGACCAATAAGGAGAGTGATGGGGTGCTGTGCCAGGTGACTACCTCTTGAAGCTCATTAAGAGAATGCCAAAAGTGTGCAAAGCAGTAATCAAAGCAAAAGGTGGCTACTTTGAAGAACCTAGAACATGGGTCTTCAAACTATGGCCCTCCAGTTGTTCAGGAACTACAATTCCCATCATGCCTAGTCATGTCTGTGAATGTCAGTGTGTTACAATGCCTCATGGGATGTGTAGTTCTACAACAGCTGGAGGGCCGTAGTTTGAGGATCCCTGACCTAGAATATGAAATATATTTTCAGTTGTTTCACACTTTTTTGTTATGTATAATTCCACATGTGTTAATTCATAGTTTTGATGCCTTCAGTGTGAATCTACAATTTTCATAGTCATGAAAATAAAGAAAACTCTTTGAATGAGAAGGTGTGTCCAAACTTTTGGTCTGTACTGTATATGTACCGTTTAAGATCGCAGCATTGTGGGCGCGCGTGCGCCCACCGCAAGCTCCGTGAGCCCGACCATGGGTCCCGCGGACTCGATCACAAGGGGATACACGCAATTGTCTCATTTTAAGGAAGAATGGGGAGATGCTGATGTAAACAAGCATCTCCCCACTCTGCCTACTGACAATGACAGTAATTTACCACTTCCTGTAATCGGAAGCGGTGATCACTGTCTTGTGACATGTAGCCCATCCCCCTCTACAGTAAGAATCACTCACTAGGGCACACTTAACCCCTATATCGCCACCTAGTGCTTAACTCCTTCACTGCCAGTGTTATTTTCACAGTAATCCGTGCATTTATATAGCACTGATCGCTGTAAAAATGACAATGGTCCCAAAATTGTGTCAAAAGTGTCCAATGTGTCCACCATAATGTCTCAGAAACGATAAAAATCGCTGATCGCCGCCATTACCAGTAAAAAAATGCTAATAAAAATGCCATAAAAGTGGTTAAATATCTTAGTTTGAATGTAGAAGAAGATCATTTGATTTAGTGAAATAGAATAAAGCCCCCTTTTGGATATTTTGTTTACTGGCTCCATATAAGGAACCAAGTGTTTAGAATTGATCAGTACTACTCCATTCTCTCTTTTGTGTGCTTGACCTACTTCAAATATATTTAACAAGTGACTTCTCTGCTTTGTGAACTTCTCATCTACAAACAGGTCAAGTGTTAAGAAGGCAGAGGACAGCACACTGGGAAAGTTACAACCTTCCCAATGGATTCAGTAAATAAAGGAGTTATTTTTCTTACTTAACCCTGCTATTGCCATACAGAAATAAGTATTATGATAAAATCCTCTGAGTCACACTTGTTCTTTCTGCTTCCATTCTTTTGTTGTTGTCGTAGCATGCATGTTATTAGTGGTGTACTTTAATCTTTGTTATAATAATTTAAACATTGTGTCTACCTTGAAACATATATTTGAAAATTATGTTTTTTTTCCACTTTGATCTTCTGTATGCTTTGACATAAATCAGCTATTTTACCATTTTGGTCTTTAATGTTCAGGGTTATGTTACTTTCTTCTGTGCTACCATTTCAACAAGCAGAGTAAAATAATAATATGTTAGTTATCTTTTCTTTGATACAAGATATATAGGGTCTATAAAATCCTTTATCTAATTTAGCAGGGAAGTATTTCATTTTTGCCCATACACTATTCATTTACCGTATTTTCCGGCGTATAAGATGACCTTTTGTACTTAAAAATATCTCCCAAAAGTCGGAGGTCGTCTTATACGCCGGTACCTGTAATGCAGAGTCAGATTGCGTCCGTCTATTGTTCAAAAGCCACGCCTCCTCCTTGTCCTGTTCCGTGATAGGCGGAACACTCAATTTCCCAGCAGAGCCTGTGTTCAGTGTTCCGCCAATCACGGAGGTCCTCTCATCCTTGGCCTTGGACATCTTGGCTTTTGAACAATGGACACCCGAAGTCTGACACTGCATGCAGGGATAAGGCATTGAGATCTGGAGATCGGCACTGTTAGGTAGGCAATGGCCACAGTGAGGTATACAACAGGCACAGTGAGGTATGCAATGAGCACAGTGAGGTGTGTCGGAAGGGGGTCATCTTATACGGCGAGTATATCCCAAACCCACATTTTTTGCTTCAAAATTAGGGGGTCGTCTTATACACCCAGTTGCCTTATACGCTGGCAAATAAGGTATATTGTATGTATTTAGTAGTTGCTACTTTGGCTATAGTAATCAGTGGTTGACTTGACTACCCATGATGGACACTTTAGTTCAGTTAAAGATTGCAGTCTTTTTATTCTCTGTTTCATATGTGACGGTTTACTATAGATTTTGGATGACTTTTGATAAATGTTGGAAAAATCCTTGTTTTTAATCAAATGCATTACAACTCTCATTATGACAAATATCTGTATTTTTGAAACATTAAAACAAAACAAAAAAGTGAGGTAAATGCACCATCTTACTATACACCGCACAGTACATATCTATAGTATTGTATACACATGTGCTTTATACACTTAGTACAAAATAACTGCTAAACCTTTTACCTTTTATGCAACATACATTGCCATATGTTGATAGTATAAAATTATTATGTCTTGTTCCTTACAAAACTATTCATTAGATGTGTTTTATTTATCTGCATTTAAGAACTTAAAATACAGTAGTGTAGAAACATTTCAAATTTTTACCTTTTTCTACAGCACATATACTTTGTTATGGGTTATATCTGGGTTTTATAGCTAAATAAAATATCTAGGGCCAGATTCACAGAGGAAATACGCCGGAGTATCTACTGATACTCCAGCGTATTTTCAAATTTGCTGCGTCGTATTTTTAGTTTGAATCCTCAAACCAAGATACAACGGCTTTTGGCTTCGATCCGACAGGCGTACGGCTTCGTACGCCTTCGGATCGTAGGTGTAATTCTTCTGCGCCCGCTGGGTGGAGTTTGCGTAGTTTTTCCGAGTCAGGTATGCAAATTAGCTGTTTACTGCGATTCACGAAGGTACACGCGTTCGTCGCATTCTCTTACGTCATCGCTAGTTGGCTTTTCCCGGCGTAAAGTTACAGCTGCTATTTCGTGGCTTATATTTAGACTGCCAATGTTAAAGTATGGCCGTCGTTCCTGCGTCTAATTTTAATTTTTTTTTTTGCGCAAGTCGTCCGTGAATAGGAAAGGACGTAACGCACGTTGCCGTCATTTCGCGCAAAGCACGGCGGGAAATTTCAAAACGGAGCATGCGCAGTATGTTCGGCGCGGGAACGCGCCTAATTTAAATGACACACGCCCCATTTGAATTAGGCGGGCTTGCGCCGGACGGATTTACGCTACGCCGCCACAAGTTTACAGGCAAGTGCTTTGTGAATCAAGCACTTGCGCTTAAAACTTGCGGCGGTGTAACGTAAAGGACATACGTTACGCCGCCGGAATTGTATGTGGATCTGGCCCGTAATTGCAATCTTTCAATGAACCAAAAAAAATCAAATTCACCTTTTTGCTATGTAAACACAAATAAGTGGATTGGGTTACTAAAAATAGACACCTTCAGGTGTTTGCAAATACCTTTAACCACTTGAGACCCAGAGGACGTCCCAGGACGTCCCCGGCTTTGTGCGGTGATATCTGAATGATGCCTGTCTTATTGACCCCACATCTCTCCATAAAGAGGACCTGTCACAGTGATTCTTATTACAAGGGATGTTTACATTCATTGTAATAGGAATAAAAGTGATCAAAAAAAAAATGTAAAAAAAAGTGTAAAAATAATAAAAATTAAGTAAAAAAAAATAATAAAATAATAAAAAATAAATTAAAATGTCCCTGTCCCGGTCGCTCGCGTGCAGAAGCGAACGCGCATGCAAGTCCTGCCCACATATGTAAACACCGTTCAAACCCCACATGTGAGGTATCATCGCGTGCGTTAGAACGTGTGCAACAATTCTAGCACTAGACCTCCTCTGTAACTCAAAAATAGTAACCTGTAAAAAAAATTAAAGCGTCGCCTATGGAGATTTTTAAGTACCGACGTTTGGCGCCATTCCATGAGTGTACGCAATTTTAAAGCGTGACATGTTAGGTATCTATTTACTCTGCGTTTTTTTCCCTAAAAAAAGGCGTTTGAAAAATGATTGCGCAAATACCGTGCGAGGAAAAAAAGTTACAATGACTGTCATTTTATTCCCTAGGGTGTCTGCTAAATAAAAATATATAATGTTTGGGGGTTCTGATTAATTTTCTAGCAAAAAAAATGTGATTTTTACATAAAGGAGAAAAGTGACAAAATAGGCCCGGTAACGAAGTGGTTAAGCACAGTTCAGAGTCTATAATTTGCAAATCTTGACTTTTGAAAAGAACTTGCCTTTTCACAACAGTTCCCAATTGACATTTTGGCCGCCCTTTATGGGAATGGCCAATAGGGAGTTAAAAGAAAAGGTAGCTCAGTTTATTGTTTATGGCAAAATAAATTATTTGTACATCTGGGCTCAAGATTGCTTGCATTTGATTTCTAATGTCAGTCAGCTTGTTTAATCCTTTTACTGACAAGTCCATACATCGTACCTGACAGCACGGGGTTTTATACACCTTCCTAGTGACTGTGTGTATATCTGACAAGCAGACTTCTGCCTGTGAGATGAAAGCATCTGGGGGCTAAGCTGCCAACCAATTGCTTCCACACCCTCCATCTGTGGTCCGGGACCGACATAGCATATGCCACTCTCCTCCCCTCCTTGTTGCTGACCCGGAAAGTGACATTCTTGACATCACTTTCAGGCTCGCCTCTCAGTGTCCCCAGCCAGCTTAGCTGGGGTGGAATGTAATGCAATTTGATCTGCATTACATTAAATTCAGTGGCACACAGGGGAGACATCGAGGGCTTTTTAGACCCAGGATGTCTCATTAAAGAGGACCTGTCACAAAAGAATCATCACCCCCACATATACACACGTATGAAAATAACACATACATCAGGGGTGCCTACGCATGAAAATTCAGAATGCAATACACACGTGATATATTGCTGTGCATGCCAAAGTGGGAGCAATATTTCTAGTACTAGACTTCCTCCATCACACTAAAGTGATGACCTATAGGGACATTTAAAGTGTCACCTATGGAAAATATAGGGTACTGAAGTTTGTCGCCTTTTTACGGGTGCACTCATCTTTTATATTTTACAAAAAAAGTGGGTAATATATTGTGCCCTTAATTAACTTCAGTGAATTTGTTTACTAAAATGTTGTTTACCTTTGAGGTAATATGTTGTGACATAAAAAATTTCAGCTAACCCAATTTTATTCTCTAGGGTGTATGCTTTCAGAAAATATATAATATTGTGGGGGAGTAATCTTCAGGCCTAAAATGATTTTTAAGCATGAGTGCAAACAAATGCAAAAACAGCTTTGGCAGCACAATGATTAAATAGCGGTAGATATACTTTGTCTAGTGGAAGCCAGTTAAATTACCCTGTAAAAAAATAATGTAATAATTTCAAATGTACTATTGCAACTAAATGCATAAATCTACTGCACAGTTTATTATACAAAATGTCTTCCTTTTCAACATTTTATTTCATGTATTTCAACTTTGAAATCAGTTGATGCCTCAGTGCATGATAAATAGCTGGACTCAAGCCTCGTACACACGACCGAGTTTCTCTTGCTGGGAGATATTTTTTGCAGAGGAAACCGGTCGTGTGTACATTTTCGTCGAGGAAACTGTTGAGAAACTCAACGAGCCAAAAAGAGAGCATGTTCTCTATTTCCTTGACGGGAATGGAGAAAATTGGCTTGTCGAATTCCTCGACAGCCTAACAAGGAACTTGACGAGGTAAACAATGTGTTTCGCCCGTCGAGTTCCTCGGTCGTGTGTACGAGGCTATATTCTATAATGTTGAGGACACTTCGTAGCAGTTTTTTTTTTCAGTTCTAATAAGTGTCAGGAACGTAGCCAACATTTATATCCACATGGGTAACTCATTCATAAAAATGCAATTACCTTCAAATGTGTCAAAACAGATGTTAATTGTCCAAGAACATGATGGGAGGTGTGAAGTTTCTAAAAACACTCCAATATTTTTTCATAATCCAGTGACCATGTTGTAGATGGTAATTGTTGAACTTGGCTGCAGGTGTGAATTGATGTCAAATTGCTGAGGTATAGATATTAAAATTGCATTAAATGCAATCACAGACCCCCCCCCCACACACACCTGTTTAAGAATAGCTGTTTCAGTTGGCTTCTTCCACATCTCCTGTGAATTGGTTGCGCTTCCTGTCCTACCTGTCCTAAGTGTGCAATTTGCCAATTGGTGGCAAATTTTCTAACACATAGGTAGTGATATACAATGATAAATGCAAACAAATCAACAGTTTTTGCACCTTTTCCTGACAAACCTTTTTTTTTATCCTATAGCCTGCACTTTACCACATGTGTGGTTATCATTGGTTTCAATCTGAAAATGAGCAGTATTTTCCAACTTAACTAATCGATTTACTTTCTATTTTTGCAGCTGTTTGACAATAAAATGTGTTTGCATTGCACTTGGATATTTCCTCCAGGTTGATTAAAACAAGGGCATGTTTTCATGAAATCTATTTCTTCTTTATAAGCATCCCAAGGCGTCTGGTATGCAAGATTCCCTATTTAATTAGCAATTAAATGGATCTTATGGAAATCACTTTTGCATTGTTTCATTGTTACAAAATTATTTTATGCCTCATTTGTTTTGAAGCTATTTTCTCTACTTGAAGAACATAAAATCTGTCTTACATATTCTTAACTGCAGTAGCTAGATACGGTTTTTCCCAACACCTGACCTGTAAACAGAAAAGTGTTCCAAAGAGTTGTTTCAGATATTTAGCTTACACTGACAGAAGACTTGCTTATCTGTAATTATTCATAACATTATTGGGTACTGATGAATTTTAACACACCATGAAAATGAAGAGGACAAAAAGATTTTGGAATAAGATTAATGTTTGTTGAAAGCTTATTGTTTACACCCATTGATTAGAGCGATACCATCAGTCTTCCAAAGGTCATGCGATGCCTAAAGCCAAGACTTTTTTCTGTGTTGTCACTAAACTGCAATAACATTGACAGCAAACATCTCTTAATTTATTGCTGGCACATTTTCAGTGCCACAGTACAATTATATGTTTGACATTAATGTATTTCTCAGTTTTTTTTTTTTTTTCACATTTTAGCTTATTCGGTAACATTGCAGATAAAAGATGTGCAGTAATCCATAGCAAATAATCATAATACATTTTATGTTTGTCTGGTCACAAGTTTAATGTCTTAACACCGGCTTTTTCTTGTAAACATTAGAACAATTTTTTTTCTCGATTTTCAAAGCTTTTAGTCAGCTTTGCATAACCTTTTTAAGCCTTTAAAACACCCATTCAGGCCCCGCTTGGAGATGTTTAGTGTATGACAACCAAACACTTTTTTCCCTAGGTCGTCTTTCAGGACAGCACCTTAGAGAGATCCTGGCTCCTCCCCTTCTAGGAAACACCGCCTTCCTTCAGACTTTAAAGCCTCATCCTCCCTCTGGCCCTTCAGTTATGGTGTTTCCTCCGGTGGGGAGACACCGCTGGGGAACCAGGGCTGTTAGCTGGGGAGGCTAAGGCAGTTTTTCAGAGAAGGGCAGGATCCAGGAGGTGCCTGGTATTTATGCTCTATATTCTCATTTTTTTTTTTAAAAACATTCTTTTTTCGAATTTGGCGCCAGGTAGAAACAAGTGTGTTTGCTTACCTGTAGAGGCGCCGTGCATCCCAAGCGCACTTTGGGGAAAGATGGCAGCTGGGAGGTCCGCTTTTTCGCGCGCCTAGGGTGGCGCTGTGTGCTGGATCCACTCCTCCTCCACTTCAGCCTGGAGCTCAGTGGCTGCGACGGACGGCGGGTGACGTCAGTTCCGGCGGAGGAGGCGGGTCTGACACACGAGACCGCGTCTTCCGGTTCCGGACGCGGCCTAGAAAGGTGGACCGCGCACTTGGCTGGTGCGGTCACCGATTCTGCTGTAGGGACAGCGCTTATCAGACCGGAGGCCACCGTTTGCTTTGCGGGAGGATGTCGGAGGCAGAGGCTTCTAAAACCGCTCCTGGAGAAAAGGACACCAGCCAAGCTAAGGTCAGTGGATCCCTCGGGTGGTGCTCCCTGACTCACAAAACCCCTGTTAGCTCCACAGAGGTGTTTTTTCCCTGCCTGGTGGTCGGTGGGGGTGGAGTGGGTCCCTGGTGGTGGTCGGTCCTGGGGATTAGGCACTCCTGGTGTCCCCTGTTATTTTAGCTGGGAGGTTCTGACTAACGCTGCTGCTCTCTGTTTTTTCTTTTTCTCTGGTTTCAGAAATACACCAGCAAATCGCTCCATGGCAGGAAAAAGTGCCCTGTCTGCAGAACCACATTAGGGGAGACTTGGGACAAAACTCTCTGTAGGGGGTGTATGGATGCAGTAATGAGAGAGCAGGCAGCAGAACAGGGGGTAGATCTGGCGGCCTCAGTTAAGGAGCTTTCAAGCACCTTTCAATCGTTCAAATCTCTGTTTACTAATTTGCAGTTGCCCCAGAGCACCCCTCCCCCAGTGCAACAGGCGGTTTCACCTGATCCACCGGAAACCCTCACCATTAGTGCGGAGAAACCGGTAGGGTCTGCAGAGGAAGTTGAGGAAGAAGCAGGCAGCGCTCCTTCTGATTCTCAAGAAGAATCGGATGGAGAGGGGATGGACGGGGAGTCCACAAAATCCTCTCGTTACAAGCTATCTCTGGAGGAGGTGGAGGAGCTCTTAGGAGCTATCCACACCACCCTAGGGATTCAGGAGGAAAGGAAAACGCTGTCCCTGCACGATCAAATGTACAGGGGCTTGGGGGAACAAAAAAGAAAAGTGTTCCCAGTCCATGATGTTCTGGTCGACGCCATCAAGAGGGAATGGCAAGACCCAGAAAGGAAACCTTTTTTCTCAAAGGTTTTAAAAAGAAGATTTCCTTTTGAAGAGGGAGAAACTCTAATTTGGAACAAGTCGCCTAAACTTGATGCAGCTTTTTCCCAGGTCTCTAGACATACGGACCTGGCCTTTGAGGATATGGGGGTACTCTCTGATCCCATGGATAAGAGGATGGATTCCCTTTTAAAGAAGACCTGGGATTCTTCTCAGGGTAATCTTAAGCCCGCTATGGCGGCTACAGTGGTAGCCCGCAATTTGGAGTATTGGCTGACTCAAATCAAGGCGCACATCGAGGCGGGTACAGCAAAGGAGACGATTCTTTCCTCTTTCCCCACTATCCTAATGGGGGTGGCTTATTTGGCAGACGCCTCGGCGGAATCTATACATATGTCCGCAAGGTCTGCAGCACTGTGCAACTCTGCTAGAAGAGCCTTATGGCTCAAAACGTGGCAGGGAGACAGTGCTTCCAAAGTCAAGCTTTGTGGTATCCCCCTTACAGGGGATTTGCTGTTTGGGCCTGGCTTGGAGGCAGTCCTAGACCGGACTGCCGACAAAAAGAAGGCGTTCCCCGTTAAAAAGAAATTTGGGGAACAATCTAAAAAGAAGTTTCGTTTTCGAGGGAAACAAGAAACACCCAGGTCATCTTTCCAAAAGAGAGGTTGGGGTCAGAGAGGGAAGGGCCGAGGAGGGGCTATTTTTCGCCCTCCTGAACCCCCCAAAAAGACCCAGTGACAACCCAAAAGTGGGAGGAAGATTGGGGGTCTTCCTCCCACAATGGGAGATGATTTCCTCCAATCAGTACATCTTGGGAATCATCCGAAAGGGTTACAGGCTGGAATTCTCGACCCCTCCCCCCCTCAGACTGTTAGTTACCAATCTTCCAAAGTGCGCGGAAAAATCTTCGGCCCTCCTCTCTTCCCTTCAGGAATTGGAAGAGCAGCAGGTGGTGGTACAAGTACCGACCAAAGAAATAGGCGGGGGCTTTTACTCCCACATCTTTGTGGTCCGCAAGCCCTCGGGGAAGTTCAGGCTTATCCTCAACCTGAAACCCCTAAATGTCTCGATCAGGTACAAGAGATTCCGAATGGATTCGATCTATTCGGTAAAAACTCTTCTCCCGCCACACTGCTTCATGGCTTCGATAGATTTAAAGGATGCGTACCTGCACATCCCCATAGCGGAGGACCATCAGAGGTTCCTGAGGCTAGCTATAAACACAGGGGAAGAGGTACTGCACCTACAATTCAAAGCCCTTCCTTTCGGCTTGTCATCTTCCCCCCGCATATTCACCAAGGTGATGGCAGAGGTTTTGGCTTTCCTGCGACTCAGGGGAATCCTAATAGTCGCATATCTGGACGACCTACTCTTATTCGCTCCTTCCCCAGAGCAATTGAACCGGGACTTGCAGTCAACCAGAGACATTCTGGAGGACTTAGGTTGGCTCATAAATTCAGAGAAATCCAACCTAATCCCATCACAGAGGGTGTCCTTCCTGGGATTTGTTTTGGATTCGACAGAACAGAGGGTTTTCCTTCCCCCAGAAAAAGTTCAAAAGGTGGACAAGGCCATGCTGTTTTTGCAGGGCAGCGGCCAGGTCTCTATAAGGAAGGCCATGTCCGCCCTGGGGTTGCTGACCTCCACTCTTCCAGCAGTGCAGTGGGCGGGTCTTCATTTCCGTCCTCTTCAACTTTTTATCTTGAAGGTCTGGGACCACAGTCAGGAGTCACTGGATTCCCTAGTGTCGGTTCCAAGTCAGGTCAAGCGGTCTCTCTGGTGGTGGAGAAGGGGAGCAAACTTATCCCAGGGCCTGGAGTGGGTGCTACCAATTTCCAGAACAGTCACAACCGATGCCAGCAGCACAGGTTGGGGAGCACACCTGGGTTCCCGCTGGGTGCAGGGCACCTGGGAAACAGTGGACGCAGTGAAGTCCTCCAATTGGAGAGAGTTGAGGGCAGTTTCTCTGGCACTGGTCTCGTTCCAGAAAGAACTTCAGGGTCACCATGTACGAATTCGTACAGACAACTCCTCGGCAGTGGCCTACGTCAACAGACAGGGGGGTACAAGGTGCTGCTCCCTTTGGCTGTTGGCGGAAACCATTCTCAGGTGGGCCGAGATCAATGTTCTGTCCCTGACAGCCTTGCATCTAAAGGGGGATCAAAATCTGTTGGCAGATTTCCTCAGCAGGACAACGCTGAGGGAGGGCGATTGGTCCCTGAATCAGGAGATTTTCAGGGTGATAGTCCAGAGGTGGGGGTTACCATGCGTGGACCTATTTGCCTCCAAACAGAATGCCAAAGTGGACCTCTTCTTTTCTCTAAGCAGGTACGATGGAGCTTTAGGGATAGATGCACTAGCTCAGAAATGGACATTTTCCAGGTGCTATGCTTTCCCCCCTCTGGTTCTAATTCCTGCTGTATTGAGGAAGTTTCAACAAGAGAACACAACCTTAATTCTAATTGCCCCACATTGGCCCAGGAGACCGTGGTTTTCAATTCTAAAGAACTTGGCTGTAGAACCCCCCTGGCTTCTACCAGTTCGAGACGACCTTCTCACTCAGGGTCCAGTCTGCTGCCCTCATGTGGACAGGTGGAACCTTGCAGCCTGGTTTCTGAGGAGGAACTGCTAAGGGGCAAAGGGTTTTCAGATCGCCTGGTTGCGACTCTCCTAAATTGTAGGAAAAAAGAAACGCAAAACATCTATCGTAAGGTGTGGAGTCGGTTCAACTCCTGGTGCTCAGAAAGCTCCTTTAGTGTTCACAGTTCTGTAGCGGTACTAGAATTCCTTCAGGCTGGGGCGGATAAGGGATTAGCTCTCAGTACCTTAAAGGGACAGGTGTCGGCCCTGAGTGTCTTTTTGGAGAAAAATCTTGCAGCGGATCCCTGGATAGTGAGATTTTTTAAAGCTTTGAGTAGGCAGAGACCAGTTGGTGTTGCCTCTTTTCCCGTGTGGGATCTCTCCTTAGTTTTGCAGGCCCTTACAGGTGATCCTTTTGAACCATTGGGATCCTGCACCTTGAGGTTGATCACTCTCAAGACGGCTTTTTTAGTAGCAATTACGACGGCACGACGAGTAAGTGAACTCGAGGCCCTCTCAATTAGAACTCCGTTTTTTCAAGTTTTTCCGGATCGTATTGTTTTTAAGACAGATCCGGCCTTTTTACCAAAGGTGGCCTCAAAATTTCACAGAGGCCAGGAAATTATTCTACCTACATTTTGTTCAAACCCGGTGAGGGAAAAAGAATTTGTTTTTCACAACTTAGATGTAAGGAGGTGCGTCCTTCAATATTTGGAGTGCACCAAACAGTTTAGGAAGTCGGACTCCCTTTTTGTTTTATTTTCAGGGGCCAGAAAGGGTTCTAGAGCCTCCAGACGTACTATAGCAAGTTGGATTAGAGCAGCTATTAGTCAGGCTTATGTGATAGGGGGATTAGAGCCTCCAGTGGGAGTCAGGGCACATTCTACCAGAGCAGTTGCGACTTCGCAAGCGGAATGGGCTGGTGCTTCTCCGGAGCAGATCTGCAGAGCAGCGACTTGGTCAAGTTTTGCTACATTCGTAAAGCACTACAGACTAGACCTGCTGTCAGCACAAGACCAAGCCTTTGGTCGTAAAGTGTTACAGGCAGTAGTCCCACCCTAAGGTAAGGTGCTCGCTTATCCTCTCTAAGGTGCTGTCCTGAAAGACGACCTAGGGAAAAATGGAGTTACTTACCGGTAACGTCCTTTTCCAGGAGTCTTTCAGGACAGCACCGTTACCCACCCAGGGTTTGAAGATTGGAGAACTCATCACATAAGGACGTCAGGTAAGATAAGAAATTGTTGTATGACGTTGTCTTGTGTCTCCCCAGTTGGCCGGAGGTACTCTTGAAGAACTGAAGGGCCAGAGGGAGGATGAGGCTTTAAAGTCTGAAGGAAGGCGGTGTTTCCTAGAAGGGGAGGAGCCAGGATCTCTCTAAGGTGCTGTCCTGAAAGACTCCTGGAAAAGGACGTTACCGGTAAGTAACTCCATTTTTCCTACTTTTAGGTCTTGTACACACAACCGAGGAACTCGTCGTAAATGAAACATTGTTTTCCTCGACAAGTTCCTTGTCAGGCTTGTGAAACTTGACAAGCTTTCTTTGCATACACACTGTCAAGACCAAATCTCCTCGTTCTCAAACGCGGTGACGTACAACACATACAATGGCAGGGGAAGTTCGATTCCACTGGCACAACCCTTGGGGCTGCTTTTGCTAATCTCATGTTACTGCGTGTTAAGTAAAAGTTTGGTAAGAGACAATTTGCACTTTTCAGACTGTTACAGCGTGACAAATGGGCTATCTCCATTACAAACGCTACTTTTACCGAAGGTGCGTTCCCATCTCATACTTTATTCTGAGCATGCGCTGGTTTCTTAGCATACACACGAACGTGTTTCTCGTTGAAAACCAGCCTGACGAGGAACACGGCAAGGAAATTGAGACTCCCGTGGAGGAATAGAGAACTTGTCTTTTTTCTCGTCGAGTTCCTCGACAGTTAGCTCGATGAAAAACATACACTTGACCGTTTTCCTTGGCAAAAAAGCTCTGCCACCAAGTTTCTTGATGGATTCTGTCGAGGAAAACGGTTGTGTGTATGAGGCCTTAAAGTGAGGAATGGTTAGAACTGAACTTTTGGGGTTTTATTACTATTGGAGGCTCTGTTTGAGAGAGAATTAGGTTCACACAACTAGCTGTGTCTCTTGTAGGTTCACAGACTATTCCTACCAGTTTCCACAAAGTTAGAAGCTAATCAAACTCAATGATGATTTTACACAGTTGGAAAAAGGGCAAATTATACATAAAGCAACATCATTTGTGACTTTTTGGATCTACTATTGATTTATAGACTGCAAGGGTTATGCAGTGTTAACCCCCTTGGCGGTAAACCCGAGCGTGACTCGGGGTTGGTTTTTCATGTTAGGATCGGTAACCCCGAGTCACGCTCGGGCTGGACGTGCATTGTGTGCAGCGGCGCGGCTTACCTTCTCGCTGGATCCACAGGCAAGTTATTTACATTGTCCCTGGATCCAGCGATGCCACCCCGCTGTGTGAGCGAGCGGGACCTCCTCGCTCGATTCACAGTGTCCCCGTGTGCCGCCGATCTCCGTTCCCTGCGACGTTACTACGCACGGGAGCGGAGAACGGCGCCAAATTCAAAAAAGTAAACAAACACTTTACATACAGTATACTGTAATCTTATAGATTACAGTACTGTATGTAAAAAATACACACACCCCTTGTCCCTAGTGGTCTGCCCAGTGCCCTACATGTACTTTTATATAATAAAAAATGTTCTTTCTGTCTAAAAACTGTAGATTGTCCAAAAGTGTCCCTTTATGTCAAAAATGGTTTTAGATCAGCTAGAAAACAGCGATAATAAATTATAATCACTTGCAGAATTGTGCGATAGCGATTTGTGGGGAAATTCGTCATAAAAAAAAAATAATAATGACAGCGACAATTCTGCAACTGAGCAAATTTCAGTGATTTTGAGTTGATTACATTATTGAAAAAATTTTATTATAATTATATTATTATTTGTTATAATTAATTATAATTATTTATTATATTATAATTTATAATTTTGTTTTAAAAAAAAAAATCATACCCGGGATGCCTACAAGACTCTTGCTTGGTCAGATTTAAGTGAGTTATTTCTAAAAATTACAGGCCTGCAGTATAAAACGCCAAATTTACTTGCAAAATAATTGTAACGCATTTGGTACGTAATTCCAGACAGAATCATACCGCCAGGGAGGTTAAGGAGGTTTCCTGGTACTAAGCCTTAAGAAAACAGTATAGACAAGATGGGGTTGATTTACTAAAACTGCAGAGTGCAAAATCTGGTGCAGCTCTCCATATAAACCAATCAGCATCCATGTTTTCTGTCAATTGAACAAACTGAAGTTAGAAGCTGATTGGGTACCATGTACAGATGCACCAGATTTTGCATTCTCTGGTTGTAATAAATCAACCCCATGTCTTTTATAAATTGGTAATGTCTATTTATAAGTTGACTTTTGGTGAAAACAGTTAGAAAAATGTGCCAGAACTGCTGTATAAGCAATTGCAGCAGTTAGGAATATCTTCCCCTCCCCCTAAAATAAGACAAAATAATACTTTTTATGAAAAGCTTCCTAAATATTCATAAATTGGTAAAATATTTTTTTAAATTCTAGGGTCATATATTTTTTGTTCCCTTCTATATATATATTTAGATTTGTTGACATGATGCTAAAGACAGTAGTTCATTTGGCTCATAATGCATGCAAGTACATGAATCCATTGCTTTGTTTGCAAGAGGATGATTTTTTAATGCATACTAATGCTTGTTTAATCGAGTAATCCAGCAGCTTTTATTACCTGTGGCTACTAAGTGCACTTTTTTTTTTCCTCTCAAAAGATTATGCTAAATGACTGCTCCTAAAACAGGATGCAATAAAGCACTCAATTTGATAATTGGATTGTGTATACTTTGCATTTTCTTGTGCAAATTTGCACCATTATTTAAAACAAAATTACAAACATAGAGTAAGCGTGTTACTTTGTACTTGTAAACTAACTGACCAACTTCCCTAAACTAACTGACCCGTTTGTTTGCTAAAGCTGGGCAAATACCAGTAGAATGTAATAAAAAAAATTGCAGCTTACCAATTATTAGATGTTATGGCTGCATGATTTTTCTTTTTTTAGGTTTCCCTTCTATTTTTATCTAGTGATCCAGCCAGTAAGTATGTTGTTTTTCAAAAGAACAAGCTGTCAGGTGTGTCAGTTATAGGGTTGAGTCCAACCATTTAACAATGACAGGGGCGCTTACACTAAAACAGCTTTTATTTATTTTTATAAAATCTTTATCCCAAAATGAACAAAACTGTTTGCTATAACTGCTTATAAAGTATTAGTGGGCGTTTGGCTTCAATGTGGTAGCATACAGAAGGTATATTACTGGTCAGATCACAGGGTAAAACCAGAGGGGGAAAGCCTTACAGAAGAAAACTAATTCAGCCACCACATCTAATGATTGTAAGCTGCATATTATTATATTTTGGTTTTGGGTTTAATACCGCTTTAGGATTTTTAATTATCTGCAGTTAGTCTAATGATCTTGTCTGACAACATAGCCTAGTTTGGGACCTTTTGTATCTACAATATGAGAGCTGAATCTTTTTTGCCATTTTTCATGTTGGGGGGAGGGGGGGGGGTGGGGGTGGCCAGATATCTGGAAATTCACATATCCTAAAGTGACCTCCAACTTTCCAATACGTTCTCTCTCAGGCCCCCACATCCACAGATGTTGGGATGAGGCCCCAAAAGGGTCCAATGCCATTGTTATTTGCATGGGGTCCCCCGTGAAAAAATCATATCCAGGCATGCAGCCTGAATATCCAGACAGTAGGGGACAGTGAATGCGCATTCCCTTCTTAAACATACAAGGTCATGTGCCCTGCATAAAAAATAAGTGAAAAGTCTCCCCTAAAATCCTTACCAAACTCTTGTCCCAGATAGGAGTCTGGTATGAATTTTTAAGGGGGCTCATTGCAATAAAAAAACAGTGTTGGGTTACCCTAATAATTTCATAGAAGACAGCCTGGCTGACCAGGAAAGGGAGGGGTTGCAAGTGAGCATCCCCAAACCATACTGGTCCACATGCCCTCAACAATGATAGAAGTAACCCCTTTAACAAGGTACTCAACCCCATGTCCCTGTCTTGGTCAATGTGTGGGTCTGTGGAATAATCTTATTGAAATATGGAAGCATAGGGTGCATTAAGGTGAAAAAACAGAAGGGTTTAAAACCCCTTTAACTTGCCCATGCCATTCCTTTAGAGCCATGTGCCTTGAACAGTAACTGGAACCTGCAAACCTGGAAGAGAGACCAGATGAAGATAGAAGCACTGTCAGCTGCTGAATTTTAATATTAGGACACTTTGTGTCTGCGAATCCAGCGGTATCTTTACCTGAGCCGATTTTTGGATTTTGGAAGTAGGAGCGAGTACCTGTCAAAATGTAGGTACCTGCTCCCCCTCGAAAGGCACCAAATGTAGCAGCGGAGGGGGGGAAGTGGAAAACAAGCAGAGTTATCCCTTTTGGGTGGAGCTCCACTTTATAGTGATTATAAACCCTCTCTGATCACTTGCACCTACAGGTAAGCCTAGATTAAGGCTTACCTGTAGGTGCAAGAAATATCTCCTTAACCTACACGGTTAAGGAGATATTTGCAGAGAAAAATGCACCGATGTCTACGGCGCATACGTGCTATAGACATCTCCGCATGCGCACTGAGAATGCCGTTTTTAGAATGGGTAATGCTGGCTTTGACGGCACCCACGCGCATGCGCGGAGTGACGTCATCGCCACTCCGGTCAATCACAGCGCCAGATACCCGGAAGTAACCTCTGGGAGAGTTGTGTCTGCGGCCGGAGGGGGACACGAGGACGGCTTCGGGGGCTTCGATCTAAGGTAAGTACTGTATTTATTGGCGTATAACACTCACTTCTTTACCCTGAAAATAGAGGGTAAATTGTGCCCGCGTGTTATATGCAGGGGGCTGTGGAAAGTTTTTTCCTGAAACTTCCCTCTTAAAGTTAGGGTGCGTGTTATACGCCGATAAATACGGTAATTCATAATGAGCTAGTATACTAGTCATACCAGCTCATTATGCCTTTTTATTATTTTTGGGGAGGTTTGCAACCACTTTAATTTTTATTTTTTTGTAAAGTGCTACCTCTATCTGCTAGTGTTGTTCTTTGGATTATGTCATGTTTCTGGACCATATGACTTTGTAACGCTTATGGATATTTTACTCTCCCTTTGTGTTTATGACACAATCACTTTGACTGTTCCTTTTCTTCTTGTGTGGTTATTTTTCATTTTTTTATACTAAAACTCAATAAAAATATGATTATTAAAAAGAAAGTAAATCATTACTCAAACTGTACTGATTTAAAAGTTAATCATGAAACCTTCGTCTTCAAGTTGACATTATTAAAATAAACAATGAACCTTATTTGATTAGTTCTACTTTACAGCCATTACTTTTGTTTGCTCACTAAAATAGCAATATTAACTTTCCAGCAGTTATAGCAAAGCTCCATTATGAGGAGAATTATCATATCATTATCATTTTAACTTAATTACATGTCTAAATCCAAAACCCAATCCTTGTTATTATTATTTTCTTTTGGAATATCAAAGTGTACAGTTTAAAGACAGAGCAATAGTTATGTGCAATGAACAGCAACTGATCAGAAATTATATTTTAACTGCATCGACCTGAAATCTGGTTGTTGCTATGGTTTACTACACTTTGTACTTTGGAAGAGCCCAAAATACTCTGAAACACAGATCTATTTTTGTTGACATCTACACTGCATATAACTTTCAGCTCCATCTGTTGCTTATAATGCCATCTACTGGTCCTTAGTATGAAAGGTCTGTCTTTTACAGCTTTAATTCTTCTAATATATTGTCATGTGTATACAGATATGTTTATGTAGTAATAAAAATTTGGTACACATGTGCAGAAGATAAATGCAAAACAGATTTTTGAAAAATTTATATTAACAATATGTCTACTCTGAATTTTGGCCAGAAAATGTCATATTTATCCAGTTATTTTTATTTACACACCATCTAAAGCTTTGTACACACGCACGGTTTTCTCGGCACGAAAGCTGCTGGCAGAGCTTTCTTGCCGAGTAAACCGTGCGTGTGTACGAGGCTTTGAGGTTTCTCATCAGGAAAACTGCCCAGAATCTAGACGAGAAAAATAGAGAACCTGCTCTCTATTTTCTCATCGTGAGATTCTCGGCAGTGTTTTCCTGTCGAGAAACCTGAGAGTGTGTATACTTACAGTACCTCTCCATGGAAACCCACGCATGCTCGAAATGACTTCCAAGGCAAAGGTAGGGTGTAGCAAGATAGCGGCAACGGCATCGAATGTGACGAGCGCAAGCTCATCATAGTCGATGACATCACCACGTTCGTGCCATTCAAAAGAACAGCGGTTTTGAATGGCCCGTGTGTACACTCGGCCGGCAAGAGAATCTTGCCAAGAATCTCATCAGGAAAAACAACCATTTGTTCCTGATGAGAGTCTGGGCCGTGTGTACAGGGCTTTAGCGTGATGTCTTAGCTTTGAATGGGCACCAGTGAGTTAAATCACTTGCCATAATCCTGTAGATCATTTTCTATATTAACAAGATTTCCTTGTTTTAGATTGTGTTCTCATCCCTTGCATTAGGCTATAATTAGGGCTTGTGTAGTCTAGCTTTGTGTGAAATGCAGCATTTTGTGTTCAAAAGCAGCACCACTTAAAGGTGTGATATTTACCACTATTTGTTTACCTCTTTGAACCAGCAGAAACTCATCCAAATAGAACAAGCTACGTCCACAAAAGAACAATGCAAATCAATTCTAAAGCAGTCTGTAAAAGTTGACACGCAGTTTAATACACTTAACTTGCATTTGAGGGCCATTTTAAAGTGAAATGAAATGCTGAAAAATAGATCCTAGATCCTAGAGATGTTGTTCTTCTGCAGGTGGGCTGCTTATTTATTTTTCTGCATTATAGAGAAACCAATTTACAGACTGGATATTTTCTGGTGTAAATTCCCCCCCCCCCCCCCCCCCCCGAGTCCCAAAAAAATATAAAAGCTGGATTTGATTTAGCTTAACACAGTGTTTTGGATAGGAAAACCATAATTACCATCAATATTACAACTGCAAAAAATACATATTAAATGCATATATTTATGTTATAAATATAGACTTTTGGCCTAAACTCTGAGTTTTCTATTAAATTCAAACGACTATTAACTATGCAAGAATACATCTATCTCTCTCACATTTTCCATTATATATTACCCACTACCTCTGCTTTCTAATATCCATGCAGGTAGCTAGATTAAAATGCATACCTTGGCTTGTGCACTTTAATAGAGTGATTCTGCAGTGTTTTCTTTTGGAAGAACGGGATCAATTTCTATGCATCACTCCATGTCAAATCTAAATTCCTTCAACAACCATTGTTAAATAAATGGTTTGGAGCTCTACTCAGAAATATTTCACTTGAAGGATTAAGGAGCCGCTTAATTGCCAAGTACTAATCACAGTATTTATAATTCGGATACTTATCTTGATTGTCAAGCAGTCTGGAGTTATCATAGCAGAGTACATAGAAATGTAAAATTGAAAGCTGGAAAATAGATTTAATTGAAGTATTAAAATGTATGTCCAGCCAGAACATAATTTTGAATAGAGTGGGGAAAATAAAAAAATTCTGTTAGGATTTAACTGCTATCTGGGGCTCCATTAGAGCAATTAACCCTCCCTGTCATAGTGACAACACGTTTAGTAGGCAGGAAAAGAGGGAAAAATCTGCAAAAAAGGACACAGACAGCAATAAGATAAGATAAGATTGAAAGGGTCTCTAAACTTCCGCAGCTCTACTGAAAAATAATAAAATACTTGTAATATCTATCAGTATTGCTTTTAGAGATTTTCCCTGACTTCCCACTTAGAGAAACCTTTCTCAGCCGGACAGGAAGTCAGGTGAAAGCTTTCTTAAGGCCCATACACACGATCAGACTTTTTGACAACAAATGTTGTTTTTGTGTTTTTCATCGGACAAATGTTCACTGTGCAAACAGACAAACTTTCCGGCAACAAATTTCCGATGGAGGCTAATCCGATCGGGTGTACATAAGTTCATCGGACTAAAGTTCAAAGTACAAACACACATGTTCAGAACCAATGCTAAAGATCAGACAACAATAGCAGAAGTTGCCCACAGGGTGGTGGTAAAAAGATGAAAAACCATGTGATTTGGTGAAAGTTGGCTGAAAAAGTCCTGCTGTGTGTATGCATACCAAGTTCACGGCCAACGCCCAATCGGAGCAAAATCCATAGAAAAGTCAGATGGAAGTCCGATCATGTGTAAGAGGCTTTATAGATGCATGCTACAAACCATTTCATGTCTATTGCATGAAAGTTTATCTCATCAAAGTGTAGGTGTACTGTTTTTTGTCAATATATCAATTGCATTGTTTGAAAAATGTAATAGTTTATTTTTATTAGTTTTTTTTGGGCAATTAAAAATTATGATTTTGTTTTACAATATCAACAGTATATTATGCTTAAAATTCAACTAAGCATTGTAAAATACTCCAAAGTCCATTAAAACTATCAAAAGCTGTAATAACTTAAAAATTACAAGTCTAATTTTATATCATGCTAATCATATTCAGAATTACATTTTTAGCAATTACTGTGAGAAATAAATGCCTCATTGGTACCGATTAGTTTAATTAATTGGCTTATGGTGGAAGTCATATGTGACAGCCTATGTAAAAGAAGGTCACACGTGACACACATACCTTTAATTTTTTATCAGGATTAAAATGACTTATTGTTTAAAAGTCATGAAGTGATATTTGTATTGTTCAACAGTTGCCAAGCTCATTTGCTTTATAGCAGCTTATGTAATATTCCGTAGACATTACCAGATTATACAGAATGCCAAATCAGACAGCTATGGCCCAATTTTAGCTGCATATTGCATGAGTATGATTCACTTTTATACATGAGTTAGGAAAGAAATGAATTCTAATTAGCAAAACAAAACAGTGATTAGAATTCTATTTTAAACCGAAATGCTTCCCTACTTTAAAAGTGACATAGTAAAATTCATATTCATGAACTAGAGGGCATTCTGCAGTAGGCAGGTGACATTATAAAATCCAGGTAGTAAGTGCTTTCTAGGAATGCTAGGCAGACTCAGCTAAGCATATGCATTCTTTGTTAAAGCTCTCCTGCACTTATATCTGTTTAGATTTAGGACCACTTTTCATACCTATTTTATATTCAGGTTCTTCACACCAGATATAGCTTACTTATCCTTTACATGTTTGACTTTCAATATATACTGAAAAAAGGAATGTATATGTTTCCTACTTAAAGGAGTTGTAAAGGAATTATTTTTTTCAAAATAAGCATCCTTTACCTTCAGACATTCCTCTTTTCACTTCCTCATTGTTTGTTTTTGCTCAGAAGTTGCTCTATTTCTTCTCTGTTCTGTTCACTTCCTGCTTGTCTGATTGTTACTCCCCACCGTGAAGGGAGGCTTTACTGCGGTGGTCAGTGACGTGCTCGCCCCCTCCTGGGAACTACATCTGTGCGGCAGGATGCTCTCTACATGTTAGAGACTTCAAGGAGGTGTGAACTACTGGGCGTGCCACAATGCATACTGGGAAATGTAGTTCTTACATGAACGAACAATGCAAACCAGGAAGTGAATGAGAGAACAGAAACTAGAACGTCAAAGGTGATATAGATGAAGGAATTTAATAGGTATTTACTATTTTTTTTAACAGAATCATTACACTATTCTGTCTGTCTACCTTGCAGACATTAATTTTAGGCATTTTTTCCTTTACAACTCCTTTAAAGTAAACTTGCAGCATAGAAATGCATGCTTCTGTCAAGTTCGTTGGTGAGTTGTGTGCATCCAAAGAAACACACAGTGCCAGTAGGGCCCCCACTCCCTCCTCACAGGAGTTTGACTGGTGTCAGCAGGAGCCTATGGCACTGCTACTTTCAGTTTCCTATACTGAGAGACTGTTAATCTACATTTAACCATCCTTCATGGGTTGCATTGTGACCATCAAAAGTACTATTATGCCAAATTTACTATATCTTTCGAAGCATTAGCAGTCCCTGTGCCTGCTGCTCTTTCTAAAAAGGTACGCAATGACCTCTTGAGCCTTACCTGAAGTTACAAACACCTCAGGATACCTACGTTTCCTGATAAACACAATTAAAAGAGAAGTATGTTTTTTTTGCAATTCATACTTACCTCGGTGGATGAAGCATCAGGCTGATGCTGCCGATGTCCCGTGGCATCTCTGCCCTGAGAACCGAGCCACGAACACTGCCAATGGCTCGGTTCTCACTCCTCCCCGAGCAGAGCCATACTGATTGTCAGTCAGCATGGCTTCTGCTCTACTTCTAAGGGCTCATTGGAGCGCCGAGCAGTGGAGGGGTGGGAAGAGGCTGTCTCGGCAGCTTGCTGAGATGCTGAGACTGCCATCAATCTGGGCAGCTTGCGGATCCTGACTTGGAAGTCGTGATGAGGCGCTGCCCCGACTAATGGCAGTGATGTCAGAGGAGAGCGGACTTCAGACCGTTCTCCACTGAAAACGGGTCACAGGAGTGCAAAACCAATTGCACTCCTGTGACCCAGAGGAGAAGCCCAGCCTAAAAAGCTCAGGCTGGACTTCTCCTTTAAGTCTAAGAGCTGTAGCATCTTACAGAAATTTCTGCTACTTAGACCAACTTTTCTCCTCTAACATCCCTTGAGTCACATCCTTCTTTAGTCCCCCTCTTTTTATTCAAATTGTATTTACTTTATAGGCTCAAGCAATACCATATCAATGCTTCTGTTTAATGGTTCCTCAGGCTTTTTATGTAAGACAAGAGACTAATGCCGTACACATGATCGTTTTTCGTCATGAAAACATTTAAAATGATCGTGTGTGGGCTTCACATCTTTTTTAGGCTTCTGAAAAACGACAAAAAAAATCGAACATGCTGCATTTTTTAACGTTGTTTTAAAAAATGTTGTTTTTCGGGTTGTAAAAAATGATCGTGTGTGGGCAAAAACAACGTTTTAAACCCGTGCATGCCCAGAAGCAAGTTCTGAGACGGGAGCGCTCGTTCAGGTAAAACTACCATTCATAATAGAGTAAGCACATTCATCACGCTGTAACAGACAAAAAAGCGCAAATCGTCTTTTACTAACAAGGAATCAGCTAAAAGCAGCCCAAAGGCGAATAGAACTTCCCCTTTAGAGTGCCATTGTACGTGTTTTACGTCACTGTGCTTTGTTCATAATTTTTCAAAAACGATGGTGTGTGAGCAACATCATTTTTAATGATGAAGTTGGAAAAATATCGCTTTTTGGACATGCTGAAAAACGATAGTGTGTACGCAGCATCAGGCTGGCTATACACAGATTCCCGCTGGTTCAGTAGGGACTTGATCTGTTATTGGCCTTTCTTGTTCAACAGAAGTAGATCAACAGATCACTTTCTGTTGAACAGGACAATTGTAAAAGCCAATTTTCTGCAGCACTGATCAGTATACCGTACTCCCTGCTGTCAAAATACAATATACAAGAGCACAGCAAGCAACTGGCTCACCAGCTGAACAAACAATCCAGGCATGTATACCCAGGTAAAGAATGCAACAAGAATATACTTAGCTTTGCATAGTATACTGCAAAAAATATATTTTTTATTAGGACAGAAGTACAGCCATTATTGATACTATGGATCTGACTATGATGCTAAAGAATATTGCCAACTCTGCTGAGGATTTTACTGTGCTGCTCCATCTTCACATGGTGAAGTTGGAAGTCAACATCCCCATTGCATTGTGGCACCAGCCAGCTGGAATGGTTGCAACCTCCTCCCCTAGCCTTACCTTTTAATTTACATCCGTGTTTAGTACTTCTTTCTTGCTCCAATTCTATCCTCTTTATGGTCTGAAGCAGTACAGTATCCACTCTGTGTTTCTAGATAATAGTTGTACAGGTCGTTAATATACAGTAAGAGAGAAATCTAAATATGAGGCAACATGAACAGACTCACAAAGTTAGCATATCCATTTTTTGATACAATGAATCTCACTTGGCTGTAAAAGAGTTTTGCTGGTGATTTTACAGTCCTGCTCTACCTTCACATGGTGACTTGGGGTTGGTTTACTAAAACTGCAAAGTGCAAAATCTTGTGCAGTTATGCATGGTAACCAATTAGGTTCTAACTTCAGCTCGTTCAGCTAAGCTTTGACAAAACTAGAAACTGATTGGCTTATGTAGAGCTGCACCAGATTTTGCACTCTCCAGTTTAGGAAATCAACCCCACTGCCTCGTTATATTATTATACTTACTGTTTACATAGAATCAAATGCAATGTTGAAAATAAATAGTGTGTAAAAAATCTATTTATGTATTTAAAAAAAAGATTTAAGAACAGTTATTGAAATGTTGTGTCTGTTTGTTTGTCAGTTTGTATTTTTTTTTTTATAAAAATGATAAACATGAGCAATGTATTTGTTAAATAAGTGTACCAAAGCAAATCCCTGCATGTCCTTAAAAATCAATATACAATTATGAGGAAGAACAGTCATTAATATATTATAAATGTACTGATTCATACAGATACTGCTTAATTTGGTCTGGACATCTATGCCTTAATGACCCCGGGTCATAGAGTGGTGAGACTTGAATATTGGCACATTAGGCTCAATTTAAGCTAAAACATTAGTATAAGAATCTTTTTCTTTAGCCTTGTGACTGTAAGGGCCTGTGTCAATTGGCTTTTGTTCTGACCCATCAGAAAGGAATGTAAAGCTCACTTGAATCAGGTTAACCACTTCTGCCACGGAAGATTTTACCCCCTTTCTGACCAGAGCACTTTTTACACTTTGGCACTGCGTCACTTTAACTGACAAATGTGCGGTCATGCAACGCTATGCCCAAAGGAAATGTATGTCCTTTTTTCCCACAAATAGAACTTTCTTTTGGTGGTATTTGATCACCTCTGTGCTATAAACAAAAAAAGAGAGACAATTAAAAAAAAAAACATGTTTTACTTTTTGCTATAATAAATACCCCCCAAATTTTTAGTTTAGGCCGATATGTATTCTTCTACATATTTTTGGTAAAAAAAAACGTATATTGACTGGTTTACGCAAAAGTTATAGTGTGTACAAACTATGGTAAAGATTTATGGCATTTTTATGGCATTTTTTTTTTACTAGTAATAGATGTGATCTGTGATTTTTAGCGATACTGCAACATTGCGATGGACAGATTTTTGGGACCATTGACATTTATATCCAGTGCTATACATATTCACTGATTACTGTATAAATGTCACTGGCAGGAAAGGAGTTAACACTATAGGGCGCTCAAGGGGTTAAATGTGTGTTCCCTAGGTGTGTTCTAACTGTGGGGGGATAGGACTGACTAGGGGATGAGTCAAATCGTTGTTCCTACTTAGTAGGAACAATCAATATTTCTCCTCTCCCCTGACAGAACAGGGATTTGTGTTTAAACGCACAAATCCCTGTGCTGACTCTCGTGCACGTGGTAGCTCTTAAAGTTAAACCCATATGGGGTTTCATGCAGCGGTGCCATTTTGCCCCCGTAAAAAGACATGAGCTGGTCGGGTGAGCTGTGTTTTGGAGGAGGTCAAAGGCACTTGTCAATGAATTTTGAATCATCTCAGAAACATCTCAAACTGATGTAATCAACATAAGTCCCATGAACACAGGGCCTACTTTTCAAATCTAAAACTAACACATCACTTTTTGAAAATAAGGATTTTTATCCTGGTGTTTTATTTTTGTGTAATTCACGACATACCTTCTAATATTTACAATATTGATTGTTTTAATGTATATGTTTTATAAGGCTGTGCATGTAGGTAATAGGTTTAAAGTAATAGTAAAATTTATATTATTGTTACTCTTACCATTTTGTCATAACTTTTATATTTAACCTTTTATAGATATTTTTCCTGTTCATACTTTCAACTATAGAATACTTTTAAAACTTAAATCATCTGTCAATCAGAGTACAGTTTCCTCCCTTCCAGTAAATGTAGTTTTATGCAAAAAGTAACTAAGAAATTCCACGCTTAGGAAATTAAATGGTTGCAGCCCCCTCAAGAAATTCACCCTAATGCTAATATAAATGTGAAAATAAGGTGTAGTAGTAGTGGCGCTACCAGTATGAAGTGAAATATGTGGTTAATCTGTGCTTGTGACCAATAATATGATACCGGTAAACTGCACAAAACAAATCAGATAAGTGAATATGAAACACACTATCTAAATTGGAATAGAAAGTGGGCACCTGTACACCTGTTCATATGTTAAGCACTCAATAAGGTCTAATGTGGTGCATCAACAGATATGTGTGGAGGATGGCCCCCAACCATTATTTATATATTAAATATAGGCTGACCACTTGCCAGATACTTAAAGTGACCAAGAATGGTAGTTAGATTACACCCAGCTATGCCAGCTACGTGAAAATCATAACATAGACACCGAAACCAGGCTAATAATTGTATACATTAAAACAATTAATAAAAAATATCGCCCTAGAAAAAATCTCATATATGCACAAAGGGAGTTCATAAATAAATAAGAAAGTATATGAGTTCATAAAAATCCCAGAGATCTCCAAATACAGGTTGGGATATTAAAAGAGCTGGGAGGCAGGTGATCATAGACAGTTCATGCAGTAGTAGGTGCTCCGTGCTAACAGGGGTTTAATTATGTGACTTTGGTGATCCCCCACATGTGTCCCCACTCGCCAGAAGGCGGTACCCCAACAGGGGCAAACAGCTTATAAGGTATATCCTCAGCAGGCTTCTATGTCTCCAAATGACTCCTCTCACAGACTATTCCTATACTGCACTTTGGACAGTACTTGTTTATCTATGTACGGCACTGTTGCTGTGATTTTTTACAATTAAATACTTCCGTTTTTTTTTAACTCACTACACCATGGGAGCCTATTTTGTTGTTTTACCTTGAGGAATTCATAGTGCCCAGTGTGTTTCTTTTGCCTGTGTGGAGTTGGAGAGGAGGACGGAATAGTTCGTACAAGGGTTAAATAAAGCTTGTGTTTTCCAAAACAGTTGTGTAGCTTCTTTTTATCAGTTATTCATCTGCATATGTCCAAATTAGTGGCCCAAAATAAAATGGAAATGTTATTGTGTAGTAGCCCTAATTCACCATACATTCACTACCATTCGTAATATGTGCTTACATTCATATAAAAAGTGCATACTGTGCAACCCCCAGTGTTATATACTCTGTCACATCCACATGCCAAAATAGCCTTACCTAACATTTTTATCCCCTAACCTCAGTTTTCCTCCCCTAAGCTTTTCACAATCCTCCAATACTTGTGAAATGTCAATCCCCAATATTCAAATTTATGATAGTGTTTTGTGAACGTGTCAAAATATATCATCATTTGTGTTCCCGTTCCCATGCACAAATCTTCATGCCAATATGCCTTACCAAACTTCCTGCCCACCTGTCACTGTGCTTAATATTGTTAAAGACCACTTCCTGCTTCACTTTCACTCATATTCTCCAAAATAGATATTTTCCTATAAGAGTGAAAAGTATTCATGAAAAAGAACAAATACAAATAGCTATAGTGTAGCAAATTTAATTAAACTATTTATTCCATATAACAATGCTTACATGTATTGAAAAGCATTGAAAGACCAGCATCCAAGATCGCAGATCAACACTTGTCAGCATGTGACATCAGACGCACAATACAAAATCAGAAGTGTTTGATCTGCCATCTTGGATGCTGGTCTTTTTAATGCTTTTCAGTACATGTGAGCATTTTTTTAAATTGCCTGCAATGGTTATAATGGGATTTTGCTGCACTATGACTATTTCTCTTTGCTCTTTTTTTTTAAATAAATACTTTGCACTATTATGAGAAAATATATATTTTGAAGTATTTACGTGGAAGTGAAGCAGGAGGTGGTCTTTAATGATATTAAGCCCAGTGACAAGTGGGCAGGGAGTTTGGTAAGGCATATTGGCATGATGATTTGTGGATTGGAAGGGGAGCACAAATGGTGATATATTTTGCCTTGTTTGAACATTTATTTTTATTTTTGTTAACTTGCTGTAACTGTATTACACTATCATGCATTTTCATTTATGGTATTGATATTTCACACGTATTGGAGGATTGTGAAGAGCTTGCAAAGGAGGAGGGGGAGACAGGGGTGCTTTAATGAATGCTTGGAAGATATAAATGGTCAGTAGGGGTATTTTGACATGTGGATGTGACAGAATATACAGTACTAAGGATGCACAGTATGCACAATATTATGAATGACAGTAATAATACGACCTTCTGCAGTGTCTGTGACAACTTAAAGCAATGGCTATGGTATACTGAACTTAGATTCAATGTATACATAATTGAGAAGATGCAAGTTAATAGAACTTTAATTACCATAGCACAGTGACTCAGTAAACAGACTGCATATTCCCAAATGAAAAGATTGCTTTCCCTGTGGCTGTGTGTTCGTTCTATTATTTCATCTGTGTCTAATCAGTGGAATTGACTGGCAGGAAACTGTGCCCTGGACATAATCAGTGTATACCTGAAATGAAAGTAAATGAAGTTCATGGAAAATACATGCCTATCAACCACACTATACAGTGAAGAGCGTGTTTTTAAATAAAAAGTTTTACATGAATGTTTAAATAAGCATTTGTTCAAAAAGACAATAATTAAAAGATTAGTACAAGACACCAATAAGACAAGACAAGTATAAGACACGTATATTCTTGCAACAAGAAGAACGTTATGTAAATTAATTTAGTCATCATGTCATCGGGAAATAGCTCATGGTATTACTCTGCAGACAGAAGTTGAACAATTGAAATACCTGACAGTGTATTTAACCTTTTGAGGCAACAAAATTTGGATTGGTTATCCACTACTGTATTGAGTCTCACATTGACTAATTGTAGCTCAGATGAAGATGGTGGCTTGACTTGAACCACGACCTGGGCATGATACAGCATGCTAGTAAGTCTGTGGTTGTAGACAGCACATCCTGTAAGTTCAACAAGGATTGACCCAAACAATACAAACCATATAGGCAAACAATCCACCGTTGCAGCACTCCAATATACTTTTATTTAATTAAGTTGGCAAACAGCATGTGTATCAAGCGGCATCTGGTATTTGCTCATGTTAGCCCTAATCATATTGTAGCACTCAAAACATGGAAATACATATGTATACAAACTATTGTACACTGTGCAATGACCACAAAAACAAATAATAATGAAAATAAAATGTGAAATTCACACCCAAACTAAAGTCCATGTGTCATCATACAAAAGTTATTTTAAAAAATAAACATAGCAATCTTTAAATATACGATGAAAACAAATTATGTGACTAGAATTGGGATTCCATGTGACATCAATGTTGAGGTGAGGACACAGACAATAGAACCACCACCGGTTAGTGAGGAGGCTTAACGGAGTGAGAGGACTCAAATGAGCAGATGCTCAGTGAGTCAACGAGGCTTATGGTGCAACCAACAAAATATGGGACATCCACATCTGGGTTCCAGAACCAAGTTGTAAGGCAATCCAATTGGTCAAGAGGTGTCACCAAGAAACGGTCTTCAGAAGCAGCCGACTTGTCAGACCGAATCCTCTCAAGTGTTCAAAATAGCATTACCAAAATAGAAAATACTCCACATAGTGTGAATCCATACAAACGAAAAATGTATTTGTTTGTATGAAACACTCACATAAAATTTAAGTTTGTGGGTAACGCATGACATCATCAGGGCTCGTCCGTTTCGTAAAAAGGATTCGGTCTGACAAGTTGGCTGCTTCTGAAGACCGTTTCTTGGTGACATCTCTTGACCAATTGGATTGCCTTACAACTTGATCTGGAACCCAGACGTGGAGGTCCCATATTTTGGTGGTTGCACCATAAGCCTTGTTGACTCACTGAGCATATGCCCATTTGAGTCCTCTCACTCCGGTAAGCCTCCTCACTAACTGGTGGTGGTTCTATTGTCTGTGTCCTCACCTCAACATTGATGTCATGTAGAATCCCACTTCTAGTCACATAATTTGTTTTCAGCATTTATTTAAAGACTGCTATGTTTATGTATTAAAACAACTTTTGTATGATGGCACATGGACTTTAGTTTGGGTGTGAATTTCTCATCTTATCATTATTATTAATTTTTGTGGTCATTGTACATGTACATTAATTTGTAAACATATGTATTTCCATGTTTTGAGCGCTGCACATCATTTCACGTTTTACTTATTCCATGAGTCTTAGGCCCCGTACACACCATAGAATCCATCCGCAGATAAATCCCAGCAAATGGGTTTCTGCGGATAGATCCTATGGTGTGTACACGCCAGCGGATCTTTTTCCGCGGATAAATCTCCCCTGGGATGGATTCCAGCAGATCGGATATTTGCTGACATGCACAACAAATCCATCTGCTGGAATCCATCCCAACGGATGGATCCGCTCGTCTGTACAGACTCACCGGATCCATCCGTCCAAAGGGATTCCTCGCACGCGTCGTAATGATTTGACGCATGCGTGGAATTCCTTATATGACAGCGTCGCGCCCGTCGCCGCGTCATAATTGCGGCGACGGCGCGACACGTCATCGCCAGAGGATTTCCGCGGATAAATTCTCTCGTGTGTATGGGGCCTTTGGCCGCGTACACACGGTCGGTCCAAACCGTTAAGAATGGTCCGATGGACCGTTTTCATCGGTTCACCGCTGAAGTGGCCTGATGGTCTGATGTGCGTACACACCATCAGTTCAAAATTTGATCGGGTCAGAACGTGGTGACGTAAAACACACAACGTGCTGGAAAACACGAAGTTCAATGCTTCCAAGCATGCGTCGACTTGATTCTGAGCATGCGCGGGTTTTAAACCGATGCTTTTGTGTACTAACCATCGGTTTGGACCTATCGGTCAGCGGTCCAGGTTCTAACATTTTTGTCCGAAGGACAACAGACCGATGGGCCGTAGACACAGTCCGTTTGGACCGATGAAACTGGACTTCAGGCCGTTTTCATCGGTTTGGACCAACCGTGTGTACGTGGCCTTAGTGTTGTGCTGGCTGCTACTAGATATATGTTAGCGCGATATACACCATTTTTTTCCAATCATATTGTAGCACTGAACACAATTCAGATTAAAGGAACAGGTTTCCACCGCCTGCATAAGGTTATGAGATCGACACCGAGGGCCATTATACTTGTCAAATCTTTTTCTTATTTACATCTCAAAATGCCCATGTGAGTTGTGCTACTTCAGTCAGATGATTCGGAAAGCATTAGATCAGATAGCCCATCATAAATTTTTTATTAGGGATAAATCCACTGAACTTTCAGCTGCTAGACACATTACAGCAAAAAAAAAGTCTGCATCCCAGCTTAAATATATAGTATATGTAGTTATTGATCATATCCCACGATTATGTAGGTGAGGTATTAGAGAACTTTTTCATAAGAAACTTAAGATTCAGTGGAATCATTGCCTGCCATAATGTTGACCTGGACTTATATTTATATGTATATACTTTATATGAAATGATTGTTATTATCTTGATTGTGATATTGTTTGTGTCTGTTGTATTTAAGCTCTTGCAGAGGTCCTTTGAGGATTTATCTCCTTTTTTCTCTTTGTATAGCATACATGGACAGATACCTTAAAAATATGCTATGACTATGCATGTCATTTACTGTCTCACTTACATAAATGCACTTTTTTTTTATACTTTTGATATCAGATGTGTTTGCATCATGATGAAGGGCTGAGGAAAGCTTGGAATGGGTGTTGCTAGAGATATACAGTATATACACTATATCACAAAAAGTATTGGGACATCTGCCTTTACACGCACATGAACTTTAATGGCATCACAGTCTTAGTCCGTAGGGTTCAAGATTAAGTTGGCCCACTTTTTGGAGCTATAACAGCTTCAACTATTCTGGGAAGGTTGTCCACAAGGTTTAGGAGGGTGTCTATGGGAATATTTGACCATTATTCCAGAAGCGCATTTGTAAGGTCAGGCACTGATGTGGATGAGAAGACCTGGCTTGTAGTCTCCACTCTAATTCAACCAAAAGGTGTTCTGTCAGGGTGAGGTTAGGACTATGTGCAGGCCAGCCAAGTTCCTCCACCCCAAACTCACTCATCCTTGTTTTTATGGACCTTGCTTTGTGCTCTGGTCCAAATCATTTGGTGGAAGAGGGATTATGGTGTGGAGTTTTTTCAGGGGTTGGGCTTGGCCCCTTAGTTCCAATAAAGGGAAATCTTAAGGCGTCAGTATAGCAAGTTTGGGGTGGAGGAACTTGACTGGCCTGCACAGAGTCCTGTCCTCAACCCAATAGAACCCTTTTGGGATGAATTAGAGCAGAGACTGCAAGCCAAGCCTTCTTGTCCAACATCAGTGCCTGATCTCACAAATGCGCTTCTGGAAGAATGGTCAAACATTCCCATAAACACACTCCTTCCCAGAAGAGTTGACGCTAAGGACCAAGGGCAAAGGGTGGGCCAACTCAATATTGAACCCCACGGATCAGGACTGGTATGCCATTAAAGCTCATATATATAGTTTATATAGTTATTGGTCATATCCCCCAACTATGTAGGTAAGGTATAAGCCCTGATTCACACCAGTGCAGCTTTAAAGTCGTGCTACTTTAGCGCAACCTCAAAGCAGTGCTATTTCATGTGCAGCTTGCTGATATGTGTGACTTCATTTAACAGATGTCAATGCAAGTCGCACTGAAATTTCACAGCAATAGTGCAGGAACCTTTTTCAAAGTCCTTGAGATTTGAGTCCCAGCAATTTGAACAGTTCTAGGGGTGTGACATGTTGTGTTACTTTGAACTGTCTAGTCGCGTGATAAGTGGCACTGGTGTGAACCAGGGTTTGGAGAACTTTTGCCTATGAAATGTAAGATTCAGTGGAATCATTGCCTGTGGAATGTTGACCTGGCCTTTTTATATCAGATGTGTTTGAAGCCTGATGAAGGGCTGAGGAAAGCTTGGAATGGATGTTGCTTGAGATATATACTGTACATATTCACACCTGGATGATCAGCAGCATGCTACTGCATACTATGGTGCATTAGTAGACATGCATACAGTACTAACTGTTCATAAAGGATAAAAAGAATGTACTAGCGCATTTTGAACTTTAGCCATGTCTATTTTAGCTGAAACTCCTACTGTAGACATGCATTGTGCATAATCTTTCCTTTTTCTTTCTTAGCCCTACAGCTATGAATTTCACCATAACCATTTATATGGTCAGTTTTATCATAGCCAATTATTTTTACTTAGACTGTATTGCCCTAGAACTTCATCATAAACAGAAGAAACTTTGACTACCATAAGAGGAGTAACATTTTTAACTATCAGTTATAAGGAGCCATTCTAAAGACCATTATGGAGATAATACTAAAAGAGAAATGCTGAAGGCAATGTCACATAGGCGTTCTAATACTTGTGACATTTTGGTAATTCAACATGATAATGAACAGTAATTAACTTGTAAGTGAGTCTCAAACCTGTCACATTGCTTTTGCTTATTGAACAATGCTTCCTGTCACTTGTGGTCGTACGTTAGTCATCTATTACCAAACAACGAGCACAAGAAATAACTAATAATTATGTTTTTTTAACTTGTTTTGTTTTTCTCTTTTAATTAGCTCATCTTATCTATTGAAAAGGTAGGACTTGGTAATAAACTTGCTTGAATTTTTCCTGTGGCAATTTTAACAGGTTGTCAGCAATAGTTCTAGCATACATTTAGGGAATTCACTATAAAGGTGTATATGATAAATTCATTTTCAGTTGAACTCTGAACTAGGGATAATAAGAATGAGTTCTTCTGCCCAGACCTCTGAAAACAAATATTAGTTGTAAGCCTGTAATATACAGTATTAGTGGTAGCAATACTACTGATGTAAAATTATGGACTGCAGGCACCGTTGGAATGTAAACATCAGCACCAGAGATCCTAGGTGACATAATGAACAAAAAGATGATCATGAGCAATTTTAGTCAATGGCATTATTTGGGATCCCCTCCACTATGTTTATACTCTAGCAAAGGCAGGGAACTGTCATTTACAATGAAAGTAGTGGAGGGCAAGCATTTATGTGGAAGACGGTCATCAGGCATCACTTTTCATGATGGACACTTAATCTACCTCACTGGATGACTTGATTGACAATTACATTTTTAAGGGAGGATTCTTTGAATAATGCATTTGTTTTCTAACTCATTGGTGTAAAGGGGGGGGGGGTCAGATATTTGTGGGATCCCTTACTCTGAAGTAGCTCCCAGATTCTAAAACATCCCTCCCAGACCTCCACATCCACTGGAAAAAAGATTTTGGCAGATAAGCTCCACAAAAACATTTGGACAAAAGGTGCCTTGCTAGGGGATGGTTTTTCAGCCCCCTCCCAGCAAGGTGCATGTGGTATGATATGGTTCCAAAGGGAGGCAACAGACCCAGGGATTGGGGTCAGGTATGAATTTTATAGGGGGACCATTTTTTTAAAGAGACAGTACATAGTATAACAAAATTGTGTGATGTTCCTTTAAACAAATGGTGTTAGGTCCCCCTCAAAATCTTTACCAGACTCCTATTTATGCATGCAGCCTGGCTTGCTTGGAGAGGGTAGAAGTGAGTGTGTCCCCCTGAACCATACTAAGCCCTGTGACTTCATCATCTAGGGGTACCTATATGCCCAGTAAGGCACCTTGTCCCTAGGTTGATTTCAACTAGGGCCTCAATCCTTCATCCTTGGTCTGGTACATATGGGGGTCATTCACATTGTTTAACATTATTCACATCATTCAGCTATGAAGATCTGACATCAATCATGATAAGCAACACCTGGTGATGCAACAACAGCAATGTTGCCCTGTCAATTTATTATTATTGCACATTACAATTCCCTAGTTGCTTTTATATGTCAACAAAGTAGCTGGTAGTTCTTGTAGTGTTTTTGTACAGGAGTTAAGGAGAGTGTAGGCGTGTGTAGCATTTTTCTGCCAGAAAGCTGCAATCAAAATCACAAACCAGAAGTTTTTTTTTCTCCTGCCTCTAAATTCTGGGCATAAACTATGCCTCTAAATGTCCTATTATGCATGGACACATAGGATAACATTGAGCTGCTTCTATAGGCAAAACATAAAACTCTTGTAGAAGCAGCATTATTTAACCACCTTAATACTGGGCACTTTCACCCCCTTCCTGCACTAGCCATTTTTCAGCTTTCAGCGCTATCACAATTTGAATGAGAATTGCGTAAACATGCAACACTTTACCCAAATGAAATTTTAATCATTTTTTTCCCCTACAAATAGAGCTTTCTTTTGGTGGTATTTAATTACCTCTGCGGTTTTTATTTTTTTGGCTATAAACAAAAGAAGAGCGACAATTTTGGAAAAAACTTTTTTTTTTTACTTTTTAATATAACAAATATCCCTAAAAATATATATATATATATATATATAACAAAAAATCCTCAGTTTAGGCCGATACGTATTCTTTTACTTATGTTTGGTAAAAAAAATCGCAATAAGCGTATATTGATTGGTTTGCGCAAAAAGAATAGGGGATAGAATAAGGGATAGATTTATAGCATTTATTTTTTTTAATTGTGGTGGCGGCGCTCAGTGATTTTTATCGTGACTGCGATATTGCAGCGGACACACCGGACACTTTGACACTATTTTGGGACCATTCACATTTATACAGTGAACAGTGCTATAAATATGCACTGATTACTGTGTAAATGTGATTGGCAGGGAAGGGGTTAACACTAGGGGGCGATCAAGGGGTTAAATGTGTACCCTAGTGAGTGATTATAACTGTAGGGGGAGGGGACTGACTGGGGGAGGTGACCGATCTGTGTCCCTATATACAAGGGACACAGCATGGGTCTCCTCTGCTTGACAGGACATGGATCTCTGTGTTTTCACAGGCTGGTCCTTAAGCGGTTAAAATGTATTCTTAGTTTAACAAGATCACAGCTGAGAGTAGCCAAGTTTTAAAAATGCACTTTATATATGATTCACAGTTATAAAAACTGGATAAACCTGGGTTAAATCTGAGCTAGTTACTATTCTTTTCACCAAAACCCCACGTGCATCCTGGGTGCTCAGGAGCCATTCTTCTTTGGGAAGTGGTATATGCCAATATATCCAGCCACCATCTTATCGAGCTTGCTTAAAATAGAGTTTGGCTAACAACTCACTGTTGCCAGATTTAGTGTGCATTTCCTGTTGAGACTTCACATGCTTGTTGCATCATGCAGTAGGGTGCAACATTTCTCTATGGAAACTATTGATTAAGATGATCAGATGCTAGGAACCATTGACTTCCATTTGCTTAGGCTTGGATTCAGGATTATTTAGAATTTATTGTATCTGCAAGCATAAGAATTTAGTGAGATAACATCTATGTGAAAACAAGTGAAATTAGAGTCAGTCATTGTCTTTGTTAACTTTCAGACAACCAAAAAAATAAGTTTTTTTTTTTGCCAAAAATTATGACTTTCATGTAGTAACCTGTCCTTTTGCCATCTGTAGTAAATGCATGTTACATAAAACAATACTGTAGGTCCAGTGGCTAGTTATTTTCACATGCTTTGAATTGTTAATCATTTTTACGTAAACTTTCCTTTTGGTCAATAATTATTACTCCTAGATTATTTTATATTTTAATAAACATCTTATCATACATTTGTATTTGAAATTAGAGCATATCTTGAAATCCTCAATCAATAGCTGTACTTAATCATATTGAAGTGATCACTTTATGTAGCAGTGACACATTTTACAACAAATAGATTGAATAATTAGAGAAATCCCTGGCCACTCTGTTACTGCTAATGCATATCAGTGGGAGTGCAATGGATCATTACATCAATGTTAGAAAAACAGGAGTTAGTGGACCTTATATGTTTCTTGTATACTAAGGTGCAGGAGTACAATGTAATTGAAGATGACATGCTATAATTACAGGCATTTTTCTAAATGTTGAGCACGTTAGCATTTTACTAATATTTTTACTAATATAATTAAATACATTTAGATTGATAATTTTGTATTCATATTGCAGTCTACATGTATTAACTCTTTTAGATTAGACATATAAATTAATAGCAGTCTTAGGCCCTGTACACACGACCGGTTCATCCGATGAAAATGGTCCGACGGACCATTTTCATCTGTCCACCGCTGAAGTGGCCTGATGGTCTGATATGTGTACACACCATCAGTTCAAAAACCGATCGGGTCAGAATGCGGTGATGTAAAACACACAACGTGCTGAAAAAAACGAAGTTTAATGCTTCCAAGCATGTGTCGACTTGATTCTGAGCATGCGCGGGTTTTGAACCAATGCTTTTGTGTACTAACCATCGGTTTGGCCCGATCGGTCAGCAGTCCATCGGTTCGATATTAAAGCATGTTTTAAAAATTTTGGACCGAAGGACAACAGACCGATGGGCTATACACACGGTCAGTTTGGACCGATGAAACTGAACCTCGGTCCATTCTCAGCGGTTTTGTCCGACTGTGTGTACGCGGCCTAACACCAACATGTAATTTGAAGCTGAAGACAATCCCTTTCAAAATGTACATGAATAGAGTATCAGTTCACAAAAGGCAGATCTGAATGTGCAGAAGAGATAATTTTTCTGTTTACTTTAATATTTCCCTCATATTAATAAACTTCACTGGGCCATCAACAATTGGTGTGATCTATTGGAATGATCGAATGCACACATGTTCAGAAGAAACTTTTTTCATTAGAAAGATCCTACTGTTAATTGTTGTAACTCAAAGCAATCAATTGGAATGCATGTTCAGCCAAAACCTTTTTTTGCTTTGGATGGAATGAGGACAAATTTTACCCGTCAGGTTTGTCATCTGGGGCTCTGTTGAAGAGATTTGCCCTCCAAACCTGTCCCAGTGGCTACTATTTCTCCAGCCAGGAAGTGAGCGAACATCTACAACAGAGACCCAGTCAGCAGTAAAAATCTGGTGGGGATTCTAGCCTTTCCCTATTCTAAGAAAAGGTTCCACTTTTGTCAGGTGAAACTGTCGTCATCATCGGAACAGTAGGTGAGGGTAAATCTCCATAACAGAGCCCCTGATAGCAGTAAGAACTTGACATATGTTCTAATCTAGTGACATAATCAAATTTCACTCTGAATCTCCTGAGACTAACATAGGCAGCATGTCTTGTATATCACAATGTACAAAAAACACCTATGAGGCTGTAGGCACAGGAGTGCCTAGGCTCCCCTACACACAAGGAAATATACTGCTATTTTCAGGAGGAAATTTTGACAAGGGATAACATTCTTTAAGGCACAAATAACATTTCTGATTGCTTCACATAACATAGCAGATTTTCACTTTTTGATTCCAATTATAGCCTTACTGCCAAAAATTGCTGGCAAGGAGGACTATTTATCTTCTGTCTCATCTTTTTTTTTTTTACAAAATGTACATTGAGCTATGCATATGCAGCTCTGTGTGTATTCTCGACGTGCCTTAGTGCCTGGAATACATGTTATCCCAAGATAGCCAAAGAAGCCAAACCCAGAGGAAGACCTCGGGAAGATGCCAGCAAGAGGGAGCTAATGGACATTGGATTGCTGTAAGAGACACAAGTACAGTGGAGTTCCGTTCCCCCTTAAAAAAAAAACTCTATTCTGAAAGGGGAATAGCAATGCATCGGTGAGAAGGAATGCTCTTGTAGGATATCATTGATTTTCTATCAGAAAGTCAAATTTTATCTGTCAATTAATTTATCTCCACATGTAAATATCTATGCTTGCATATGTTAAAATGATATGTATTGCAGTGTTCCCTGTTGTTGCTCTTACCACATAAAAAAAACAGGATGTACACATGATAATGTCCAGCTTGGAACTTTAGACTACTAAGCTGAATACTTTTTAATTTTGAACAGAAATCTAATGCAGACTGGCAGTCTAGAAACTCTGTCATTTGCCTGAAAATTCTAATAGCATCTGCGGGTGATTCCCTGGCTGCTGTTTGTAAACAAACTGGCCAGGGATCCTAGGTGATGTTAATGACCACATATAGTAAAGAACCAGAAACCCCAGCTAGTTTCTTTACAAATTAAGGATTTGTTTTGGGTATAGGTCTACCATGAGTTATACCAAGGTGTTATCACTACCATCTCTAAATGACAGGTTCCCATCCACTGCCTTGTTTCACATTGTAAACAAGCTGGGGAGGATACCAAGAACATCAATAACCATCCAGCATTCCCAGGTGGTTGGTTTACATTCTGAATACGGCTGAGGAGTAGTTATTTTAGACAAGAGTTTGATACTAAAATATTTTCTTGGCATAGGTCTTGTTGGTAGTTTGTCAGGATGTTGTTCATTGAGATTGACATTGGATCTGCAACGCTGGATGATGTGATTGACATTGGATTTACATTGTGGGACAATGTTTATTTTTAATAAAGGACGTTTACTAGGGTGTGTGTATTCATTTAACTATTTTCTTTGTTAATGAATGGTGTGGGGTTTGTTTGATAATGACTAACAAGGAGTACTATGTACCCCAGACTTGTTTGCATGGGTAGGCAGATATCTTGAGGCTCCCTTTTTTCTAAAGGGGGCTTTCAGAAGTGGATGCGTCCCCTCAAACAAATACCCACCTCTACTGACTAGGGATGTGGGGATCAGGCCCTTGTCTGCCTTGTCGGGGAAGGCCTTGATGCTCTTATGGCAGGGTACCCTCCACTACACTCACTATTGCCCTCTTTCTTGGCCAGCCAGACTGCATGCCTGGATAGGGTCTGATATTGATTTTGCAACAATGGTCTCATACTCACATCCCTGGCCCAGTGGAGGAGGGGATCTGCAGGGGGGTCTTATCACTGGATTGATGTCAAATTTACATTGTAGGACTTTTTTAATAAATTACTTTTACTACAATTTATGTGTTTTATTTACTATTGACATTGTTTTTTGTGAATGAATAACAAAGGAATACAATGCACCCCTTACTCAACATACAACAACATAGGAACAAGGACCCGGATTCTCGTAGCACTTCCGCTGGCATATCTCGAGATACGCCGCGTATGTGTCAATGTGCGCCGTCGTATCAATGCGCCTGACTTTGAAAGCAAGATACGCCTGTAAATAGGCTTCATCCGACCAATGTAAGTTTCCTACGCCGTCGTATCATTGGCGCATTATTACGCTGGCCGCAAGGGGCGCTCCCATTGATTTACGATTCGAATATGCGAATGAGTGAGATACAGCGATTCATGAACGTACTTGCGCCCGGCGCATGAATATACGCAGTTTACGTAAGTCGTACGTCCGGCGTAAAAGTTAAGCCTCATAAAGCAGGTGTAAGTCATGTTAAGGTATGGACCAGGGAACAGCCGCCGTGTTTTATGTTGTTTACGTAGTAGTACGTGAATAGGGCTGGGCGTAGGTTATGTTCACGTATCTTAGGCGTTCGTTCCGACGTGATTCTGAGCATGTGCATTGGGATACGTCCACGGGACGGCGCATGCGCCGTTCGCTCGGCCCATCATTTGCATGGGGTCACGGTTCATTTTAATGGATCACGCCCACTTCCACCTACTTTGAATTCGACCGACTTACGCCGAAGAATTTACGTTACGCTGGCGCAACGTTGGGAGCAAGTGCTTTGTGAATACTCTGCTTGCCTCTCTGTGTTACGTCAGCGTAGCGCATATGAGATGCGCTACGCCGGCAGAAATATGCGCCAATGTATCTGAATCTGGCCCAAGATGTGTTGTAAGATGTGACTTCACTGCCCCCCATCTGCAAGATACCCTCCCAGTTTTCAGGGTATGTGGTCTAATATAGTTCAGGATGTGGGTACACAATTTATGCCCCCATGCCTGGATAAGGGTCTGATGTGGATTTTGGGGGACCTCATGCCAGTTTTTTTCTGTTTTTGCTTGGGGTCCCGGCTAAAATGAATAATAGACAACTTTAACCAGTTCCCGACCCCCGCATGTACATATACGTCCACATGCGGGGGTCGGGTCCGCTCGGGGAGCGATCCGGGACCACGGCGCGGCTAGCGATCGCTCCCCGGAGCTGAAGAACGGGGAGAGCCGTGTGTAAACACGGCTTCCCCGTGCTTCACTGTGTCGGCGCATCGATCGCGTCATTCCCTTTATAGGGAAGACACGATCGATGACGTCATTCCTACAGCCACACCCCCCTACAGTTGTAAACACATACTAGGTGCACCCTAACTCTTACAGCGCCACCTGTGGTTAACTCCCAAACTGCAACTGTCATTTTCACAATAAAGAATGCAATTTAAATGCATTTTTTGCTGTGAAAATGACAATGGTCCCAAAAATGTGTCAAAATTGTCCGAAGTGTCCGCCATAATGTCGCAGTCACGAAAAAAATTGCTGATCGCCGCCATTAGTAGTAAAAAAAAAAAATTAATAAAAATGCAATAAAACTATCCCCTATTTTGTAAACGCTATAAATTTTGCGCAAACCAATCGATAAACGCTTATTGCGATTTTTTTTACTAAAAATAGGTAGAAGAATACGTATCGGCCTAAACTGAGGAAAAAAAATGTTTTTATATATGTTTTTGGGGGATATTTATTACAGCAAAAAGTAAAAAATATTGCATTTTTTTCAAAATTGTCGCTCTATTTTTGTTTATAGCGCAAAAACTAAAAACCGCAGATGTGATCAAATACCACCAAAAGAAAGCTCTATTTGTGGGGGGAAAAAGGACGCCAATTTTGTTTGGGAGCCACGTCGCACGACCGCGCAATTGTCTGTTAAAGCGACGCAGTCCCGAACTGTAAAAACACCTTGGGTCTTTAGGCTGCATATTGGTCCGGGGCTTAACTGGTTAAATGTTGTTTTTTTTTTTTTTTTAGGGACAGTACACTTTTTTTCTAAACAATGTCCCCTGTTTAAGGGAAAGAATTCTCATCCCTACATCTGGTCCCTTAAAACAGTGGTTTTCAACCCTGTCCTCAGGTACCCCTAACAGGCCATATTTTGGGAATTTCTCTTAGATAAAATAGATGTCCAAAATACAAAGCCATTGACTCTTTATAATAAGGGTACACCAATTTATCTTGCACGGGATGCATTAGTACTCTGTATTATTAATTCCCCAAAAAATGTAAAAACATATAAATACACTTACACAGTTAAGTTCTGTATTGAAAAAAGTTTGCCCACAATGTCCCACAATGTAAATACACCATCAATCATGTCACCAGTGATGTAGATCAAGTGTTAATTACCATGACAAGGTGCCACCCAACGATATTGCTTCATGCCTGCCTTCCAACAATGTTGTCCCGCCACAACAACTCCGAGAAATGTCAGATTCTTGACCGGCCGATGTTTGTAAACAAACCAGCTAGGAATTCTGGGTTAACCAAATTAACCATATATGGCCATGACCATTTTTAACCACTTGCCGACCGGCTGGCGCAGTTTGACTGCGGCAGCATGGCTCAGCTGGGCGAAACAACGATATGTTACGCCGCTTTGCCCTGTGGGCACTAGGGACGTGCTCGCGCCTGTGTGCTGCATTAAGGAGACGCCTGTGTATCTCCCCTGTCACCAATGATCCCTCACTTTATTTGAGGCAGTTACCTGATTGAAGTAATAGAAGACCTTGCTGGAGGATGTATAATTTTACCCTTCACACCAACACAATTTCCATTAAGACCTCCCTGTACTCAGAGGGGCTATTCATGTACAATATACCAGGTTGTACCAATTTATGTGGGTCATCCTGCATTTTTGTGTCCCCCGGGGTTGGTTGCTTCCCAGAACCGAGTTCTTGGCCACCTACCTGACACAATATCCACGTTTTGTGATGTTTTGTGACATATTCCATATACATCGTTTAATAAATTATGTTCCCATGTATGGCTCCTGAGGAAGCGGACACCAAGTAACCGCAAAACATTCACCCTGTAGAGTTTATATACACTGCAAATATTTGATGTTTTGTATACATCATTGTTAATACAATGTTAATGATAGGCTGATTTATGGTTGTCACAATCAATATTTTATTATAAATGTTTAGAAAATGTTTACTTTGTAATAAATAATAATAATGATGTCATTCAGGATTCCTGATCTGTTTGTTTACTAACAGCCTCCAACCAGGAACATGTACATTTTGTGGTGATCCCAGACCAACTGCTCTTTATAAACAAAGCAGCCAAGGATCATGGGTAATGACATTAACTAATTATGGTCATGACCATATTTTTTTAATGGTGCCATCCCCACACCTTCTTGGGACATACCCATTCAATGTTGATGTACATATATGTGAATCAGGGGATTCTTATTCCAGAGATATTGCCACTTTACTCTGCATAGGCAAGTTTGATGTTGTGGTATATGTTACCATTCATACCCATAGTGGAAACCTTGACATTTCTCACCCAGGACAATATGCGAAGAAGATTACAACTTACATTTCTCTGAAATGCACATGTAGCTGTAACTATTTACTTCCTATCAATTTTGCTCAGGTTGCATTTTAATGATAGATTTTTCTGTCCTGGATGATAGCTTGTCTTTGTCATGAAAAAGAAAACATTCTAAATAAGAGGTTATAGGTCCCTCAGTGTATTCTTAATCCTTGTTACTGCTTAAAATGTGTTTCATTTTAGAACAGTGTCTTGTATAAATTGGGTTTAGCTTGTAAAGAGCATTTCCCATTTTCTGTAGCATTTTCCATTTACTAAATTCATGAGAAAAACAATGGGTGAAAGCTTATGTCAGGCTTCAATGGAAGAGCTAAATTATCTGCAAGTCTTACTTTTTGAAACTATATATTTTCCCTCAAAGTATTTACATCACTTTCTCTCAGTCAAAAAATTGCAAATTGCACTCCAGGCTGTAATATTTTTTCCTGCAGGTTATCGCAAAAGAGGGAGTTGGTAGGAAGGCACGCTGTACCTTAGCCCTGAAAGATGAGGATTTATGACATAGTTTTGTAAAGAGATAAACGAAAAAATGCTGCGTTTCATGATAAATTATATTACACTGATATTCTGAAATAACTTTTATGTCTTTAGATAAAATCCAGCATATAGTATCTGACAGGATACTGTCTGCAGTTTGATTGATTAGCTGGAGCTAATAAAATAAAATAAAATGCATCTTGTATTTTACGTATATAGTTTAATGTATAATGAGATAATTACATATCGCTACATCATTTTTATTTCCATCTGCTTTGCAGATTTACACTATTATTTTTTATCAGATATGCATGTCGTCAAGTTATGCCAGTGGGGGCTATTTGATCCAAACTGGGGCAATGAAATTTTGAGCAATCTTGCTGACTGCAACTGTCTTTATTCTTGTGGAAGTATTATTTTACCAAAAGAGTTGTTGATGCTTGGAATAGACTTACAGCAGGGGTAGTGAGAGTCAGTCAAAAGTAAGTGGATTCAAATATGCTTAAAGCGGTGGTTCACCCTCCTTGACATCATTATACCATTACATTCGGCATCGTAGCGCGAGCTACGGTATGCCGGTCTTAAATTTTTAATCCCCGTACTCACTGTGCTATCGATCATTGAAGTTTCCGACTCCCGCGGGGAATGGGCGTGCCTATGGAGAGGGAGGATGATTGACGGCCGGCTCTAGCACGTCACGCTCCCCGAAGACAGCCGGAGTAGGTCTCGGCTCTTCACGGCGCCTGCGCACAGGCTATGCGCAGGCGCCGTGAATAGCCAAGCCTATTTCGGCTATTTCCGGAGGAGCGTGACGTGCCAGGGCCGGCCGTCAATCACCTTCTCTCACCATAGGAACGCCCATTCCCTGGAATCTTCAACGATCCATAGCACGGTGAGTACGGGGATAAAAAATGTAAGACCGGCATACTGTAGCTCGCGCTACGATGCCGAATGTAATGGTATAATAAATTTTTTTTTTTTTTTTTTAATAGGGTGAACCCCCGCTTTAAAGTGATACTATAGGTTCACGATTTAAAAAAAAAAATAACAATCATATCATACTCACCTTCACTGTGCAGTTCGTTTTACACAGAGTGGCCCAGGTCTTCCTCTTCTGGGGTCCCACTGTGGCTCTCACGGCTCCTCCCCACAATAGCTAACCCCCTCTGGGAAGCTCTGTCCCGAGGGGTTTACCTTGTGGGCACGTATGATTTAGCCCCGCCCCGGCAGCCATGTCATTGGATTTGATTGACAGCAATGGGAGCCAATGGCTGCACTGCTATCAATCTATCTAGTGAAGAGTCGAGAAGCAGTGGGGAGAACAACGTGGGATCGCGCCAATGAAAGTTCAGTGCTCAGGTAAGTAAAACAGGGGCCCGGGGGGCTGCACAGTGCAAGGTGTTTTTTTACCTTAATGCATAGGATGCATTAAGGCGTGAAAAAACACGAGGCTTTACAACCCCTTAAGAAAAACATAGATCTATACTCTGACAAAAGAAAAAGCTAAAAAAAAGAAAAGAGACAGGTATATATGAATAAAGAAATAGTCAGACTTGATGGAACTCTTGGCCTTTTTTTTGCCATCACTCTTCCATATTGCTATGTTTCTAACTGAGTGAGTGTAGGCATTAGAGAGAGAGAATTTCACTGCACAGGCTTTGTGGAATACTCTTTAACTAGCCTTCTACAGAGAAAATTAGAAAATGCGTCATGTGAAAATCTGTTTACAGTGGATTGTGCAGGTAAACTGAATGAACCTTAACATTTTAACACAGTTGCAGTGTTTACTTGGTAGCATAAGTAGCTGTATTTTACCTGTTGCCTAGAATGTTACCTTCATGTATGTACTGCTGCAAAGGGGGGGTATTAAAAAAAACTATTACTTTGCCCTGCATGTGCAAAACACAAGTTTGCTTTAACCCCCTTCAGCCCCGGAAGATTGAACCCCCTTAATGACCAGAGCATTTTTTGCGATACTGCACTATGTGAATTTAATTGACAATTGTACGGTCGTGAGACGCTTTACCCAAACAAAATTCACGTCCTTTTTTTTCCACAAATAGTGCTTGGTGGTATTTTTTTGCGCTATAAACAAAAAAAGGCAGACACTTTTGAAAAAAAAAACAATACTTTTTACTTTATGCTAAAATAAATATCCCCAAAAAATATATAAAAAAAACAAATTTATTCCTCAGTTTAGGCCAATATGCATTCTTCTAGATATTTTTGGTGTATATTGGTGTATATGTGTATATTGATTTGGTTTGTGAAAAAGTTATAGTGTTTACAAAATAGGGGATAGATTTATGGCATTTTTATTATATTTATTATATATTTTTTATTAGTAATGGCGGTGATCTGCGATTTTTATCTGGACTGCAACAGACAGATCTGACACTTTTGACACCATTTTGGGACCACTGATATTTATATAGCGATCAGAGCTAAAAATAGCCACTGATTATTGTATAAATGTCACTGGAAGGGGTTAAAAACTAGGGGGTTATCAAGGGGTTAAGTGTGTTCCCTCAATGTGTTCTAACTGTAGGAGGGGATGGGCTACCACTGAAAAGACAGAGATCACTGTTCCCAATGACAAGGAACAGAAGATCCCTGTAATGTCACTAGGCAGAACAGCGAAATGCCTTGTTTAAATTTACATTCCTCATTCTGCCTCTGCTCGCCGAGATCGCAGGCTACTGGTGGACACCCAGTCTTTGGGACACGTGCGCACGCCTGCTATCCTGCTTTTGCATTTTGCGCAGGAGTGCTATTCTGCCAATGTATATCAGCAAGAGGTTAAACGTTAAACTCTCATAAGAGAAAACATGAAGACTACCATTTTGAAATCCTATATCTATGGCTATCATGCTGATCTCTTTGTTTTAATATGCTGAGCAACTCCACTGGAGCATGTGCATTAAACAGATCAGGGCTCCTGACTGTAATCTGCATTTCTTGATCTGCATACCTGCTATGAGTTAAAATATTTAAGCAAGGTCAGCATAGCAGCCAGAAATGTAGCCAGCCCCTTTATTTTATTAACATCGGATTTACAGTAAAGGTAAAAGCATGCAACTATCAGTATAACTGCACCACTAATTTCTTGTTCATTATTCCAGATTTGCATGTAAGGATAATATTGGTATGGAACATGATATAGTATATATTGATCTATAGTGCTGGGTTTCTCAACTCCAGTCCTTAAGGCGCCCCAACAGGTCATGTTTTCAGGCTTTCCATTATTTTGCACAGGTGATTTGATCAGTTTCGCTGCCTTGTAATTACCACAGCTGTTTCATCTGAGGGAAATCCTGAAAACATGACCTGTTGGGCGCCTTGAGGACTGGAGTTGAGAAACACTGCTATAGTGTGATACAGAACATGAATGACCCTGAATAATGGATGTTCCTGCTGAACTTTCAAAAAAATTTCCTCATGTTTAATTTTGCAGTGACATACGTCTGTTGGAAATCTGCTGCAGATATGACTCTTACTAGTCATGATAGTTCTTGTCACAGCTTAAGACAATAGAAACCCATATACAGGAAATGACATCATAACCATCATAGCTCTTTTAGAACAAACATCCCAAGTCTTAAACACAGGGCTTTTTTCAGCGGGAACGCAAGGGGAACGCAGTTCCGGCACCTCCAGCACCAAATGTATGTAATAGCAAGGGGTGTGCTGGAGGGTCTATTGATGCTGTCTGCTGGCGGATGTATGGTCACTGGTGGGGGTCTAATGTTGCTGGGGTGGATCTTTTGTTGCTGAGGGCGGTATTCTGTTGTGGATGGTCCATTGTTTCTGTGGTGGAGGTCCATTGTGTGGAGAACTATTGTTGCTGGGGTGGAGTCTATTGTTGCTGGGGGGAACTATTGTTACTGGGCTGGGACTATTGTTGCTGGGGGAGTCTATTATTGTGCGGGGGATCTATTGTTGCTGGTGTGGGGTCTATTATTGCTGGGAGGGGAATTTTTGTAGCTTGGGAGGACCTATTGTTGTTGGGGTGGAGTCTATTATTGTGGGAGGGGAATCTATTGTTGCTTGAAAGGATCTATTATTACTGGGGTGGGGTCTATTGTTGCTGGCGCCAACGCATCTATTTTTACTGCTTTTCTTGTTATTAGACAAGAACAAATTACATAAAAATGATTTAGAAAATTATACTTGGGGCAGTACTGGGAGGTGGGTAGGGGGTGGAATCAAAGGACGGTGCTTGGAGGTGGGTAGGGGGTGGAGACAAGGGGGTGGCACCTATTCTCTGAGAAAAAAGCCCTGGTTAAACATAAAACCACCATCTAGTGGCAGAACTAATGATCAAAGCATGATTGTATCACTTTTGTCTGTCAATAACATGCTAACAAAGAGAGGGGAAGGGGATTTACTAAAACTGTGCTAAATGTGGTGCAGCTTTGCATAAAAACCAATCAGCTTTTAGGTTTATTTTCAAAGAGTGCTACATCTCCCCCAATGTCTTTTTAGTATAGTCAAGTTAGCACACATGGCTGCAAAACTATTTCTACTCAGAGCATAGCTTAATGTACACCCAGTGATTATACCTTGCAACTATTTCTCCAATCTCTCTTGTATCCCTTGATTTGCTGACCTTTGTATCAGTATGTTTGGACAGCACCTTTAACATTTCTGCATATTTTTTTTGCATAAACATATCTTCCAAGTGGGAGGCAATTTAAACTGGCATAGTATCAATTGCTGTCACTAGCTGGAGAATTATTGTAAGCAGCTGTGTATATTTGTCCCACCTAATTACACATAGCACTTATTCTCCACTGTCTATTTCTGCTGGTGACATTGTAAACATCCCTATAGTGTATCTACAGGCAAGATATATATTTAATAGATTCTTGTAACAAAAAAAAATGGTTAATATGTTTCCAGAAAGTGTTTGTTACTAAAACGTAATGATATGTCAATGGCTGCGCAGCAAGTACATTACTAGATGCAAGGAGATCTTACCTGGCATATGGGCAATCACTGTGACATGTACAGGCTCAAAACAAACTCTTTGATATAGTTCATTACAAATTAATAATTAACCAAGGCTGCAAAGATTGATCTTATTAACAATTCCTTCTGGGGTTTTAATGTATTATTCATTGGTAAAACAATATTTGTTTTTAGACTTTGAAACTTGCTATGAACAGGTTTAGAAATACATTATGCAATACTGTAATGCATATGCAGGTGTTGAATCCATTATTAAAAAAAAAAAAAAAAAGTATGGCTATCTTATTTTTTTCTGTTTTGGGGATTCTGTTATTAAGAACTACAGGAAACCTGTAATGAGAGAAGATGTAGGCTGCTATTCTGACTTTTTCTGATATTGCTAGTCGCATGGCTGCTATACTCTTCTAATGACCATAGACAAGTAAACCAATAGAATAAAAAAAGTCAGAAGGTAATGTAAATTGTGATAGAAGAAGCTTTGTATTTCTGCCCCCAAAAGAACATCTTTTTCTTACTCGTAGCAATTCTTGGTTATACTTCCTTCAGAGAATGTTCGGTACAAGATAAGCCCCGGGCATCTTCTAGATGTTAAAGTTTGAAAAACACCATACAATGAGATTGTCCAATCTGCACATATAAAAAAAGGTTGGGACTTTAAAAGTGATGAATACCTCCCTTTGGAATAATTGGGTGTACACCATATAGAATAAAAATATTATTTTATTAATTTAGTAAAAGTGTGTCTCATAAGACATAAGACACCACATTAAAACCATTGTAACAGCACCAAACCGCAGAGCCTCATATACTCCCCCTATTCTTCAAAAGATATACCCCCTCTAGTAAATTAATAGATATGACATATGTATCAAAAAAACATCAGTAGAGGGAAATTCAATCAAGGAGACCGCGTTTCACTTTATTGGCTTCTTCAGGGTTTTCTAATGGAGGGCAGAGGGGCAAGTAGTGATGCTGTCAAATAAATATACATAATATGGATTCATAGATATATATATATATGTTCATTGCTTAATAATCAGATGATTCACATACAAGTGCTTTGGTAGAGGTGTGTCTATAAAATGAGGGTAGGCACTGACCTGGAAAACCATTGTACATTTTTTTGTATTTCATTGTGGCAGCATTTTTTTAAAGCACTGATGTTTTTCAAAGGAAAAAATAAATTGCCAGGAAATTACATTCCCCCCCTGGCTTGTTTTTTAAAAGTGTATAAACCCCAAAGTTCCCTCAAAATACAGAGCAGACCCCTAGGGAGGGGAAAATAATTGGCAAACCGGTAAAAATTAAACACCATGTCACAGTCAGTGTGTGATACTATCACTGATCATGACCTATTTAGGTGTAGGGGAGCCACGTCACAACTGTCCTGAAATTACATGTAATGCAAACTACAACAACACAACACCATATTTTGTCTAAAAAAAGCTCTAGTTTTTAGCCCAAAAAATCAACTTTTATAACACTGAATTTCAGAATAGTTTATCAGCTTCTAAGTCCTAAACAACAATTTGTTTAGCAAAAGAAGCCCCAAAATGTTACTCTATTAAAAACAATAAGCAAATGACCTGTGGAAATATATTTCTCAGGAGTTCTTGTTAGAATACCAATAGTATTTTGAAATTGCTTTCCTAGATAATAATAGGAGGTTCATTCAGCCAGAAAGAGTGACTTAAAGCTGATCTAAACCCAAAATCAAAAATGGAAATTATTTATAAGCAATTTATTTCAGTTTAACAATCCTTAGATGTGGTGCCTGCATTTTATGTTTGTATGTTTCCTTTATTTTCACCTGGTGATCTGGCAAGCAACACACTTTGTGTCTTAGGCCGCGTACACACAATCAGTCCATCCGATGAGAACGGTCCGAAGGACCGTTCTCATCAGTTAACCGATGAAGCTGACTGATGGTCTGATGTGCCTACACACCATCAGTTAAATAACAGATCGTTTCAGAACGCGGTAACGTAAAACACAACGACGTGCTGAAAAAAATGAAGTTCAATGCTTCCAAGCATGCGTCGACTTGAATCTGAGCATGCATGGGTTTTTAACCGATGCTTTTGCATACTAACGATCGGTTTTGACCGGTTCAATTTTTAAAGCAAGTTCTCATTTTTTTGACTGAAGGATAACTGACCGATGGGGCCCACACACGATCAGTTTGGACCGATGAAAGCGGTCCTTCAGTCCGTTTTCATTGGTTTTGACCGATCGTGTGTACGCGGCCTTAGAGTAACTCCTTAATCTTTGGAGAAGCAATAGAGCCACCCTTGGACAACAGGTCTTACTGGTCTTACTGGTCCTGTGTTAACTGGACTAGTAGATTTAGATACACATTTTTTTATAAAAACATTTATTTTCTTCTTGGCATAACAGTTTTGACTAAATTTTAATGCTACAGTATATGGTTTGTCTCAACCCTTAAAAAAGCCACTTCTGATGGACAGCTTGATCTGTTAAAGGGAGTTGAAAAATAACAGACTTACTGGCTAGATCACCAGGTTAAAATCAAGTAAACAAAAACAAGAAAGAAAACATGCAGCCACCACATCCAAGAATTGGTAAGCTGTAATGTATTGCATGTTTCCTTTTTGGGTTTAGATTTAAAGGATAGGTCAACCTTTTCATAATAAATAAATAATAATAAATACATAACATAATTTCACTTTTTATAATAAATATAAGCATTTTCCAATGCCATTTCTGACCCAGCCACCCCAATGTGCTTTTCTCTCACTTACTTTATCCACAGGAGGTTTAAAATCTTGTCAGTTTATTTGCATTTTTAAATGATTTTCCATCACTTCCTGTAGATCATCTCTCAGTATTCACTTCCTGTAGATCATCTCTTAGCATTCACTTCCTGTAGGTCATCTCCCAGAAGCTTTCACTTCCTTGTTGCATCACAGAAGAGGGTGTAATAAGGTGCTTTCACCACTTTGGACCACACCTCCCTCATTAAAATACCACCTTCTATACAATCTGATTTTACATGTGAATATTGGAACCACATCCATCATTTTTGAAGACAGAAAAAAAAAAAAAGATTCAGACTTTAGAGGCAATTTAGACCACATAAATTGTATAAAAAATATATATTGTATTTTTACATAACAGCATAAAAAGTTGCAAAAGCAAAACACAGGAATTAAAAACATGTAATCACATATTATTATTATTATTATTTTTATTATTATGTGTAATATTTGGGCCACAACAGCCAAGTACTATGAAAAATATTTGTGACACCATATCAGATTAGCGAGCTCCTGTGGGTCAACACGTTTCACTGGTTTGATTCATCAGGAACACAAAGGGGTAATGTAAGAAAAGACAGGTCACACTTTCCTGAATGTGAATACATATGCATAGAAAAAGGATCTCCCTGGGCGGGCATCGGAGCTTCAGAATAAGCCAGGTGGTCTAAACCCCACATATTTTAATTTAACCACTTAGTCACCGCCTTATAGACGAAAGACGTCTACAAGGCGGTTCCTTAACTCTGGGAGGACGTCCTCCCAGAATCGCACTCCCGCGCGCCCCCTGATCACGGATCACGGTAAATCGCCACTGATAGCGTCGGTTTACCACGTGATCGCTCCGTCCAATGACGGAGCGATCACTTGTAAACAAACCGGCGTCATGTGATGACGCCGGTTCCTCCCTCACCTCTCTGTACTGAACGGTACAGTGTGAGCGGAGAGGGGGAGGGATCAGATGGCAGCACGAGTGCTGTGTGCTGGATCTGTGACAAATGCAGTCACAGATCCAGCCATCCATCCCTGCTCAGCCATCCCTGCCCCATAACAATAACAACATAACATAATAATAATAATAATAACATAACAACATAACTAAACTCTGCAATACTCTGCAATACCCCACAATACTCTGCAATACCCCACAATACTCTGCAATACCCCACACTACTCTGCAATACCCCACAATACTCTGCAATACCCCACAATACTCTGCAATACCCCACAATACCCTGCAACGTCGCCTATGGGGATTTTTAAGTAACGAAGTTTGGCGCCATTCCACGAGCGTGTGCAATTTTGAAGGGTGACATGTTAGGTATCAATTTACTCAGCGTAACTTCATCTTTCACATTATGCAAAATAATGAAGAAAAAATACTAAATTTGCTACATTTTATAACAGAAACAAAGAAAAATTCTTTTTTTTTACAGAATTTTCAGTCTTTTTTCTCTTATAGCGCAAAAAATAAAAAAAACAATGGTGATCAAATACCACCAAAATAAAGCTCTATTTTTGTGAAAAAAAGGACGAAAATTTAATTTGGGTACAATGTTGTATGACTAAGTAATTGTCATTCAAATTGTGAGAGCACCAAAAGCTGAAAATTGGTCTGGTTATTAAGTGGGTTTATGTGCCTGGTGGTCAAGTGGTTAAGCATCAAGTAGATATTCCAAAAGCTATGTATAAAAACCTTCCACCGCCTGTCCAGATGGCATAAGAGTTAGGACTGCACAAAGGAATATATGCATGCTTTCCAAACAGACAGGAAAACTCAGGCACTATGGTAGGCAGCCCGACATCAGTTCAAAAGTTGCTGTCAAAGGATCCTTAAATTACATAGGGGAGGATGAAATATATATGTCTATGGCCAATATATGCTATCAACAGGTAACCCAGGGAGATACTATAGTAGTTTGGACCTCTAGTTTTTTCTTTTAATCTGATTTTACAATCTCCCATCATCTATGTAGTACAAGGGCCTGTCAGATTTGATACCAATTGAATGGATTGGTCAGATGGGTCCTCCTATTCCATAGTTCAGGTAAATCTAAAAGAAATTGTACAGACATTGTGCAGTCAGATTGCATTGTACATGGCCATCTTTATATAAGTACACAGGAGGGAGTGGACAGAGATAATCAACTGTCAGGCCTCGTTCATATCTTCACCTAGCGAAAACTCACATTCGCATGCGTTTTTTTTGTTGTTGATGTTTTGAAACATTTTCACCTATCACACATAGGGCAGCCAATTCACTTAAATAGGCTGCTCTACGTGTGACAATCGCCCCAGAGAAGCTTCAGAACTTTTTTAAAGTGGAGCATGGTGCGTTAGTGTGAGTTTCTAATGCGTTTGCTGCACTGAGGAAGCCCTTAAAGGGGTTGTAAAGGTTTGTTTTTTATTTTTTAAATAGGTTCCTTTAAACTAGTGCATTGTTGGTTCACTTACCTTTTCCTTCGATTTCCCTTCTAAATGTTTTTTCCTTTGTCTGAATTTCTTGCTTCCTGTTTCTCCTCAGTAAGCTTGCCCCCATCATCCGAGCGGTGGTTAGTCAACCAGAACAGCTTACTGAGGAGGAGCAGGAAGTGAGAAATTCAGACAAAGAAAACAAAGAAAAAAAGGAAGGGAAATCGAAGGAAAAGGTTAGTGAACCAACAATGCACTGGCTTAAAGCGGATGTCAGCTGACATTTTTTTTTTAAAAGCCAGCAGCTACAAATACTGCAGCTGCTGACTTTTAATATTAGGACACTTACCTGTCCTGGAGTCCAGCGCCGTCCGCAGCAGAGGACGAGCGATCGCTCGTCACTCTGCTGCCCCCCCGCCATCCTCGGTGAGGGAACCAGGAAGTGAAGCGCTCCGGCTTCACTGCCCGGTTCCCTACGGCGCATGAGCGAGTCGCGCTACGCCAGCCGATTGGCTCCCGCTGTGTACTGGGAGCCGAGTGTTCCCAGAACACAACGGGGGGGACGGGAGGTGACATCATGCCCGCAGTCTGCCCGAGACTATGTGGCCGGAAGTGGGTGCAAATACCTGTCTTTAGACAGGTATTTGCACCCCCCTCCCCCTGAAAGGTGTGAAATGTGTCACCGGAGGGGGGGAGGTTTTCCGATCAGCGGGAGTTCCACTTTAGGGTGGAGCTCCGCTTTAAAGGAACCTATTTAGAAAATAAAAAACAAACCTTTACAACCCCTTTAACGTGTAATGACAACACAAACACAATACACATTTGCAGCATTTCTGAAAATGCATGGCAAAGCGCATTTTTTGTGCAGTTTGCCATGTATTTGGAAACACACAGCTGTGAAAAGAGCCTCATTGTTCTTGTGTAAATGCACCAATTTCACATTCAGGACCCATTCACACCTAGAGAAGTGGGAGCACATGTTTTTGGCTTGATATTCCAGTGACATACATAGGGCAGCCCGTTGATTTCAATGGGTCGTTTTGGCAAGGTGCGAGTTGAACATTATGCTCTGTTTGTCACCCGTTTTGACATCTGACAACATGTGTGTTTGCTTCTGTGTTTGGTGTGCTATTAACAATTAATGACACTGAAAGTGCAACTAGGTAATTTTAAGTGTATAAATGTTCCCATACACTATTCAATCTGCCGTAGACAGTGGTGCACATTTCTGTGAAAAGATCTCTTTAACTGTGTAGGTTAAGGAGATATTTCTTGCACCTAGAGGTAAGCCTTAATCTAGGCTTACCTGTAGGTGCAAGTTGCAAGAGTGGGTTTACAACCACTTTAAGCTTCTCCACAACTTTATCCCTGACCTGTCTGGTGCGTTCTTGGCCTTCATGATGCTGTTTGTTCACTAAGATACTCTAAGGCCTCGTACACACGACCGAACATGTCTGCTGAAACTGGTCCGTGGACCAGTTTCCGCGGACATGTCCGACCGTGTGTAGGGCCTAGCGGACCGGATTTCTGGCCGAGCGGACAGGTTTCCAGTGGACAAAAGTTTCTTAGCATGCTAAGAAACATGTCCGCTGGAAAGCTGTCCGTCGGACATGTCCGATGGTCAGTACGACTCATCGGACATGTCCGCTGGCCCAAAATCCCGTGCATGCGTTGAAGTGATTCGACGCATGCGTGGAAGCATTGAACTTCCGGGTTCGCGCACGTCGCCGCGTCATCGTCGCCGCTACGTCACCGCGTTTTCTGTCCGCAGGGAAATTGGTCTGATGGTGTGTACACACATCAGACCAAATTCTGCCAGCAAACATGTCCGATGAAAACCGTCCGCGGACCGTTTTCATCGGACATGTCTGGTCGTCTGTACGAGGCCTAACACAACCTTTGAGGGCTTCACAGAACAGCTGTATTTAAACTGAGATTAAATAACACACAGGTGGACTGTATTTACTAATTAGGGGACTTCTGAAGACAATTGGTTCCACTATATTTTAGTTAGGAGTTTTTAGAGTAAAAAGGGGCTAAATACAAATGCACACCACAATTTTTAGATATTTATTTGTAAAATAAATTGAAAACTATTTATCATTTTCCTTCTTTACAATTATGTGCCACTTTGTGTTGGTTTATTGCATAAAATCCCAATAAAATACATTTATTATTTTGGTTGGTAACATGACAAAATGTAGAAAATGTCAAGGGGTATGAATACTTTTTCAAGGCTCTGTATATTGCTTGCAGCAGATGAAAAGAGCTCACTAAAGTAAAGCCAAACACAGAATAATATTACAAGGGCAACAGGGTTAACAAAACCTGGTAGCAGCTGTGGTTCTGTCTATCCACTGGAGTAGATTATTCCCTAATTATACCTGAACTTTCAAACAGAGAGAACTCTAGCTCTGACTTTACCTTTGCTACGCACCAACACATTTTTCTGCTTGAATCCTTAAACAAGTCTGTGCCTTCAGTCGGTATCTCCTAATGGTAACTTCAAAATGTGAAATGTCAAGTAATGTGCATTGGAAAAATTGTGCTGCAGTGTGACAGTATGACAGAAAACAAAGCCACTCTGCAAGTTCAGACCTAGTGAGCGTTTTCACTGAGCCTTAAAGCGTGGGTACTGGAATGAATATTCTGACAGAATTCTAGTTAAAAGTGAATTGTAATGATCATCTGGCCAGAATGCAGCCTCAAATAACCCAGAGATCCATTTGGCCGTAGACTGATAGGAACGCTTTACTACTAGTAACTGAAGATGTCTTATTTTATCGTATGCAGTCTTTATTATAGTATAGAAGTCTACAATGTGTGAAAAGTGAACATTCAGATTACATCTAAATGAAACAAGTGAAAAAGAATAGCTTAATTCTGTACTGCATCTGGATAGCTGAAGTATTTTAGCTAAATAAATGACATTGTAACTACAAGAAATTTTATCTTTTGTCTTTTACCAGATCTATAAATTGGAAAGCCTATGCTTAGTTAATTTTTGGTTATTAAAGCAGTGCATAATGTTGTTGCAATTCTTTCAGCTTTGTTTAGTGAGATGCATAAAAGTGATTGAGAATTCAGTAGCAGCAGATATCCAGTGGAGATAAGAAGTGATTTGCAATACATGCCTTCCTGGGTGGTCCTTTGTGTTTGCTTTTATATGCAGGCTTCAAAGCGAAACTATCATATGATAAACAAAATATTTGATCCCTGTAAGCAAATGCATGTTAAAACAGCTCTGGATGCAGCTAGTGTAAATATTACAGAATGCTGACTTGGAAGGTACTACTGTACTGCACATTTGGTTATTGTATTTCCTTGTTTGGCCAAAGGCAGTTTTTATGTTCTGATAACATTTCCGCTGAATGAATCATGTTTTTAATAATCTCCCAAAGGCACATGAAACACACAAAAGCAGTTAGAAGTTTCAGAATCTGGATGTAATCAATATTTCTGCCCTGAACCCTTACTATTTTTAAATTATACGATAATGAAATAAACCATTATTGTGAGATTTTTTTTAATTGTTCCAAATTGTTTACACTGCACCATTTCATTAAGGGAAACCTGAGAGAAATACATAGGTTGCCAGCCTCTCCTAAAAGTGCCATTTTAAAGTTGATCTAGTGGCTTTAGTTCTTTTGAGTTGCTGATCCATAACAAATGTCCAAATTATTATTATTATTATTATTATTATTATTATTATTATTACCCCAAATAAGGGATTCTGCTTTTATTTCTTGCATGCTTGGGAAAGATCAATGACTCATAAAGAACCCGAGCCACAAAAATGCAGGATTTTAGCAAGTTAAGGTTTTTGTTAAGAAATGGTCTCTAAAAATGTGTGGGATACCCTATACATATGTTGATGTCTATTATGAGGATGTATCTAAACTGCTGAACTGAGTATTGTATTATTGTGAGAGTAACAGAGGATACATGTAAATTGCTTGTAGTTGTGTAGGAAAATAGCTCGGAAAAAGAAGGAATATATATATATAAGTTGGGTGGGTAGAAGTGGGACAAAGCAGACAAAAGATAGTGTGAGAAAGGGACAGAATTTAGACAAATTGGTGTAGGTGTAAATGAACATGTTGAGGTGTTTGATTAGGTGGTGCAGACTTTTATGTGAACAGAATAGAGAAAGAGGGACTATACTGATGTGGAGGGGAGTACATAACATGCTTATGCCTCGTACACACAACCAGTTTTCCTGGCAGGAAAACTGCCATGACAGCTTTTGGCCGGGAATCCCGGTCGTGTGTATGCTCCATCAGGAAAACTGCAGGGGAAAAAAAAGAGAACACATTTTAGTTTTTCCCGGCGGACTTTTCCCCGTCGGGAAAACTGGTCGTGTGCATGCTTTCCCGAGGGGGGAAAAAACACGCATGCTCAGAATCAAATATGAGACAGGAGCGCTGGTAAAACTAGCATTCAGAATGGAGATAGCACATTCATCACAATGTAATGAACTGAAAAGCACAAAGACTGAAAAGCGCAAATCGTCTCTCACCAAACTTTTACTAACACAAGGATCAGCAAAAGCAACCCAAAGGGTGGCGCAGTTTGAATAGTCCCGTTGTACATGGTGTACGCAAGGCAGGATTGAGAGGAATCCTGTGGCGAAGAACTTTTTTCCTGCCAAGCAAAATGGTCGTGTGTACTAGGCATTAGATGATGCAAAGAATGGTATTGATCAGATTAATGTTTCAAGATGAACAATGGGGTGAAATGAATACACATAGGAATCATGGACAGTGTGGATAAGCAGCAGAGATATCTGGAGTTGCAAATGAAATTAAACTAGGCTTTATGCTGGTAGAGCAATTATCCTTTGTTTCTTGATGTACTTTTTATATACACATTAAATTTGACATGCAGTGAACATGTTAATGGTAATCAATAATGCTTGTCTTTAAATGTCAGTATTAACATGCTTTTCTAACTGTGCATTACTCATTCATATGATAAGGAAAGTGCTTTATATGGAAAATTAGTCTAACCTGGCCTAAAGATAATAACAGCGCTGAAGTGAAAACCTTGTGGTGCCAGAATAAACCTGTATTTATTTTAAAATTATGTTTTTGTGCCAGTGGAGTTTCTTGGATCCAGCTTGTATTATGCATGAAGCGTAGGACTCTTTTCTTGCCCGCATTACGCCCTGGAACCTTTAGTTTAGTAGGGTAGTACCATCAGCTTTGGAGTGTTGCTTACAGCAGGCAAGACTTGATAGGAGATGATCTAATTATAGTTTGTTTGACATAATTTGTCTCTACACAAGTTGCTTTCCTGGGAACAACACCATCTCAACACATTCAAAGTAAGGGGTGTGTCAGCGGGTTAGTCTGGAAGACCTCCACAAGCACACCTATAATAGAAGGGGCTGAACAATTGCCAACATTTGTTTCCCAATGGAAGCCAGCCATCGTGTCTCAATTTGTATGATGCACCTACCCTGTTTTCTAACATGATCCATTGTGGATTGTGCTGTGGACAGTTTCCAGGTATTCATCTGCTACACTGACAATTATGAGTAAATGCATTGCTCATGACAGGCACACCCACTGAACAAGAAAGTAGTAAGTTCAACAAGAACACCCACAAACTGGGCTTCTGACAGGGAAGAAGCTGACAATCATCAAGGGGAGATGTAAAGAAGGGATTTTCTACAGAAGCAATCAGAGCTTCCTAGAAAAAGCAAAATATGTAATTCTACAATAATCTATAAAACAGCTTACATGCATTTTTCAATGCTCGTGAGACTTCTCTAACAAGGGCACAATTTTTGTCAAGACACCTTACTGTTCTGTGCTGTTTTTAAATAATGTTGAGTTGGTGGGCCTTGAGAATGGAATTATTTATAAAAAGTGCCTACAATGCAATCACAAATATGTGCTAACACAGTAAACAATCTTGTTGTTTTTTTCTGTGCTGTGAGCAATAGGTCATAAAAGCAAACCATTTAGTTGTTCCTTATGGTTTAGTGCAGATGTACCCTTGAAAATAATGTTAGTATATAATACTACTTTTTTTTTTCATTACTTTTTTGGAAACATAATGAAGAAAGTCTGGATTTAAAAGAATATTTGCTGTAAATGTACACTTATAAAATCCCATCAAAACTTTAATTTAGCTTACCTTAGTAGGGGTCTCCAGATTAAGTTGTCCTCAAAATGCTTGTATGATTATGATTCAATTGCTCATACTTTAGAAACATCATAACTAAAATAACCTGTATTCTTAAGGTAATGGCACATTATGACCATTAGGCTCTGCCTGTTTGATCTTTCAAAATGCATTATTGCTTTCAAATCCCCAGTTATATTTTATTTTAGATGAACTATAAGTCTTTCTTATTGCACGGTACCTTGACAACCCCCAACAAATGCTATACAAAGCTAGAGGTAAATTTCTACCTTCTTGACACTCTCAAAACAAATGGAATGTGCTCAAGATGGTTTGGAAAACATCAGTGTGTCTCTTCAGTGTGAGATCCTTATCTACTGTATATTGCAAAATGTATGTTTACGTTAAAAAAAATATGTTTACCTATATACCTTTAAATACCCAGCTATATATTTTTTTTAAACTTCCCCTGCATATGATTGTATATTTTAAGTAAACATATGTTCATTTATTCTACCAACAACCTTTACTTCCTTAGTAAATCAAGCATTTTGGCTTGCACCTACAGCATATTTTTATTAGATAAAATACTGTAGAAACTGGTCCAGCTTCATAACAGGGTCTCATACATTTAAATCTATACACGTTTTCAATTACATGTCTCCTTTTGCTGTTCAGAAGAGGTGCCGTAACACTGACTTTAAAATTATTATAAGGTGCAAAAATGCATTCGTTTTCACATCCTCCATTAAAAACTAATCTTCCCTTACAAATCAGCTAGTTAGGTGACTATTTAGCTTTATTACCAGCACTTGGCAGAATCCACCTTAGGGATATATACTGTACATGTCAGGTTCACAGAATTTTTCATATCTCCATTAGAGCTCAAGAGTGTTTTTTTGTGAAAACAACCATTTTAGTGTTCAGTTTATTGATTTTTACTATACTATAACAAATGTCTTCAACTATTTTTCTGTGGTTTTTCTGCCGCATGTATCACTAAATAACACCAATGGGTTCAGAAAAAAGCATTAAATCTACAAAGACCTGTGCAATTGAACCGTGCTAAGCACAGTGGGGATGTCTTGTAGCATTTCCACTGGATGTAATATGAGATTAGCATATGTTTCGTGTGCAGATATGAGTAATATATTAAGTACAGCTTAACATTTACAACACCTATAAAATCTATATGTTGCTAAGCAAATATTTAAAGGCAAAGCTTTGTTACAAAATTGATATCCTCTATCATATTAAAATGGGTTAGAGGATTCTGCCTCCATGTAAAGTTGTGTACTATCAATTGTGAAGCCTCATACACACGGCCGGTTTTCCCATCAGGAAAACTGCCATGAGAGCTTTTAGTCGGGAAAACCGGCCGTGTGTATGCTCCATCGCAGTTTTCCCATAAGAAAAACTGCCGGGAAAAAAAAGAGAACATGCTCTCTTTTTTCCTGCTGGGATTCCCGGCGGTTTTTAACCTGGCAGTGTTTCCTATAGGAAACACTGCGATGGAGCATACACATGGCCGGGATTCCCGACCAAAGCTCCCATGGCAGTTTTCCTGTCGGGAAACCCGGTCGTGTGTAGGGGGAAAAAGTTACCGAGCAGGTTCTCGGTTTTCTCCTCGGGTTTTTACTGCCAGGAATCCCGTACGTGTGTACTAGGCATTAGTGTTCAATGGATAGAGCAGAGCTCAGATCTGGGCAATCAGCCCGATTAACTGATCAGTTAGTGGTTACTTCTAACAGGATTGTTATTATATATGTAATATACAATCCCTACACTTGTTTGGTATAGAATGAAATAAAAGCTTCAGTTGGAATAAACGTGGCACCACTAGGTTTGGTGCCTTTCAGAATTTTGCATTGCAGCTGTAACAGGTTGTCAGCAAACAAGGTGTTGCTTTCCTAATGTCCACATCGGTACAAATGCTCTGTGTCTCTCATCATGCTAGTCTGTTTTTAGCTCACTCTACATTATCAACGCTAGAATTTGTTTCAGATCTCCCGACACTATCTGCAGTAGCTTTTTTCACAGATCTTCCCCAGCTCCCTGTACTGTTCTCTGGCAGCTCTCCTTCTGCTGTCGACAATACCTATGTGCAATATACCAGCACAGGGTGACACTGCTACTGATGATGCTGAAAGGGAGAAAAACAAACACAGCACACTCATAGATGACCAATTAACTGACTAGTTCAGTGATATGCTGTTTATAAAATCCTATCAAAACTTTAATTTAGCTTACCTTAGTAGGGGTCTCCAGATTAAGTTGTCCTCAAAATGCTTGTATAATTATGATTCAATTGCTTATGCTTTAGAAACATCATAACTAAATTTACCTGTATTCCTCCTGTTGGAAGCTGACTGCCCATGGGATTCTCCCCTTCCATCAGTCAATCAGACCACTCCCTGTTCCTTACATTTCCAGTTGGACTTGGTATTCCCAGCTTTGGATGTGGCCAGTCAGCATACTCCTTTTTCCTTCTCCCCACATTGAGGTCTTTTATTACTCGTGGAAAAAATAAAGATCCCCACTCTGTGGCCACAAGACTGCTCTAACTGCCATTTTCCAATATAATGGTAATAAACACTGCCCTTCTACAGTATTGATGTTTAGAATGTCCTCAGACATTTTACTTCTTGTGTTATTGGCTCACTGGTATTCTAAGAAGATTGTGCAGAGATATGGAGATTTCAGTTATCCCTAGCGACAAGAGTTATATTTTATTGAGCTCTATCACTGCATGTATTAACTAAATACATTTTTAAGAATACAGGGCCAGATTCACAAAAGAGATACGACGGCGTATCTCCTGATACGCCGTTGTATCTCTATGTTAGGGCCGTCCTAACTATGCGACTGATTCTTAGAATCAGTTACGCATAGCTAGCCCTATGATCCGACAGGTGTAATTGACTTACACTGTCGGATTTTAAAGATGCAATTCTAGGCCGGCCGCTAGGTGGCGAGGCCATTGCGGTCGGCGTAGAATATGCAAATGAATAGTTACGGCGATCCCCGAACGTTCGCGCTGCCCGTCGATCTAACTTTACGTTGTTTCCGTCGAGTTACGCTGCGTAAAATTAGGGCTGAGCCCTAGTTGTCCTAAGCCATGTTAAGTATGGCCGTCGTTCCCGCGTCGAAATTTAAAAAACAACGTTGTTTGCGTAAGTCGTCCTTGAATGGCGCTGGACACCATTTACGTTCACGTCTAAACAAATGACGTCCGTGCGACGTCATTTAGCGCAATGCACGTCGGGTAATTTACTCGACGGAGCATGCGCAGTACGTTCGGCGCGGGAACGCGCCTAATTTAAATGGTGCCCGCCCCATTTGAATTATGCGGACTTGCGCCGATCAGATTTACGTTACACCGCCGCAAGTTTACAGGTAAGAGTTCTGAGAATCAGGCACTTACGCTGTAAACCTGCGGCGGTGTAACGTAAATCACATACGTTACGCTGCCGTGGAGCAACGTAATTCTACGAGAATCTGGCCCACAATGTTTTTCATAATTTTGGCCCTGATTGTATAGATCATTCTTTGCTGCCTAATCAGCACATGTCTCACTTTGTTAAAAGTAATTCAATAAAGCAATCCTGTTGGTATAGAAGTTGCTAAGAAGAGGATTGCCTTCAAGGGAAGACTGTTAATACTCACCTTTCCTCCATCCTATGCCACTAAATGTTGCTCTGATCTAAAAAAAAAAAAAAATTGATGTTTCAGAGTGTTGATCTTAAATATCCCTTGCAACTTTCACTGGTTCCTCCTGCTGACCTCTACATCAATACTGTCATCTATAATGACCCGATGGGCAGAACCTCTGAGACCTGTAGGGCATCCAGGGAACTAACACTCCTGTAAGTGCTGGTTTCCCAGTAGACAATAACTCAAGATCGGATTTGTGTTTAGCAGAGCAGTAAAAAAAAAAATAGTATTTACAGACTTCTTTTGTAGGTAAACTCTACTTTTGTTTACTTTCTACTTTCACTAGAAAGATTTAAATGTTTTTACGTAGGAGATATAGTCAACTGAACTGGCAAACATACAGAGTTTTAGACTGGTGAAACCTATACATTAACAATGTTATGCAGGCATTATGAAAATGCTCTTGTCAATTTTGTTGTTGGTTATGAAAGTGTTGATCATTATTGATATTATTCATTTGTCAGTCTGCATCTCCAGATTGTTCCAAGTCATTGAGCAGGTTCTCATAAGCATTCATTCTAACATATTCTGCTTCCCTGTTAAGGCGTGTGAATTTTTTCACTAACACTGACAGTGTGTATTTTTAAGCAGCAAAACAAGGGCAGCCTAAGATGACATAAATCAAATAAAGAAAAATAAGACTTTATTCATTATAAGACACAAAAAATAGTTCTCTGAGCAAAGGAAAAAGTGCCTGGTCAAATTCACTGAACCTCAAGTGATTGGCTGACTGCTGAACCAATATAGGACAGCACCAACATTTGCACCTAAGTAATCACAACGGAGATGAACAAGACAACGGGGATTCTGACCTGCACTGGGAAGTGAATCTTGGCTGTGTATGGCACTGAATAATAGGATTTTCAATTGCCTTTCAGATGTCTTTGTCAAAACACATGAATGAATGTTGAAATGAACCCATTAGAAAAATGTGCAGCAGTTTATCAAGGAAGAGAATTGAGCTAAAAATGTCATTGTTTTTTTTCCTTGTGAGAGAAAATGTTTTAGTCGCCTACATCCATTGCAATAATCATAGGAAAATGGCTATCTGTTTGGAGTTGGACAATAAAAATATTTTAAAATCTCAGTTGCAATTTATTTGCAAAAGTAAATTGCTAAAAAGACTTCATCTTATATTGAACTTTAATCAGGCTTTGTGTTAGGCCGCATACACACGATCAGTCCATCCAACAAGAACGGTTCTTCAGTCCGTTTTCATCGGTTTGGACCGACCGTGTGTACGTGGCCTTAAGGGCTAAGTTCACAGTTGAAAAAATATAATAGATGCACAAATTTTTGCAATGGACCTAGGTGCAATGCCAGGATCCTTCAGAATCTCCCTAAAGCTGTCTGCCTGTACCTCCCATATAGACAGAGTTACTGGAGAGCAGGATGGTCAATGAACTAGGAGAGCACTTACCAGTGCCCTCACAGTTCATTGAGAACTACAAGCCATCTTCTGCGTTGGGAGACAATAGTTCATTCATTCACAGATTTCTGTAAATGAATAATGTGGCCATGTGGGCAGAGCCCTGCAGAGCCATGATTTTTTAAATTTTGACCCGGTGCAGGGAGAAGTTCCCCTGCCCGCTGTCACAGCAGAGGAGCGGAGAGGCACAGGCAGGGGATCTTTGGTAAGTTTTTACATGTTACACCCGGGTGAAACATGTAACATGTTACCAAATGTAAACCTATCCTTTAAGAAGTGTCTGAAAACATGCCTGTGTTGTCGGTATTCAGGCTGTCAATTATTTGAAACAATGAAAGGGAAGATTTGGTTGACATAGGCAGCATTAACAAGTCCGTTGTAGACACTTTTAACCAGGAGAAGTCCATATAAGATCAGAGGCTTTCCTTTTCTAAAGCAAAAACACAGGAGAAAGAGCCATAGAGGGGTGGCTTAGAACAGACATACTTCCACAGCGATATGTATAGTGCTACTACCAACACCTCCTGGGTAACTAATGTAGCAGTGCCCCCGTAGGAGCTGCTGATTGTAGTGGTCCACCTACCCAGCCCAATATTGACTTCTCAGTCACCTTAAGACGATGAACAGTCCATGTGCTTGTTTTTGTTTGTTTCATTGAGGGAATTTAACTTGGATGGGGTAAGGGAAATATGGGATGCTTGGTGGATTGTATATCAATCAATTGGCGGATTGTATATTAATCAATTGGTGGATTGTATATCAATCATTTGGTGGATTATATATAAATCAATTGGCAGATTGTATATTAATAATTTGGTGGATTGTATATCAATCATCTGGTGGATTGTATACAAATCAATTGGGACAACTATGTAAACTTATCTGTACTAGTTCCTACTTTAGTCTCCTCCAGCACTTTCCTTGCTTGCAGACTATTTCTCTTCCTTCCTCCTGCACAACTCTTAACTCCCAGGAGCAGCTAACACATTAGGCATGACACTGGCTCAGCCAGGCCTTAGCAATTGCCCTTTGCAGGCAGGGACCGCAGGCCCCAATGGTGTAGCAAGAAATTAAAAGCCTTTAGTGCTAGCTGTCCTACTGGTGGACTACTGCTCCCAGTCATCCCTCTTCAGGCCCTACCAGCCCTCCTGGCTGCATCTGCCGACTCCACTGCCCATGACATTGCACTCCCCACTACTGTCTCTGCACCCAACTCTGACTGCATGCTCCCAGTCCTCTCAGGCATGCCTCCCCAGTCCTCCTGACTTCACATTGCACTCACCAGCCCTCCTGGCTGCAACCGGTCATTCCCTAATGAAGACTTGCCTGGCAGTACTAGCCCCTGCTTTCCTCTCTTGCTTCTCCTGTACCTCCTGTCCAGAACCTTCATACTTTTTTGAAAAGCTTTATCCTGCACCTGAGCCTAGGCCCAAGGTCACCCTCTCCCCAGACTGGGGAGCTCCCTCAAAGGCCCCTAGTACTTCATCTCCAGTTTTTCCACCCAACAACTCCTCCCCAGCTAGGCTGACTCTAGGTATTTAAGGAGGCCTGCCCCCTATCAGTCCAGGTTGTGAATTAAAGTAAAAAATAATGCGCAACCTGAAAAATCGCATGAATCAGCGAATAAAATCGGATGATCAGCGACTAATAAAGGTGAAGAGAAAATATTAGCTAGATTCAGGTACAGTTACGATGGCATATCAGTAGATACGCCGTCGTAAGTCCGAATCCGCGCCGTCGTATATTTAAGCGTATGCTCAAACTGAGATATGCTTAAATGTTGCTAAGATACGACCAGCGTAAGTCTCCTACGCCGTCGTATCTTAGCTGCATATTTACGCTGGCCGCTAGGGGCGTGTACGCTGATTTACACCTAGAATATGTATATCAGCAAGATAAGCCTATTCACGAACGTACGCATGCACGCCCATCGCAGTAAAGATATGCCGTTTACGTAAGGCATTTTCAGGCGTAAAGTTAAACCACCAAAAAGATGGCGCAGCCAATGTTCAGTATGGACGTCGGACAGCCGTCAAATTTCACGTTGTTTACGTAAGCCGATTCAGAATGGGGCTGGGCGTAGGTTACGTTCACGTCGAAAGCAAGGAGTATTTGCGATGTGATACTGAGCATGCACGCGCATGCGCCGTACGATCGGCACTTCCTTTACATGTATGGTAATGAATCGTGAATTCATTACCATACAACACGCCCCCTACCTGCCTATTTTAAAATTAGGCGGGGTTACGCCGGGCCATTTGCGCTACGCCGACGTAACTTAGGAGGCAAGTGCTTTGTGAATACAGTACTTGCCTCACTATGTTACGTCGGCGTAGTGCAAATGGGATGCGCTACGCCGACCTAAAGATAGGCGGCTGTACGTGAATCTAGCTGTAAGTGTGTAAATATAATCATATACAAAAATATATAAAGATTGAGGTGGAAGTGATCTCAATATAACACATGTCATGAAGGAAAGCAAACAACAGTGATAATTAGCAAACCCTCAACGGTAGTTATGAATGGTCATTCAAGTCCAAACAAAAAATATAAAATATAGCAACTTGGAAGTCCAAAAAGTAGCAAAAAAGATGTAGCAAAAAAACTGCAGGTATTCAATCAAAATACACAGGAGCAGGAATGTGAATCTTCAGTTTAAAGCTTCCCTCAAATAAGGTAGATAAATGCCGCTTACCGACTCAGATGGACCTTTATTACGGAGATCATGCAAGCTCAGCACACAAGGATTGGTTCATCAGGTTCCGGGCGTGGAAGTCAATCCCCAGCAGAAAAGCCTTTTCCCCTCTCCAAGGAACACCGCACGCAACCCCCCATCAGCTGGATTCTTAGTGCACATACACCGTCTCCTCTCAGGACAGCGAAAGGGACGTTCAGTGGGCAGTTGTATTTATAATAAAGAAGAGGAAAACTTCATGGTGCAGTATGAAAAAATGAGTACCCTTTATTTAAATAAAACGAGTTACTGACATCCAAAAAGGTAAAACAAAATCTAAAAACAAACTACCAGTGGCGGCTCACGCCAGACCAGCTGGAGTGTGATGACGTCAGAGTCCTTAGCTCCACCCGACGCTGCGCTTCTCCGTACAAGGCTTCCACTGGGAAAGGAGGCTAAGGTCTTAGGGAGGCTGCCTGTGAGTAACTAGCTGCTAAACTTTGAGCCAGTCCCAGCCCACACAAACCAAAACAAACAGGCCAGGCCTGTCTACATTTACCTACACTCACAAAAATCCTAATCTAGCACCTACCTATGTAGAGGGTGCTACACTAAACTTAAAAATGTTAAAGGAAAACCACAGTGAGAGAGGTATGTGGGATGACATTGCTAGTCAATCTCTAACAATGCTAGTTGCCTGGAGGTCTCTGGCATCAATGCTTTTCGAGCCAATGATTGGAAACAACCACAGAGATTAAAAAGGGGTTGCAGGGACTAACCCTGCTTGTTATGAACTACATTGGCATTTGCATTAGACAGAAACGATTTCCATAATAAATTCGATTTTATTTACAACATATTAAAAATCAGAAAACACAATAGTATTAAAAATAAAATGAAAAATATCTGAATATGATACAGATAATCACATAACACCTCTTGCAAGTATAGTTATGTTTCAAAGCAGTGTGCTGGAGATGTATAAGTAGTCTGATCAACCAAAGGTCAATGCATTTTGCTAATTGCATAGCTTCCTTCAAGACCCATTCATTGGGTAACATATTCTGCTAGATATAACATAGATGCATATCAGTATCTATTAACATTCACATACTTTAAAAATCATATTATTTAGCCAATTCAATATATATTTCAGGTGTACCCTATGGGGGTTATTTACGAAAGGCTTACTTTGCAAAGTGCACTTGAAATTGCACTGAAAGTGCACTTGGAAGCGCAGTCACTGTAAATCTGAGGGGTAGATCTGAAATGAGGGGAAGCTCTGCTGATTTTATCATCCAATCATGTGCAAGCTAAAATGCTTTTTTTTTTTTTACTTGCATGTCCCCCTCGGATTTACAGCTACTGCACTTCCAAATGCACTTTCAGTGCAATTTCAATTGCACTTTGCACTTGTAGTGCAAAGTGGATTTGCCTTTCGTACATAACCCCCTATGACACACCCATGACCCTATAACAGTATCGCATGGTGGGGCATTGATTGAATCACAACGTCTGTCAGATGGACAAATAACAACAAAAAATGGCATATAGACAGGAAAAACCCAAATGGTCCTATTAAAAGTAACAAGAGTTCATAAATCTGTGTCTCCAAATAGGTTCTATAGAACAGTCCATTAAAGGATATACTGTACATACTCTTTAATACGTTGTTAATGGTGTAGAGCAGTGTTTCTCAACTCCAGTCCTCAAGGCGCCCCAACAGGCCATGTTTTCAGGATTTCCCTCAAATAAAATGGCTGTGGTAATTACTAAGGCAGTGAAACTGATCAAATCACCTGTGTAAAATAATGGAAATGCTAAAAACATGACCTGTTGGGGCACCTTGATGACTTGCGTTGAGAAACGCTGGTGTAGAGTCAAGCAACTCCTTATTGAATAAGTGTGACTGTATGAACATTCAAACATCACAGAGAGCTATATATCAAATTGAATTCTAAAAATCTAGAGGAAAAATAAACAGATATATATACATAGACACATTATGCATAGTGTTTATTATGGTGAGATGTAATAGGTATTGCAAATTAATATTATTGTGAAGTTTAAAACTGGAAAGCATACATTCACATCAAGACTATCTGCAATTTGCAGCAAATTTTACGCTAAAACGTTTTAAATTGCATTGACATTAACCTTTATGCAAAAGGCAAAAACATATATTAGTTTTGGACAGAGAAGGAAATGGTTAGAACTCCAACAGTATTTTTGCTGTTCTCCCATTTTTCTTCCATGTATGTGTCCTGACAACTATTATTACTGAGAAAGTGACAGGAAAAACAGAAGTGTACAGTTGTCACTACGGATGGATTCAAGGTTTTGTCCAAAAAGAACGTTTGTCTAATCGCCAGACTTTTTGCTCATTCAGTGAGGGCCGAACACCATTTGGAGGGAGGGAACTGCTGAGTCCTTATCAACCAGTGACTTCATCTTGGACCACTAGTTTACTGGTAGAGAATCCCTGGTCATGTAAAAAAGTAAGGGAATAGCGTGAAATCACTGATCAAATATGGCCACATGGGCATATGGTCACATCACCTGAACCTTACCCCTTTGTTTACTTTTACAGTAGATGTGTGTCATTCATGGCGAGTCAGTGAAGGCATGGGGCTCCCCCTTAAAATTCATACCAGTCCTGAAGGGTCATGGGTATAATTTATCAGCAAGGCCACTGTTACCATTTTTGACATCTTTGGCATATTTCAAGCAAAATATTGATTAACCACTTAACCCCCGGACCATATTGCTGCCCAAAGACCAGAGCACTTTTTGCGATTCGGGACAGCGCCGTTTTAACTGACAATTGCACGGTCGTGCAACGTGGCTCACAAACAAAATTGGCGTCCTTTTTTTCCCACAAATAGAGCTTTCTTTTGGTGGTATTTGATCACCTCTGCGGTTTTTATTTTTTGCGCTATAAACAAAAAAAAAGCGACAATTTTGAAAAAAAATAATATTTTTTACTTTTTGCTGTAATAAATATCCCCCAAAAATATATAAAAAAAAATGTTTTTCCTCAGTTTAGGACGATATCTATTCTTCTACATATTTTTCGTAAAAAAAAATCGCAATAGGCGTTTATTGTTTGGTTTGCGCAAAAGTTATAGCGTTTACAAAATAGGGGGTATTTTTATGGCATTTTAATTAATATATTTTTTTTACTAGTAATGGCGGCGATCAGCAATTTTTTTTCGGTACTGCGACATTATGGCGGACACTTCGGACACTTTTGACACATTTTTGGGACCATTGGCATTTTTATAGCGATCAGTGCTATAAAAATGCATTGGATTACTATAAAAATGCCACTGGCAGTGAAGGGGTTAACACTAGGGGGCGGGGAAGGGGTTAAGTATGTCCCTGGGTGTATTCTTACTGTGGGGGGGTGGCCTCACTAGGGGAAACACTGATCCTCTGTTCATACGTTGTATGAACAGAAGATCAGCATTTCCCCCGCTGACAGGACCGAGAGCTGTGTGTTTACCCAAACAACTCCCTCCCCCCGCTCTGTAATGAGCAATCGCTGGTGCCAGGCGGCGATCGAGCCCGCCGGTCACACGCACGGGAGTCGGGGGCGAGCGGGGGGGCCCCTAGTGGCCGCTCGAAAAGCGGACGTATAGCTACGGGCTCTCGCCCAGGAGAGCCGACCTGCCGCCGTATAATGACGGTGGCTGGTTGGCTAGTAGTTAATTGTTGGACAATCCACCCGTGCGCAGGAGTTAGTTTTTTCTGTATATTTTAATACCACTGTTCCTAATTATACAAGTTTATTTTTGAGGGTTTAACTCATGCTAATTTACCCAAAAGTTTAATTTTATTTGGTTTGTTAATTTTCTATCAAATATTATTTTGCTCTAGATGAGTTTAAATGTTAAAAACTTTTTTTTTTTTCTATTGGATACACTTCAGGGTGGCTTGTGTATGGCATGTATCATAATAAGTGTATTTGCATCTTCATAAAGACCCTTTTATTGCAATCTCATACCATTTGATAGAAACAGGCCAGGTGGTGTGTTACATAAAATGATATAATTTTATCGCTTAATGTTCCATTAGCTCATCTGAATAATGAATGCTCTCTGACATATCTCGCAATACACCTTTATAACATTAATGGAATTTTGTAAGCCCCATCATTATTTGTCACATTGGTATGTGTTTTTCTCACATGCAAACAACATTTGCATACCATATGTATCTTTTGTAGTACATTTTTTACTTTATAATTTATACTAAATCAGAAAATAATGATGATCTTCACAATACGGTACTATACAGTGGAGCAGGACATGTATGATTTACTAGCTTACTTTATAGATCAAAACATTGGTGATAGTATGGTAATAAAAAATGATACCTGCAATAATTATTAGGGTACTTGCTTGTCATGGAAAGCTCATTGAGTATAAAACTACCTGATAAAGCTGACATGCATTTTATTGGCTGGCCATGGATGAGTGGTTTATACATCCAGAGGGAGTTGTGCATGATTTACAGCTTGCAAACCCCTCAATATGATGCACCTTTGAGATAAAATGATGTAGCCTTTCTACGATGCAATTTTAATGTTAAAGTTGGTTCATTGTGTTGTGTTGTGTTACTGTAACACAGGCAACCAACAACTTTATCTGTATATTATCCACTTTTTCCCTTTATTGTAATTTAGCAGATCTGTCAGTAAAATAAATTCAGCTTTTTCCTGACATATTTTTATTACCTTACAATTCAGTAGATAATTAACCTGAAATGCTATATTTCATGATATCTTCCTGCCATCAAAATATGTCAAAGTTAATGAGTGTCATTTTACCTTTTAGTGAGATCAGTGTTCTGGCATAATTGTTACTACTAATACCTCTATAAAATACTGACTTGGACAGAAGTTTCTAAGTTCATTCTCTTTTCCACTTAACTGTTCCAACAAATTAAATCTGGAAGACATTTAACAACGTGTAAGACAAGCTTTAGAGTTGATATACTTACTAAGATATGTTAGTGGCTATCATTAAAATACAATGCTGACATCACATTTCCATTAATATCACAAATGTATGTTGTAACACAGACCAGTAAAGTCTATAACTGGGGAGAAGGAAGCCTTGTTCAAACCAAATTAAACTTGAAAATTATTTTGCATAGAGTAAAAGTGCCCCCCCCCCCCCTGTCAGTTTTTTGTGACATCAGTGTCATACTGGAAAGATTTTCCAACAATTCCTGCTGCCAAAACAGGAAGTGTGAGAAAATCCCACCAAAGTGAGGGAAATCCTGTCTGTAACCGGGATCACCAAAACTAGTGTCCACATTGGAAGATTTACCTTCTTTTTTTGTTCTGGTGACAACCCAAAATTTGGGATTTTCTTCAATTTCACGCTTGATGTTAAAAAACATGTAAACAGGACAAATAGAAAGGGGAAATATCCCGAATAGGGACACAGAAGCAATACAAAATATGACAAGTGTTTTAATTCCTCTCTGCTCTATCCAAAACTAAAACTATTTTTCCTTTAGTTATACTTAAGGCTCTAATTCTTGATTTTTTCTCTTTTGAATGCGGGGATTAATGATTCAATTGCTTGATGTGAGGGGTTAGAAAGTCAGCAAGCCAAGTAAAATTCCAGGACTAGAAATTCCTTTTTATTCAGTAATACAAAGGCAGCCCTAGTTAGCTACTTTTACTGCACAGTTGCCATGCAGAATGTCTTCAGATGTCTCTTCACTCACTTCTTCCATGTGCTCTCAGAAAAAACTGAACTGATCCCTCTAGTAATTTGCAGTCCACAGATAGACCCCCTGTATGGAGGAGAGGAGCCTTTCAAATCTAGTTCAGTCTACCCATGCCCTGGTCATAAAATATAAGCTTAAATAATATAAGATGTTTTAGAACATTAACAACATTTTTAAGAAATGTATTACAGGAACATGATATAAAATAATGTTCTGGCATTGTCCTTCACCATCAGACAGCAACTGCTTTAAAGCCTTGTTGACAGGCTTTTTTTTGCATCAGGTGGGTTTGACATCCCCATACACGTCTGTGGGAATGCACAACCCACTTAAAAAAGGTCAAAATCATGTCAGAACCAGGTTGACTGCAGATCAAATGTACCTCTCATTAATTCTGAATGATCTCAGAAGCATCTAACTGATATCAAACTGATGCCATTGACACAACCCCAAAGCCTGTTGACACAGGCCTTAAAAGTGCATCCTCCCTTGTAAAGTCACAGAGAGAATTGCAGATTTTACATATTGTGATATCCCTCTGGTTTGCTACACAAAGCATGAAGGTTGTAGCTGCTCCCCTTGGAAATCTACTGGTTCTAGTCTCCTGCCTAGTTTGCCTTCTGGATGATCAAGTCTAGTGAATAGATAAAGCTAAGGGGGGGAAAAAAAATGACACGCGATAGTACCTGTTTGAAGCAACTGATTCTATAGAATTTTGTTTGGCAGGAATAAAATGACGGTGTGCAAAAAGCACTGCTGTAGTTTGTGGGTGCAGCCTTAAGTAGTGTGGCTGAAGTAAACAATTCAACAAATATACCTTTTGAATATGTCTCTAAAGTAACTAATAGGGATGAGAAAATCCACCTGGGTTCAGTTTGCAAACAGTTTTAAGAGTCTTACTTGAAGTTAACAAAAGTTGCAGAGACCTTCATTGAAGTGGGGGGCATCTTGTTATTAAATATTGTCTTATGCCAATAATTTATCTATTGTCAAGCACAAGTCAGAGCAAGTCAGACAATGCCATGAAAGACATGTACCAATGGCAAAAAACAAAACAAAAACAGATCTCATCCTTCACAGACTTGTCAGTAGGGATGGGTGAATCCACCTAGGTTTGGCTTGCAAACAGTTTTGCAAATCTTGTTTGAGGTTTAATGCTCACAAACTTTACTAACATCTCCAACACATGATGGAAATGCTGCTGTGAGCCCATCCTTTTGTTAAAGAGGAACTACACTTATTTTAAAAAAATAAAAAATAAAAGTCAACAGCTACAAATACTGTAGATACTGACTTTTAAGAAACAGATGCTCACCTTTCCAGGAGTCCAATGCTGTCTTCAGTCAGGGTGGTTCTTTGACCATCTTGGCTGTGGAAGTTGGCTGTGACTTCCTGCTGTTTCACAGCCAGCTCTCCACTGAGCGCATGCAAGATCATGCTATGCTTTCAGACTGGCCCCGCAGCCTCCTGGAACATGTGGCAGCTATGGCTAAGCACAGTTTGTTAGTGTGAAATGTGTCAGCTCTTATGTCGGTTCTGATCTGCTATTTTTGAATCCATTTTTAAATAAAGGCAAAAACTTTTTTTGAAATGCAGCTGTCCAGAATTGCTTTCCATTTGCATTGTTACATGCATTGCCAGCACCTGGAGCTTCTAATCTGGAGCAGAGGCCTTTACCTTCATTTGACCTGCCTGGAGTGGTGATATCCATTTCTCTAACATGTGGTATGCATTAGGAGGTTGATAATGGGGAAGGGAATGGGCCAAACTTCCATAATTCCTGTTTAGGTAAGAAATTAGGAAGTGGGAATGGGTACCTATCAAGAATAAAAACACCAAAAATGTATCAGTAAGGGGAAGAAGAAGAATGAGAGTAACTTTCACTTTTAAGTGAAGGCCTGCTTTAAATGGGTCTGGGTTATTCATTCCTTCAAATGACTTGCTATTATAACTCAGCTTACCAGGGAAAGTATATGCACTGCATTACTAGTTGTTATTTATTTATTTTGTATTCATTCCTAATAACTAATTGGTACAAAAAGCATATTCACATCTTATATGCAAAAAATTCTCATGATTAACCTGATCCCTACTTGAAAGTATAGACACATGTGTAAATATATTATACATATAAACTCTCCCCTTGTAAGCATAAAATATTAATATACAGGAAATACATATTATTATACAGGCACTCCTTACTTAATGACCAGGTTCCTTTCCAATGACCAGGTTGTTTAACGAATTGGTTGTTAAACGAGGAGCCATAAATAATCAATATTTTAAGCATTCTTAAAGGGTCACTAAAGGAATTTTTTTTTAGCTAAATAGCTTCCTTTACCTTACTGCAGTACTGGTTTCATGTCCTCATTGTTCGTTTTTGCTTTGAAGTAGCTGTAATTCTGCTGTGATCTCCACACTTCCTGGTTACCTGTTTCCTTATAACCATGGTACTGAGAGATTCACGGTGGTCTAAGCTGTCATTACTGTGTGTCTAAAACTCCTCAGAACCAATCAGATTAATTTTAAAAACAAAACACTGCCCTGGATTTGTTGTTTTTGTTCTGTGAGTCTTCCTGACTCACCTCTCACCCGGAACTTCATGTATGTACCTTTAAAACCGATTGTGAAACTAGAGGCACATTATATGATAGATTAAATCAAATTTTTAATCATTTTTAAAAGGAATCAGTTAACTTGTATGTCTCTATACCCTGTAAACAGTAGACATGTGCAGACTGGAATATTTTGTTTCGTTTTTTCGTTTTCGTTTGGAGAAAAAAATGTATTTAGTTACTCCCGAAAATCGTATTGATTTATTTCATTTTTCGTTGGGGAATAGCTTTCGTCAGAAAATCCAATAATACTTGGTTTCTGTAGAATGGTCAAAAGAATATTCGCCGGAACGTCGAATCTTTGTTTGTTCCTGTCTAATGGTCAAAAAAATATTCGACGGAACGTCGAATCTTTACGCCGAATCGTACATTTCTGTTCGAATATTCCGCCTACAAGAATTCTAATGTTGTATGACTAGTAATAATGTCGAATCTATTCTCTATAATGTCGAATCTATTTTCTCATAAATCGAAATCTACTCTCTGTAATGTCGAATCTATTATTTCTATAGTGTCGAATCTTTTCTCTATGATGTCGAATCTTTTCCCTATAATGTCGAATCTCTCTATATCAAATTTTTACTGCAATGAAAACGAAAATAAAGCATTTTTTATGTCGGATCTTTCGGTTTTCGTTTCTTGCACTTTCGTTATCGTTTGTTAAAACGATAACGAAAAAAACAGATTTTCGGACGAAAATGCATTCTAACGAAAACGAATGCACATGTCTAGTAAACAGTCATTTCAGCAAAAAAAATGTTTTCCTTTAGTGACCCTTTAACTACTGCACTGTACTGTATTCTGAAAAAAAAAGTCTAAACACAAAACCCCAACTCAATAACGTTGTTTTAATTTGCATAAGTACAGTACAATACAATAATGTACAGTGCATCGCTCTGGTCGGGAGAGCTGGTCGTAAGTCAGAGCGGTCATTAAACAAGGAGCATCTGGATCTTCTAAACATAGGAAATTTGGGATATAATTAGACAGCAACATAGCTGATAATAAAAGTAGAATTCCAACCTTAACCTAACTAGTCTTTAAAATGTTCCCTCCCCTTCTTAACACTTACAGTATGCTGACTAACTTTTGTAAAAAAGATGTGTATACTTACCTATTTTCAGCCTGCTCTGGTCTGGTCATGTGAGCCCATCTGTCAGCCAGCTGTAGCTGCAGGGGAGAGAGCACTCTACAATGGTCAGTAAAGTTTTTGACAATGCTTATTATGGAGAAACATGCCTGGAGGGGCTATACATATGAAGACATTGAGCACCCTTTGGGGTAATCCTGGTGGTGTTTTTTAGTATATTTTTAGGATCCGTTTTATAGCTGAAATCCATGCTGTACAAGTGTATGTGTATGTGATGTTGTTCCTAATAAAAACTTGCCTTACGGTATTACACTCCTGGAGTTTCCTTCATATTTTTTATCCTGCATGGAGTATCAGCAGGGAGGAAGAAGAAAGCAGTCTGAAGACCGGTAGCGGTGGTGATGCATAGGGCCGTGCGACAGTTGTGCACTCACAGGTTCCTTTAAGCCATCCATCCAGACTGAGGGTAAGGAGGGATGTGGATTTCCCTGACAAGCGGACTGTTGCTGGATATGGCTACTGAGCAGAAATGGGATTCCATGATCTGTTTGTGGGATACAGCGATCTGGTAAGGAGCCTGTTTTTCCTTTGTGGTGGTGCGGCTCTGAAGCACAGCTTCCTCCCTGGGTAACTCCTAATCTCCTCTTCGCTCATATAGACATTTCTTTTCATTCACATTGACATTTGAATTTTGGACTTGGTTTTCATATTATTTTTTTTCTCTGGTGACAGAACATTTATGCTTAATTTTTTATGGAATTGTTTGTTATTTATATTTATTTTTGTAATATTGTAAGTTATATGTTTAAAATACATTTTTTAGTAATAACTGGGTTGTAAAGGCAGTGCTCACAATCACTGCCAGCCCCCTGCTAGGATGACATGTACTATACAGTGTATGTCTTTTGTAAAATTCTTATTCTAAATACCTTTTTTTTCTCCTCACCGATCAGTGGTCATGTGACCGCTCGTCGCTATCTTCCTCCGATGTATGTACTACAAATGGAGGGGCCGAGATCCCCTCTGATATCTGCCAGGCAGTCACATGACAGGGTATTGATTGGGGAAACAGTGCACTTATAATAGGTGTTTTTTTTACCGGCCTTCCCAGCTGGTGTTTAAGTACAGCAGTTCCCCTTTTTTGTTTAGTTTTTGTGTTTTTGGTATACTGAGCGCAGGATAATATTTTTGTATAGTTATGCTCACTAACTTGTGTAACAGAAAATGTGTATACTTATCAATTTCCAGCCTGCTCTGCTCTGGTCTGGTCATGTGATACCCTCTGTCAGCCAGCAGTAGGAGAGAAGAGAGCGCTCGACAATGGTTAGTAAAGCCTGGAGTGGTGACATTGCCCATAGGCTCTCATGGCCCATCTGTTTTTAGTGCTCCCTTCTCTCTCCAGTCGCAGCTGGTTGACACAGGGGAGATGGATCACATGACCAAACCAGAGCGGGCTGAAGATACGCAAGTATATACATCTTTTTCACACAGTTTAGTTGACAGGTGTTAGGAGGGGGAGGGGACATTTTTAAGACTAGTTAAGTTTATGATGGAATAATACTTTACAATAAAGTCAGGTAGGGTTAGAACCCCATGTTGGGTTGTTAATGTTATCTGGGGCTCTCTTACAGATATATCCTTTCACTTCATATCCTGGTGACAATGGCTTCACCAAGAAGGTATTTGAGGGTCAATCTGTCCTGAAAAGAGAATAATTTTGACATAAACAACACTATTACTTGTACCACAATCTGTTACACTATCCCTGGCGCCTCTTAACATTAGGCTGGTGCTTTGAGAGAACCCCCTTTTGAATTGTGTAAGAGCTAGAATCAGAAAGACAGGCGAGCCAACCCTATTATAGTTGTTCAATCATGAGGATGACTCATATGACTGTTGTGCAGGGTTGGTATCCTTAATAGGGGATTGCACATTATTTTTTTATTAAAATAAAAATAGAGATAAAACCCCAGTGTAATAATTACTGGCAAATTGGATCTCAGCAGTGGATAAGGCAAATTGCTGCCAGAGCACATTTTTAATTATTCACTCATCTATAATAAAAAGAATTAAAGGCTTCTGGACAGAATTACTCTGGACACCAAAGATATCCCTAATCATAAAAGGGTTGGTATAGCATATAATTTATTCCCACAGAAACCTATAGTTAGACTCATGAAATCTAACCTGATCCGTTTCTGCACACCATTGCTTTTTTACACTTAAAATCATTTGAAGTACGGTACTTAATAGGAATATACATGCAATAAAATGATGTTTAAAGTTTTCACTTGTTGATTAATAACAGTGATATGACAGATTCTCTTTACACTTACACATCCTTGAAGATCCCACACCTTGTGTTTGAAGTCTCCTTTTTTTTCTTATTCTTGGATAAAGCTTAACACATACAGTACTTGATAGCTTCCATAGATGGCATTGGCCACATATGTATTAACTCATGAACGTGGACAGTAAAGGCTCTTTGGTGTAAATGACTGTGATTTTTAAAACATGTAGGTCAGCAGCCTTAGTGATTTGGCTTACAGCTTCTTGTTCTGATGGAATGTTAATTAGCCATCTTTCCTTGCCTGTCACTCCTGCCACTCACTGCTTCTGTGAGTGAAAGCAATGCATGACATTCAACCTTGCTTCTCTGTAAAATTTGCATCCGCACACTGTAATTACGTTCCAGCCTTGATTTCTTGCAAACCTGTGTACTCTGCTTCATATCCACTTTATCTCTTGCTGCATTATGAAGAATAATCTCTGCTAATACAAATGAAAGCATCCTTGAGATGAGAACACGGAGGATGCTGCATATCCAACAAGTCATATGACCTCTGACGATGCCTGATTTTATCACTGTGTAGTTTAGTTGGATTATCAGCATATATCTGTGAGAGCAAGTAATACAGGAAGCCACTCCTATAAGGGAGAGAGGGGGGGAAAAATAAATAAAAAAATAAAACAGCATCTCAAGTCATGCCAGCCAATAGGACAGAAAGAGGCTTGGGATTTAAAACAGATTTGCAGAGGCAGTGCCTGTGTGTTTCCGACAGGAGGGATGCTCATTTAATGAACGTTGCTTCTCGTGCTCATGTGTGCTTGCAGCACGGTTTAGCTTTGTGAGCCCGACGTGTCAGATTAAGTCACTGGTTACCACACTGACGGTGTAGCAGCTGCATAATAAATGATGGTGAGAATCATGTTAGGCATGCTCACCTAACCTAACTTGAATCATGCGTGAGGGGAGCTATTGGAATTCAAATAGACTTTCTTGTTCCCAGCAGTCGGCAGTAATAGAATGCTTTGTGGAAGATGACAGATGCAGGGAAAAGATGCTGTTTTGCACTATCTTGATTTGTTACAGCAGCCAACTTATTGGCATGATGGAGTGACAAGCAAAAAGCAGCTGGCATGGAAGGTAGGATTAGCAAAGTCATCTTATCGTTATGAATGTAATAAGGAACTGTTTGTGACAAAAGATATGCTAAAATCTCCTGCACGATCGTAGAAGATGATGTGTGATAAAAATGGACTTTAAACTCTGTAGGCTGTGTTTCTCCTATTGATTGTCTCTGATGTTTTGCATAATTGCTGGGCTCTTTGGGGCCAGACGCTATATATATTGTTGTTCATATGGCACTGAGTTTGGAAGTGTTGCTTAAAAGTCGATGTCGGTACAGAATGCATGTCAACACAGGATCACCTGGTGCAGCACCATCTGCACAAGATCTGGAAAGCTATTAGGAGAAATTCTTCAATGTTTTGTTCTACATGTTGCTATCCAGAAATAAAATGAATCTGCTCATGGTGAATGCTAAATGGCAAAGAGCAATATCCTCAAGGTTCGGTATCTCCACTTGTCACAGTAGAAAGCAGCATCCGGGGTTCCCCTCTTGATTTATTGTGCCTGTGTTCAGCCATTTATTCAGTTGTTAAGAGCAGTATTATAAAGCAGAAAAAAAAAACACATTGATTTCCTGCAGGGTTATCCAGCAACTCCAACATCTGTCTCAGCTACTGAACTGTATTCATGTTTAGCCAACTTGATGTCTACCCAGCTGCTCTACCGTTTACTTGCTTGATTAGGGGTCTTAATTTATGTGTGTCAGACTGTATCAGACATGAATTGCATGGTGACAGAGACCATTAAACCACATTAAAAATGTTAGCACTGCTCCTGCAAGTAAGGTATACTTGCTAATCTATGTTAAGAAGTAGTTAGAACTGACACAGTTTTCATGACACTTTGGTAATTAAAATGGGTGATAATTTGTTTTTAATCTGAACAATGTTTTGAAGGAGAGCTGGCTACTTGACACGAGGTTCCTACTCTCAAATATGTCATTTTTACAACAGGTGATTGCTTCAGAAACAAGCTTAGGAAGTGCTCACGTTTGATGCAACACCATTAATTAACATGTCACTATAATTTAAGATCCTGTAGTGGCAGATGACACATTTTCAAGCTGTCTTTTATCATAGTAACAGAATTGTGAGCTTCTCAGCAATCAGTGTATGTTGCTGTGTATTGTATTTGGAAATGCTTAGTAATGGTTACAAAACTACTCATCACTTGTCATAGTTGTACTTATAATGTATCGTCAGGGAGGGCAGATGGATGAAATAAATGCGGTTGAAAATTATAAACCTCTAGGCCAAGATGACCATCCAAATTTTCTTGCTAGTGTAACCTTTGTTTTTCTTGACATGTCTTAAACAACCTTTAGGATGTCTTAACTACTTTTGCAGTACATTCATTATTAATTTAGTGCATTTCCCTTCCCTAACTCAACTGGCAGGCTGACCAAAACAGAATGCTTACTTTTTCTAGATGCAGCATATGTACATGTCTTGGCTAACTTAGAGTGAGTGAAACAATATTATGACATTTACAGTATTTTAACATGATGATTTATGGATGCTGGTAACCGTTTCAGAATTTCCAGCATCTGTTCAGTTCTTTTTTCTAAAGTCCTAGCAAACTGTTCTTTACCATGAATGCTACTTAGAAAGCATTCCTTTTAGTGTAGTTGACAAATTCAGAGTCCATTGCCTTTTTTTTCTTGTTGCAGTGTATTAATGAAATAGTTAAATGAATGCTAACATGCTAACATTGTAGTTCGGTATTGATATAAATCACCTTTATCTATGCAAGAAACTGGATTTGATGAGGCAGCGTATCATTAAAAAACGATTTTTTTTGTTAGTGATGTGCCCAATAGTACTTCTTGTAAAGTGTTGGTGACACAGAAAATCCCACATTTGTTAGTTTCTAAGCAGCTTGTATCATTTTCTTTTTTCCAGGTACATAAAAAGCCACTAGAGGTAGCTAGTTGTTGTGGGTTCTTCATATCACTAAACAAACATCTAAAAATACATTCTGAACCAAAGCTTTACGCACGTTTCCCTGTTTTGAGATGCATCTAGTCTGCCTCTAAAAGCACTTGCTGATATACAATTCTAATATGCTTTCTTTCATCAACAGAAAAATCAGTAACACAAATTATATGGTATCTGAAAGTGTTTTAAGATGCAATTTATGCATTTCCAAATACTCTTTAGAATGTGGCTGTGGCACAGTCCGAAAAAATAATGCATTGTAATTAGTTCAATCTGTCATGAATATTGATCCATGACAGGTCAGGAATAAAGCCAAAGAAAGAAGCAAACTTTTATAAGCTGTTGTTTTCAACGAGTGTCCTTCTCAGTGCCTTAAGGACCACAATACATCAGAGGTTTATTATATTATTATACAGGATTTATATAGCACCAACAGTTTATGCAGTGCTTTACAATATAAAAGGGAGACAATACCGTTATAATACAATAAAATACAAGAGGATTAAGAGGGCCCTGCTCAGAAGAGCTTACAATTTAATATGGTGGGGCAGGTGGTACAACAGGTTGTAACTGTGGGGAATGAGCTGATAAAAGAAGTGGTAAAAGATTAGTTGGAGATGGGCTTTCCTGAAGAGATGAGTTTTCAGGGATCGCCTGAAGGTAGCAAGAGTAGGGGATTGCCAGACAGGTTGAGGTAGCAAGTGCCAGAGGATGGGAGAGGCTCTGGAGAAATCCTAGAGACGAGCATGGGAGGAGGAGACAAGAGAGCATAAGAGTAGGAGGTCTTGAAGAGCGGAGAGGATGGTTTGGGTGAAGTTTGGAGACAAGATTGGTGATGTAGCTCGGGGCAGAGTTGTGGATGGCTTTGTAAGTTGTGGTTAGTATTTTGAATTTAATTTGCTGGGCGATCGGGAGCCAGTGTAGGTATTAGAGGAGAGGGTTGGCAGACATTGAGTGGTTGGTAAGGTGGATAAGTCTGGCAGCAGCATTAATGATAGACTGAAGATTGGATAGCCTATAGAGAGGTAGGCCAATGAGAAGGGAGTTGCAAAAGTCAAGGTGAGCGATAACAAGGGAGTGAATGAGGAGCTTGGTGGGTTCATTTGTTAAAAAGGGGCAAATTTTTGAGATGTTACAGAGGTGAATTCTACAAACTTTTGCCAACAATTGGACTTGAGGCTGAAATGACAAATAAGAGTCTAGGATTGGACCTAGTACCCTGGTGTGAGGGGAGGGACTGATTGTCATTATATGAGGTTTGTAATATTGCAGTTCCCAGATACAAAATTAAAAGGAACTGAAAATGGTTAATGGACTGTATCATTACGTGGAATTGGAAAAACAACATTGGAAACCATGTGGTCATATGTTTTCATTCTGCTTTCAATGTCAAGGCACATCAATTTACTGTTTAATGTCATTAGAAATTCTACAGTTTTCTAATAATTAATCTAAAAAGGACATTGGTGTAAATGCTGAGTTGAAAACATAAGAAACCATTGATACGCTACTGCCTACAGAGCAAAGTACATTTGCGTTTAGAATAAAAGTCACCCTACGCAGCTACTGTAGCTCCATGGACTACAGAGCTCTGTGGTTACATAGATTGAAGCCTAAGTGCAGCCAAAATAAAAAACTGAAAAATCAGCATAAAGGGCATAATTCACCATCAGTACGGTGTGTCCCTTGTGCTTATTCCTCCTATTTTAGTTACAGTGGGGAATAAAACAACTAAGGGGCTGTCGCACACTAGAGTCCGACTGTGACCACCCTTTCCACTCAGCTGCTCCATTCTCTGAAGCTGTGCTACAACTTCTATGAATTAAATACATTTAAAGAATAGAGGATGAGCATATGATTGATAAGTCTGAACCCTCCATTCATAGATATTGTTTCATTCATAGAAGCTATATGGAGCAGCTGGATGGAAAGGGCAGGCATAGTCAGGATCTTTTGGTGAGGGCCTGTGACAACCCCTGCCACATCCAGATAATTGCAGTATAGAGGGTGGGTTGGAGCATGGATTGAGGAGGATTTTAACTAAAAGAAGGGCACAAGGGACATACCCTACTGACTGTATATTATGCCCCATGTTCTGATGTTTATGTCTTTTAGAGGCTTTAAAGCGGAGCTCCACCCAAAAGGGGAGGCTCCACTTGTTTGCTTCCTTCCTCCACTGCCGCATTTGGCACCTTTCGGGGGGGAGAAGGCACCTGTTTTTAACAGGTACGTGTCTCTACCTTCGGGTGACCTCACCATGGTGATGTACGCCAGAGGTTTGGCCCCCTCCTCCTTCCCCAGCCACTGGGCCATTCATAAAGCACAGAGCACTTCACGCATATGCAGTAGGGAACCAGCTGTGAACCGGTTTTCCTTACAAGGAATGGCAGCGATGGCACCCAAGAGCTGATTAGAAAAATCAGCTGGGGTGCCAACATTGTGGGATCCCTGGACAGGTAAGTGTCCTAATATTAAAAGTCAGCAGCTACCATGTAAACCTGTCTTTGGAGAAATATAGAGGCTGCAATTGCTTACCTGTTCTAAAAATGCTGATTGTCTTGGTGATCTAATTCAGAACTTTGAGCCGCTGAACTGGGACATGCATGTAACTCAGGAGTTCTTACTTTATTTGATAAATGCTTCGTTTGGGTTAGATCATATAAATAGCCTCCAACAGGATACAACTGCACATGAGTTGTGCCAATTCGCTTGTAGAATCAGATGTCATGCAATGTATGTATTGTTCTCTAGGCTATATTTTTCTGTACGATTGAAGTTACAGACAGTCATCCCATCCTGTGATGGGCAATGTTGTTGTTAAAGCGGTAGTTCACCCCCCCGACACGATTTTACCATCGAGACAGGCATTGTAGCGCGAGCTACAGTATGCCTGTCCCGATTTTTTTAACCCCGGACTCACCTTGTAATCGGAGATCGTATTTTTCGGCTCCCGCGGGGAATGGGCGTGCCTATGGAGAGGGAGGATGATTGACGGCCGGCCCTGGCACGTCACTCTCCCCGAAGACAGCCGGAGTAGGTCTCGGCTCTTCACGGCGCCTGCGCACCAAGCCTATTTCGGCTATTTCCGGAGAAGCGTGACGCGCCAGAGCCGGCCGTCAATCATCCTCCGTCTCCATAGGCACGCCCATTCCCCGGTATCTTCGATCTACGCGTACAAGGTGAGTACGGGGGTAAAAAATTTGGGACAGGCATACTGTAGCTCGCGCTACAATGCCTGATTTTATGGTAAAAGAAAAAATTTTTTTTTTTTTCGTCGATAGGGTGAACCCCCGCTTTAACAACAAGTTTTATGTTATTTGAGGTTACCTGTTTTGTGTGTTTTTCATACCAAATATAGGCCCAGATTCTCAAAGGAGATACGACTCTCTGAGTCTGAGCCGTCGTATCTATGCGCCTGATTCTTAGAATCAGTTACGCATAGATTTGTATTAGATCCGACCGTCATAAGTCTCTTACGCCGTCGGATCTCAACTGCATATTTACGTTGGCCGCTAGGGGCGTGTATGCTGATTTATGCCTAGAAATATGTAAATCAGCTAGATACGCAAATTTGCGAACGTACGCCCGGCCGATGCAGTACAGATATGCCGTTTACGTTAGGCTTTTCCCAGTTTAAAGTTACCCCTGCTATATGAGGCGTACATGCGGCGTACCAATGTTAAGTATGGACGTCGTTCCCGCGTCAAATTTTGAAAATTTTACGTCGTTTGCGTAAGTCGTTCGCGAATAGGGCTTGGCGTCATTTACGTTCACGTCGAAAGCATTGGCTTCTTGTGGGTTAATTCGGAGCATGCGCACTGGGATACTTTCACGGACGGCGCATGCGCCATTCGTAAAAAGTGTCATTTAGGTGGGGTCACATAAAATTAACATAACACACGCCCACATCTACCACATTTGAATTAGGCGAGCTTACGCCGGCCTATTTACGCTACGCCGCGGAGGCGTAACGTAAATAGGATACGTTACGCCCGCATAAAGATACAACGCTGTACGTGAATCTGGGCCATAGTCTTTATTGGAAGTTATGGACCTTACTATTAGGGATGAGTGAACAGTTTGACCCGAGCATGATTCTGGGCCGAATATTTGCCTGTTCGACCTGTCGCTGAACACCTGAATTTTCAGGGTGTTCGGTGGTTGTTTGCCCTTACGAACACCCTGCAATGCACTGAGCACTGCACAGACCCCCCCACCCCAAATCACCCACTCCCCCAAGTTAAGAGCATGTTGTCTGGTATGGTTCATGTGGGGGGTGCTTTCTTGTCCCACCTTTCCTGACCTGCCGGGTTGCATGCCCAGATAAGGGTCTGGTATGGATTTTGGTTTTTATTTTTTTAAATCCCCTCCAAATCCCCTCCAAATCCATACCAGACCTGAATGGCCTGGTATAGAATGGGGGGGGGCATGCCATTTTCGAGCCGAGTGTCAGCAATTGTAACCACAACTAATTTTAAATGGTATTTGCCTTGTTTTTTTTTTTTCTTTAGAAATTTCATTTTTGCTGAAGTATATTTTATGCATGCTACAGGTGTGCTACTTTACTTTTTTCTAGGTAAATATATTTCTAAAGGTGGTATTGACATCACATGTCATTAACAACCAATGCAATCCATACATACATAGAAACCAAATACGTTCAGAAATTAGGTTATGTGTAATGACACAGGGAATGACACAGGGAAAAAGTAATGAACACGATATCTGAAAATCTTGAAGGGTTCATGTGCCTCTTCTATGAACTTTAATTTTTAGTTATTTTCATATATTTTTTAATTGGATTCAAGTCAGGTGATTGGCTGGGCCATTCTAGCAGCTTTATTTTTCTTTCTTTGAAACCAATTGAGAGTTTCCTTGGCTTTTTGTTTGGGATCATTGTCTTGCTGAAATGTCAACCCTTGTTTCATCTTTATCCTCCTGGTAGATAGCAGCAGATTTTTATCAAGAATGTCCTGGGACATTTTACCATTCATCCTTCCTTCAATGTAATGAAGTTTGCCAGTACCGTATACGTGCAGTGCCGTTTCACCTCCAAACATGTATTATGGCATCCAAATGGTTACATTTTTGACCAGACTATATTCTGCCAGTATTTCACAGGCTTGTCTAAATGTTGTGAAGCAAATTTTTAACAAGTTTCAGCCTAGGTTCACATTGGAGTGGTTTGTCATGCGATTTGAGAGGTCAAATCGCATGACAAGTCGCAGCCTATTGGAGGCAATTGCACTGTTCCAATCGGTGCGACACTAATTTTGCGGTGCTGCACCGATTTTCAAAATGAGTTCCTGCACTACTTTTGCCGATTTCAGGTGTGACTTCAATAGACATCTGTGCATTAAGCCACACAGATGTCGATCAACTAGCAGCTGAAATCATGCTGACCTTGCTACTTTGAAATCATGTTATTTCAAGTGACCCCCTAGTAGTCTTAAAGCGGCCAACATACAGCTACGGTGATTTGCCCAGGGGATCCAACCTGCTGCAGTATAACTGTGGCAACTGGTCCTCTAGTGGTTAATTGTTTTAAATTTATGCACTTTATATTGATAGTGCAACATGTTTTTCAGTAATAATAATATGTATAATATTTATGTAGACATTTTGTGAGTGCAGCTATTACTGGGAAATTATTCTTTTTTACTATTTGGTGAAACTTTTTGCGCAACTTATTTTTTCCTTTTTTTTCCATTTACACATCTATACATTGTTTTAGCCTTTGAATATAAGCACTGTATACTTAGTTTGACAACTACAGTAAAGGCTAGACATTTTTTTACACCTCTTGCCTCCTAAAATTGAATTTAAATTGCTTATATATCACACACAGCACATGACAGAATATCTCATCATGGTTTAATATGCTAAAAATGTGCAATAGGTGGCAGAGGAGAAATAGGAATGTAGAACTGCTAAAAGGTTCTATCACGATTTAGAAATATATATTAATGTTTACAGGCAGGAGCCTCTATATCTCAGAATTCACTTGTATACAATAAGGAGTTCCAACTTGATTGGTTAACATTCTGTAAGCCATCGGTTTGAAATGTTATATTACACTTAGAGCTATCTGGATATTGTTTTTCTTTAACTAAGATGCCCATAAAACACACTGAAATTATTACAATTGCTTTGCACATTGATACGTAAAGTGTATGCCCAGGAATTGATTTTTTTCAATGTGCAGGGATTAAAGCCCCTGTTTTACATCTACCACGGGATCCATTTGAGAGATTTTCACTCACTTACTGTTATAGTGACAAAAGTTTAACCAGACAGACAATAATGAAAAACTACCATCAGGGCCACACACAGGTATTAAAAGCTGACATGGGTCTAGCATCCTCCTACTCTACTAAAAATAATAATAATAGTATTGGGTTTGATTGTTGACATATTCACTCACTTCTTCTCTGGTAAACTTCTGTCACTGTAAAAGTAAGTGAGGAACTATCTCTCCAATAGAACCCCAGAGAGCAGTAATTAAAAAAAAAGTTGACCTAGACTTTAAGATAGTAACACTGGTGTTTCCCATAACAACTAAGAGGACATTTACTTAAAAATTTCAATACACAAAACATATGACACATGGGCTTGATTTACTAAAGGCAAATAGGCTTTTCACTTCAGGGAATTTCCACTTTGAAAATGTTTTTCCTATGCTTTGTGAATGTGGTGGAATTTCAGCTTACAAAAAAAAAAACAGTATTTTTGCTTGCACAACTGGATGATGGAAGTCAGCAGAGCTTCAAGTCATTAACTACGGTAAGGGAAAATTCCCTTGCAAAGTGTAAATTTTTTTGCAAAGTGAACAGTCTATTTGTCTTTAGTAAATCAACCTTAATGGCATTTGGTTAATAACAGCAGTCATTTAATTCTTTATCTGGTGTTTCTATAACTCAGTCCTACTGTGGTTTACGAGTGCAATCCAGTGGAAAATGTAGGTGTTAATGAAAGCAACAAGTCAGTAGTAATTAGAATATAATTCAAAATCTTGAACACTGTGGACAATTTCACCGTTATTACTTTATTAGTCATCCTCAAGCTTTATTTACGAGGAACATCTAAACCTTGATAATGCATTGTGCACCTAAAATACTCTTGTGTGCATATAATATTTTATTTTTTATTAGGCTAGATGGCTAAAGTGCGTTCTATAGCTATTGTTTTACAAAATGCAGGTCCATTCTGTTTGGATCTGCCACATCTCGCAAGAATGCCAAGAAAGACAGCAGGCAAAAGCATTGCCATACTGACAGCAATACTGACGCAGGACCAACCAAGACAAAACAGCAGACAATGATGGATATCTATACGCTTCTGTTTAAAAAAACATAATTTATTTTGGAAAGGTTTAGTTCTCTACAAATTTGAAATTTAATTTTAGGGGTAAGCATACTTCGATGTTGTTATTTCAAACTGGCAAACAAACAGCCACTATGTTTTATGTTTTGTCATTTCTCTGAACGCCAACAAGCAAAGCGATGCCCAAATTTATCACAATTGGACAAAAGTAATGTAATGAAAACTAGAATATTTTGAGAAACTTTGAAATGAAAAACTGTCACAGGATTTCTTGCTAGACAGCCGCCAAATGTCCACAGGCATCAAACTTATCTAAACAACTGCTTATTTTATTACAAATGTAAAAATTATTTATGATTTTACGGTTTACATATTCTGCGGTGTGCTATATTTTCTGCCAGCCATCATGCTAATTGCAGACGCAGATGGATGAGAATATGTATAGCCTTTTACTGTACTCTCCCCCTTAGAATGCAAAAAAAGTATGCGACAAAACAAATCAAATAAAATCTGTGGAAAATTATTAATATGATGCCAACCTAATTAGTTACAGCTGTACCTTCATTCAAAAAGAAGGAACATTAGAGATAGAATTTTGTGATTTCATAATCATACCATATAAAGATGAACTTGCCATAATGAGAAAATGCTTTGTTTCTAAATTGGAATGTTTCAGCCAAAAGTTTGAGTAATAATTATGTCAATAACTTTGAGCAACTAGGAAATCGTTTCATATTACACGGTAATGTGTAACTTACTTGCACTTTTTTTTGTGTAACATTGATAAAATTACAACTCGCCCCAATTTGTTTAATAATTAGATATAATTCAAGTACCAGAATCAAAACATAATACTTAGTTTGCATATAAAAATGGAGGTCAAATCTTACCCGCATGGCTATCAAGAATTTTATGGATAGCGAATTGTGGATTAGCACATTTTGTGGATAAGAACTGTGGAACACAAAATACTTGGATACAATAGAGAACCATTAAAAAACCCTTATTTTTTTATCATTTCCGTGTCCACTATTGGGAGTTTCACACTTTCTATTAGATCTGGTAACCATTGTCAGTGGAAAAGCAAGTGATGGAAATTCCAATATTTTACAGCTTTTATCAAAAAAGGGAAATAAGGGAATACCCTGTATCTTCCAATGGGTATGCTTGTCCCAGGAATAATTGGTTAAATCAGATGTTCACCCAAATAACATCTATATCAGACCAACTTCTTCAGTTCGCATTTTTTTTTTTACGCTGTACATACCGTATAATCTTTATTTGCAATCTGGCTTCCGGGTACTTCTCCCTGCAGGAGTAGGCATTTCCAAGCTGAGGAGGAATGTCCTCTGGGAGGTCACCCAGATGATTGACGTCCTTTCAGAAAAAGTTCCAGCCGGCAGATAAGGCCCCGCCCCCCGTATTGCATAGGCGCGTCACAAGTCACAGCATTTCCGAAAGAAGCAGAACATGAAGAAGCTCTATACGGCACCTGCGCAGTCAGCTCTACACAGCTCCTAGTCGGTGCGCAGGCGCCGTATAGAGCCGACTCTGCTTCTTTTGAAAACGCCGTGACTAGTGACGTGCCTACGCAATACGGAGGGTGGGGCCTTATCCGCCAGGGGGAACTTTTTCTGAAAGGACGTCAATCATCTGGGCGACCTCCCAGAGGACATTCCTCCTCAGCATAGAAACGCCTACTCCCGCGGGGAGAAGTACCCGGAAGCCAGATTGCAAATATAGATTATACGGTATGTACAGCGTAAAAAAAAAATGCGGACTGTACATGTTTGAAGTATAAAGAAGTTGGTGTGATATAGATCTTATTTGGGTGAACCTACGCTTTAAGATGGGATTTCTATTTATTTTAGAGAGTTTTACTCTTTCACTTACTGTGTTGCTTCTGGGACAGAGTGGAATGGGAAGCTAACTAATGGGACACAAAAAGCAAAAAGCATGCTATAAACGCACCTAACAGCACCAAACACTGAACTGCAATGAGCATCATGTATACTGTAAAGATATAATAAAAACGGAAGTGGAGATTTTGTCCATGCTAAAAAGAAAGTTATCTGATTTAATTGTAAAAATTGTTTTAAAATTTGACAAGCAGGGTCTAATTTGTGCATATTTATACAGGCCATGGCCTAGGACAGAAAGTCTGTCAGGGGTGACACATAGCAAACACACTATATTGTTGAGTAGGTGACCTCAGGGTTCAATACAAAGTAAGTTTGGACCGAACACTGTTTTTTTTACATTCATCTGAATGCTTAGGATGTTCAGTGTGGATGAATGTGAAAGATTATGTCTGTCAATGGTTGCTAAGGAAGCAATGGCTGGTTGCAGCCACTGCATCATTAGCTATCACTGACATCCCCCGGCCCATTCACTTACATATCTGGGAATCCCCAGCCATGCAAGCTAATGGATGGGGAATAGAGCATTACATAATTATCTAAATATGGCTTCCTGACACCACCACTATCCTCACCCTTTCCTTTATATTGGCAAACAATGGCACACCATTATATCATCAAAGGTAAATAGCTACCCCTTGGAAAAAGTGATAAGTGACACTTCACAAATGTGCAAAAAAAAGTATAAGGGTAATGGCACTTTGCCATGTGAATTCATAATTAACTATCCAAATCTCTAAGCGAAATCTGGAAATGTGAATACAACATACTGTAGTCATATATGTGGAAAAAATATATATAAATATATACATATAATAACGTGAATTAATAGTAAATGCAAATACAATTTCAATGTGACTGTGCCCAACACCAACAATACAAAGTGCTTCCGAATATATATGGCTTCTGATTGCTTCACCACGGGTGATCAGAGGGTAGATGTTTGACCTCTTATTACAGGAGGTCATAATGTTCTTTTTGAAAAGCACATTGGTTTCTGGACTTTCACCATTCCTCTCCAATGATCCCTCAGGTTTAGCTAGGGAGGTAATGATATATGTCCCACTAGGGACACAAAGAAGGGCTTTATAGTGTGGTATGTTTATTGATATTTTTTTAAAAACAAGCTTAGAAAATATTGCACTCACAAGTGACAGTGCCCAACCTGGCACTTGGGATCTACAGCATGTGCGGCTAAAGTATGTTGGTATATCGCCAGGGTGCTCTCAATGCCTCGTTCTCGATGCTGGGCTTGGATAAGCGTCACATGGAAATCCAAAAGTGACGAATCCCCGATCCAACATACATTTGACCATACTTGGCATCTTCAGGAAGTGACGAAGTGGAACTCGGAGCTTCCTGAAAAGGGGTGAGGTTTGTGTTCGAGTCACACTCATGTTCGACTCGAACATCGTATGTTCGACCGTTCGTTAAATTACGAATGTTATGGGCCGTTCACGTCAAATTCGAGTAGCGTGCCATGGCCCATAATTCACTGCAGCATCGCAGTGCATTGCTGGCTGATGATTGGCCAAGCACATGCTTGGCCAATCACAGCTTGCAAAAAACGGAGAGCCATAATTGGCCAAAGCCAGGGTGGCTTAGGCCAATTGTGGCTCAGGGGGGTTTAGTACACACCCCACAAATGCAATATTTTTTACATTTTGCTATAATGAATATACCCCAAAAATATATAAAAAAAATGTTTATAAAAAAAATGTTTTTTTCCTCAGTTTAGGCCAATACGTATTCTTCTACATATTTTTGGTAAAAAAAAAAATCACAATAAGTGTTTATCGATTGGTTTTCCCAAAATGTATAGCGTTTACAAAATAGGGGATAGTTTTATTGCAATTTTATTAATATTTTTTTTTGACTACTAATAGCAAAAATCAGTGATTTTTTTTCATGACTGTGACATTATGGCGGACACATCGGACAATTTGGACACATTTTTGGGACCATTGTCATTTTCACAGCAAAAAGTGCTATAAAAAGCGTTGTTTACTGTAAAAATGACAATTGCAGTTTGGGAGTTAACCACTAGGGGGCACTGAAGGGGTTAGGTGTGACCTCATATGTGTTTCTAACTGTAGGGGGGCGGGGCTGGACATGTGACGTCATTGATCGCCTTTCCCTATATTAGGGAACAGATGATCAATGACACTGTGAAGAACAGGGAAGGTGTGTTTACACACACCTCTCCCCATTCTTCAGCTCCAGGGACCGATCGTGGGACTCCGGCGGCGACCAGGTCCGCGGGTCCCGTGGCCGCAGTTCTCGGAGCTTCCGACCGGGTCCCACAGTTGGGCATTTAACAATCAGGTACAGGTACGTGATTGTGCCCAGCCGTGCCATTCTGCCGATGTATATCAGCGTTAGGCGGTCCTTAAGTGGTTAAAATCACTGCTCCAGAAAAAACGTTTTAAAAAAAAAAATGTATATTGATACATGTTTCCTGGGGCAAGACCCGGGTTCTCAAACGCATTTTACGACAATAACTTGCATAATAGGCTTTAAAATGAGCACTTTTGAATTCGAACGTTCGCGTCCCATAGACTTCAATGGGGTTCTAAATGTTTGGTCTGTTCGAAGGTTCTGGTGCGAACCGAATGGGGGGGGGGATGTTCGGCTCATCCCTATTCCTGAAGATGCCTTGTTTGGTGGAACATACATCGGAGCAGGGATTTGGCGCTATAACTTTTGCGCAAACTACCATAATCAATATATGCTTATTGGGTTTTTTTTAACCAAAAATTTGTAGCAGAATAAATATTGACCTAAATTGATGAAGACATTTGTCATCATTATTTATTGGATATGTTTTATAGCAGAAAGTTTTTTCAAAATTGTCAGTCTTTTTTGTTTATAGAGCAAAAAATAAAAACTGCATAGGTTATCAAATACAACCAAAAGAAAGCTCTATTTGTGGGGGAAAAAGGGACATCAATTTTATTTGGGTGCATTGTTGCACTACTGCACAATTGTCAGGTAAATCAACGCAGTGCAGTATCACAAAAATGGCCTGGTCAGGAAGGGGGTAAAACCTTCTGAAGATGAAGTGGTTAAACACTTTTACTATTTTTTACAAGTAAACCAATATAGCAAAAACTCAAATAATTTAAAAACATGTTGCAAAATGGTTCTCTTTTCCTTATTTTCTTTTAATTCTAGGTGTAATATACCCGCATGGATAAGTTAATGCAACACAGTAATTACCAGCCCTAGCTCACAAAACATGAATTATAATCTTCCAGCATTCCCATGACAGCTACAAAACACCCTGAAAATGAGGGTGGACAAGCTCATTGCTTTCATAATACATCATAAACAAGTGTGTATCATTTACTAGAGCCTCACCAAAAATTGAATTATTTTTGTAATAATAGATGATTGATGCGTATTCACAACCACCTTGAAAACACATTAGAGGTAGACTAGAATACAGTTGTTTTACGCTTCTGAAAATGAATTTATGACTAGTGTATGCTTTATGAGAAGTCCAGGGGTATCCATTTACTGTACAAATAAGCAGTGCGAAGTAAAGCTTGCTATACAATGCAGATTCATCAAATGCTTTGCTTTTATTATTATTATTATTTAAGGTACTAGCGCCGTCAATTTTACGCAGCACTTTACATATACATTGTACATTCACATTGGTCCCTACCAAGCTTACAATCTAAGGTCCCTAACTCACATTTCTTCATTCCTTTATTGCAGCCTTGATTTGAAAATTACTTTTATGCATAAAATGTAAAATAAGTTTTTCTTTATGTTAGCCTCTTTTCAATCATTAGTTAAAGTGGTTGTACAACCACTTTTACCTACAGGTAAGCCTAGATTAAGGCTTACCTGTAGGTGCTCGAAATATCTCCTAAACCTACATGGTTTAAGAGATATTTGCAATAGAGACCTGCGCCGATGTCTACGGTGCATGTGCCGTAGACAACGATGCAGGCGAACTTTAGAAACGGCGATCTTGCCATTTCTAGAGGAGGTCATTGCCATGACTGGCATCTCCCTCACGCAAGTACGGGATTGACGTTATCGCGGCGTCGGCCAATCATAGTGTCGGAGCCGCGATACCCGGAAGTAACTCCGGGACGACATGTCGCCGGCCCGTGCTGGGGTTTCGATCCCAGGTAAGTATTACATAATTACGCCAGGAGAGACGTAAGAGCAGAGTGGACATAGGAGATAGGCGAGCCGTGCAGTCAGTCACATTAGCGCGGCATATACAAACACTACCCTCCCGCCTTTCTACTGATCTGATAGTTAGTCAGTGGGCGGGGCTAATGCCAGGAGAGACGTGAGACCAGAGTGGAGAGAGGCGGGCCGGGCAGTCAGTCAGTCACATTATGCGGCATTATACAAACGCTGAGAATTCCCTGCTGATGAGAGAATGGAGAGCTGGAATGGAGATCGGGGGATGGTGAGCTGAGAGATTGCCCATCTCACTACAAGGCTGCAAAGACACAAGTAAGTTCCCTCTAATGATCCTCTGTGTGCAGAGCAGCATGTAAGTACAGAGGAGGAGGGGGGTGCTGTGATCCGGGGACACGGGGTACGGGCATGTAGTGGAATCTGATGTACTGTCACCTGTGATAAGTCATTGTCACTGCAGGCAGGGACTGGGCTGTATGGAGGAGAAATATAGACCATCTCCTGTACTATGTCCGCAGTCTCTGACCATCTCCTGTACTATGTCCGCAGTCTCTGACCATCTCCTGTAGCATGTCCGCAGTCTCCGACCATCTCCTGTAGCATGTCTGCAGTCTCTGACCATCTCCTGTAGCATGTCCGCAGTCTCTGACCATCTCCTGTATCATGTCTGCAGTCTCTGACTGTCTCCTGTATCATGTCTGCAGTCTCTGACCGTCTCCTGTATCATGTCTGCAGTCTCTGACCATCTCTTGTAGCATGTCTGCAGTCTTTGACCATCTCCTGTAGCATGTCTGCTGTGTTTAGACTTTGCTACATGCAGGAAGTGTTATTGTGTGTTGTTTTTTTTTTTTTTTTTTTATAAGAACAGATAGAAAAAAAATGGAGTACTTACATTTTTTTTGGATGAAAGCCATGCGCACTTGCACTGCAATCGTGATGCATCGTTATGCATCGCGGAATCGAATCAAATCGTGGCCTCAAAAATCGTAAACGCATCGAATCGTAAGACCAGTGAAGATGCGCAGCCCTACCATGGACGCAGTAAGGCCTTCCTATGTCATAAGTTGAGTGCTGTGGACCTAGAAGCGATCATGTTTGCATTTTATGACATACTTATTGTTGTCATGTGTTAGTGAGCATAATACTTGTTTTAATTATCCAATAAAACTGTATAAATGTAATGCGCTAGGTCGGTGCACACTCTCTTTGTTGTTGTTTTGTAGTGCACATGTAAGGATACCCATAGACCTGAGGGAAAAGCAAGACACATTGGTGCTACACCTTTAAGCTGGTTAAAAGGACAATCCAATAAACCTCTAAAGCACAACACTCAAGTGTAGGAGAGTACATTTTTGTGATTTTTAACCCTTCCCAAAAATACCTAAAACTAAAATAAAAATGTTGGCTATACATCCTCTTTAAAGTGGTTGTAAAGGCAGAATTTTTTTTATCTCAATGCCTTCTGTGTGCAGTAGCCCCCTTTAGCCCCCCTAATAGTTACCTGAGCTGTCAATCAAAGTCAGTGAGCCAATGAGGAGAGAGAGGGGGTGGGGCCAGGTCACGGCTCAATGTCTGAATGGACATAAAGGGCTGCGGCTCTGCTCGGGTGCCACTATAGCAAGCTGCTTACTGTGGGGGCTCTCAACAGGAGGGAGGGGCCAAGAGTGCAAAAGAGGCACCTGAGAAGAGGAGGATCTGGGCTGCTCTGTACAAAACCACTGCACAGAGCAGGTACTGTAAGTATAACATATTTTGTTATTTTGAAACAAACAAAAAAAAAAACAAGACTTTAGTATCACTTTAATTATTCCTACCGATCCAGATTCTGTCTTTAAAGCGGAGGTCCACCTAAAATAAAAATATTAAAAGCCAGCAGCTACAAATACTGCAGCTGCTGACTTTTAATAAATGGACACTTACCTGTCCAGGGTGCCCGCGATGTCGGCAGCAGAAGACGAGCAATCGCTCCTCTGTCGGCTGCCCCCGCCACCATCCTCAGTGAGGGAATGAGGAAGTGAAGCGTTGCGGCTTCACTGCCTGGTTCCCTACTACACATGCGCGAGTCCCGCTGCGCATCTTTCACTGGTCCCGGCTGTGTTCTGGGGACTGTGTGTTTCCCAGAACATAGCGGGGGGGACGGGAAGTTCTGCGGCTATCTATGCCCGGAAGTGGGTGCAAATACCTGTATTATACAGGTATCTGCACCCCCCTCCCCCTGAAAGGTGCCAAATGTGACACCGAAGGGGGAGAGGGTTCTGAAAAAAGGAGGTTCACTTTGTGTGTGGCCCTCCGCTTTAACTTATGCATTCAATAAAATGTTGAGTTGGCATACCTGCATCTGTCATGCAAAACTTTGAGCCACAGGCCTCGTACAGACGGGCAAACATGTATGATGAAAACGGTCCGCCGGACCGTTTTCAGCGTACATGTCTGCCCGGAGATTTCTGTATGATGGCTGTACACACCATCATACAGAAATACGCGGCAAAGAGGCCGCGCCGTCGCCGCGACGATGACGCAGCGATGTGCGCGGCCCTGGCAGTTCAATGCTTCCACGCATGCGTCGAAGTCATTCGACGCATGCGAGGGATGGCGGCCGCTCGGACATGTACGGTAGGTCTGTACAGACGACCGAACATGTCCGACGGACAGGATTCCAGCGGGCATGTTTCTAAACATGTTTCGAAATATTTGCCCGCTCGAAAAAGGCCCGGCGGGCAAATGTACGCTGAAATCCTGTCCGCTCGGCTGTACAGACGACCGAACATGTCTGCTGAAACTGGTCCGCGGACCAGTTTCAGCAGACATGTTCGGTCGTCTGTACGGGGCCTAACATTAAACTGGAAAAAATAACCTTCATTTAAACAATGTAGTGTAGTAGTATTGTAAATGCCTATGCACAAGCTTATTGCACTGTGTTTTCAATTATACCCCATATAAATAGTGCAAAATTGTCTGTGTACATTTATAGAGACTTATGACATTTCACCTTCAAAAATACACCCCTCATATAAACTATGCAGGTATTGTGAGTGTATATTTACATATAGATGCTTATTGTACTGCACCCTCCAATATATCCCTAATATAAGCTTTATAGATCTTGTCAGTGTAGATTTACATACCAAGGCACTGTACCCTAAAAATACATCTTCTGTATGAATTTTGCAGACATTGTTTAAATACATTTATATACAGTGGCTTATGGAATATATTTATTTCAGAGATGGAAGGACCATTGATGGCAGAGATGAGTAAGAGAAATTGTCTCTTATATGAATTAATACTCTGTTCTGTTCTGACAGCATAGTTACCATAGTATCTCTAAGAGATAAGCATTCAACCTATTTTAGTGCTTATTTCCTATACAGTATAAGAAATGGAGACTGGAGTACAATCTGTAATGTCCCAGTATAATATTCACTCATTTCACCTTTCTTACACTGTATGACAGCTAAGCACTAAGAAGCAGGATGTCTGTTACTTAGATTGATATAATATGCTAGCTATGCTGGCAGAGCGGGAAGGAGGAGACATGGTTGTCACAGCTACATGAGGGGATTTCTTTAAATATTTCCTTTATCTTAATAGGTTTTAATAGCTTGTACCTGTTGCTGCAGAGTACAGTGTCATAATCTATACATATTAAAAACACGCATTTACACCGATTTCGAGTTTTTTTATTTTGTCTACTCAGATTATGTGGGGAATATATTTTCATTGTTGACCTCTGTTACTTTGTGGTTATACAGTGTATCCTTATGGGCATTTTAAAACCCAATGCCAGCCATTATTTGTTATGCTTTTGTTTTGCATAAATGGGGAAAGCATAGAAGGTCTATTGACTATTGTTGTTGTTCCTTATTGGAAAATTGTTCTTAGGCCGCGTACACATGATAGGATCGCCAGAGGAGAACGGTCTGAAGGACCGTTTTCATTAGTCCAAACCGATCGTGTGTAGGCCCCATAGGTTCTTTGACCTTCGGTCAAAAAAATGAGAACTTGCTTTAAAATTGAACCGATGGACTCCTAACCGATAGGTCAAAACCCATTGTTGGTATGCAAAAGCATAGGTTAAAAACCCGTGCATGCTCAGAATCAAGTCGACGCATGCTTTGGAAGCATTGAACTTCGTTTTTTTCAGCACGTCATTGTGTTTTATGTCACCGCGTTCTGACATGATCGTTTTTTTAACCGATGGTGTGTAGGCGCGACGGACCATCAGTCAGCTTCATCGGTTAACCGATGACAATGGTCCCTCAGACCGTTCTCATCGGATGGACCGATCGTGTGTAGGCGGCCTTACTGTCTGTGTATTTGATAGAACAAGATGTGACAGAAAATCTTCCTATTTCCTTGAAATTTGAAGAGTGTCAGACATAATGGGAAATGAAGGAAAATCTCTCCACCATCTGTTCATTGGATGGCTGTCAGTACTAGGAATACAAACACATTTTTATAGTAGAATTTTATTGCTGTCTGTTTCATAATGAGGGAGATTTCTCTTTAGATATTGTGTAGGTGACAGGGAGAGAAGAAAAATATCATAGAAAAAAATGCAGACGGCATTTAAATCTGATAGAACATGTCCTCAATGTGTAGAAAGATTGCATTTAAAGCCTGACAGAGGTTTAAAACTTTTTTTTTAAAACACACTAAATAGCGGCCTGAGCAGCATAGAGTTCATAAAGTCCATGTTTGTCACATCAGAGGTTAACTGGCTTGCAACACTCAGTGCAGCTCCTCAAGAGACTGAAGGAACTCTAATGCAACCAAAAAGAAAAACAGCACATCTAAGTGCAGTAAAAATAATGCCAAAAACAACAATCGGCAACTCAAATTTGGTAAGGATTTAAGCACCTGTCATATGAACTTTATCCACTGGGGGCTGCCATCAAAACGACAATAGCACATAGCAGAGGTAGCATAGTAATCTTAGAGAGCCAGCTAGAGGAAAGTCCTGTGTGATGTCAGACTCTGACGGGCATGGAGGAGGTATGGATACATTTTTCAAGGATGATTCACCTCTTTCTGTAGCCATACCTCTTCCATGCCCACCAGCATCTGAAATCGCATCATATTTCCTATCCATTGGAAGCACAGAGTCTCTTGACTAGATTACATCTGCCATGTGCTGTTGTGGAAAGAATGGTAGCCTCAGTGGATAAATTTCATATGGGAGTTATCACATGTTTTTGTCAATAAATGTCTTTTTTTTTTTACTTCACTTAGATGTGCCCTCTGCTGAGGAGATTGAGGGATTAGTCGCTGTACTAACTATGCAATATTAGTAAAATTATCTCCTCCGCTAAGCTATTGTGTTCTGTCAGGGGGACGCCCCAACCTCCCCCCAGCCTGAACACCCCAGTCAGTTCTCTCCGCCAATGGCTAATATTGCTTATCTATCATAATAGGATGCCAATCGGCAGACCTTTTTTGGCCACGTCTCTTCTTTCAGAAGCCGCCTCGTACACATCTCTGGATTGTATGGGCTCAGGTAAGGAAAAGGGTGGGTCTGGGGGGGGCAGCTGCAGCAGAGAAAGTTTTTTACCTTAATGCATTAAGGTGAAAAACCTTAAGTCTTTAGAACCACTTTAAGGCTGGCCGTAGATGAGTAAAAAAAAAACTAAACTGATTCCCCCATCCACATAATCAAGGTGGATGGGGGAATTGTCCCTGCTATGTTTTTGTATTCAGACAGTGGGGAGACTTCTCTGTTATTTTAATACACTGATCAGCACTGCAATCTATTTCCTGTGGCACTGATTGAGCAGGAAAAAAAATGACAGGGCAGTTGAACTGGTGTCGATTGGTAGATAGACTTGTGTTCAACCTCAGTGGCCATACATTGATCAAAATTCAGCCGGTCCCTGCTGAACCAGCCACATTTTGATCCATGAATGACCAGCTTTACTCCTGTGCTGGATAATCTATTAAATCTATACAACTGTTAGCAAGCTGCCTGTATATTTGTAAGTGCTCCTTTGCACTGGTTGCAATCAACTTTGATTTTACCTCATCATTTGTAAAAATTGGACCTAAGCTCACTTTATGTTGATTACACAACAGAGTAAAACAAAGGTATTAAATGTTGTTCTGTAGAAGGACAGGCACATTGGCCGATTCTTTGCTTTTTTATGAAGTCTATCTTTGTGTTGTCTCTACTAAACAAGAGATTGTAGGATAATCAGTTTCAACAATGTCTTCTTTATAAATGTTTCATATTTTGTATATGTATTTTCAAGTGCCATATGTTAAGTGCTGCTGACCCATAAAGGTACCATTCAAATACCAATACACTAAGAATGGACAATTTGCATATATATTGTGTTTAGTAGTTGGGATTGTACAGAGTGCATATACAGTATGTGGAGATTTCATATAGAAATGGTCTCATTTTGATAACAATGATGTACTTTCAGGTCTGGTAGATTTCACCATTCATTCTTCACCCTTTGCTACATTCACTTATATTCCATTCGTCACTAAGCAACTTACAGCAGATAATATGTCTGACAGCTTAGAATTTGCATTGGTTTTTAGTGAATGCATAGCAAATGCATGTGATGCTACAGAAACGTTTTTATATTGTGGGAATAATGTATATATGATGCTATTTTGTTAAAATAGAAGACTACCACCTCAAATTCACTAGTAATCTGCAATTCTGTGATTTTAATTATCTTTATATTAGGTTTGCATAGAGCAATAGAGCAAGCCAGTACAACCATGTATCAGGAAAGGAAGGGTAACCCCTGGAACATCCCCATGACTAAGCTTTGGGGGGTGGAGTGAATTGCATTGGGGCGTGGCCTGGTCGGAGTCCAGGCTGAGGTTTCCACTCCATTTATTGCAGCAGGACATCATAGATGTGCAACTTCCAGGGGACACCCTTCCTTTCTGGAACCTTTGCAGGAGCCAGAACGGGCTCCATCCCATGTCAGCACTATAGCAGCAGCTGAGAATGCACTGTCTACATACCCCCTTCCTATCAAGCCTGAGCAGCCCACATGCTTTTCCCAAGTTACAGTACAACCATGTAACTTGCAAGGCTTATAAGCAACTCCATCAATCTATATTTAGTAATAATAGTATGTATAGAAACCTAGCACCGTATACATAAGTCAAAGTATGCAAGTGGGCAAGGCACAAGCAAGATATTAGATTAACCATATTAGACATAAAGCTAAATGGCAACATAGCTCTAATTTTGTAAACCCATCACTAACATTTAAACGGAGGAAAAGGACACTTGCTTATATCATTATCAGCAATATCAAAAAGTACACTTCTTTTTTATCAGCTGATAGTTCAAGTAGGAAATTGCCAAAAGGCTAAACAGGCAGCAAGTGTGGATCTGTTTAAAATAAAAAAAAAAAATTGGGTTCTGAATTGCAATATGACAAAAGTATACTCTAATGCACTGTACACACGACCGGTTTTCCCGTCAAAATAAACTCTGACGGTTTTTCCGACGGAATTCCGCTCAAGCTATCTTGCATACACATAGTCACACCAAATTCCGACCATCAAGAACGTGGTGACGTACAACACTACGATGAGAAAATGAAGTTTAATGCTTCCGAGCATGTGTCGACTTGATTCTGAGCATGCATGGTTTTTAGTCCGTTGGAATTGCATCCAGACGAACGGAAATCCCAATAGAATTTTTTTTCATCTGAAAAATTGAGAACATGTTCTCTATCTAATTCCGTCGGAATTTCCGATGGAAAAAGTCTGATTGGGCATACACACGGATGGAATATCCGATGAAAAGCTTCCGTCTCACTTTTTCCGTCAGAAATTCCACTCATGTGTACTAGGCATAAGTCAACTATAGGCAACCCTAGAGAGGGGGAGATCTGCTTTGAAGTCAAAACTTTTTTTTAAAATTTGGATAGAATACATAGTTACATAGTTAGTGAGGTTGAAAAAAGACACAAGTCCATCCAGTCCAACCATAAAAAAAATAAAAAATAATATCATACAATCCCATATACCCAATTCTCTACCCACAGTTGATCCAGAGGAAGGCGAAAAACCCCAGCAGAGCACCATCCAATTTGCTAAAGCAGGAGAAAAAAATCCTTCCTGATCCCCCGAGAGACAATCAGATTTTCCCCGGGGAGTAGGGAGTAGAGTAGGGAAAGGTTAAAAGCCTTGTCAAGATTTTTGTGCTGTCTGCGCCCCATTTGGGAGATTTCCCTTCACTTCTTGTCCTCTACACACAACAGGCAGTGAGATTAAAGGGTATCATACCAACTTGTAAAATCTAAGGTTATGTTTTCACTTTGTCAAAATGTCAGCATTTAGCGTTTAGCATTGGAGTCATAAGGAAGGTAGAATTAAGGTAGGTGTTTCTTAAGGGTGCAATGGTCTTTAAATATATTCTAAAGCTGCTCAAAGATGTGTAGAATTTGGAATGAAAATTCTCGGGGAAAGAAGGTTATTTGAAATTTGTTTGTTTTTCCAATCATTGGTGGGTCAAATCAACATTTGTTTTTGACTGCATTGACGAGAAAACTCAAAAAAGAAAAATGGAAACATTTTCTCCAACAAACAAATGTCTAACATTGTATGTTGTTTTCATTTAAGAAAGTGAATTTATTCCAAAATCAAATGTTAAAAGCAAACTAAATATTTCCAATGACAAAAAAATGTTCTGAGAATTTTTATAAAATTTTTTATAAGACTTTTTTTTACCCTAATGGTAATTTTAACAATAACATATATTCTAGTGTTAACCTTAACCCTATGCTTAGGCCATTCATCACCAGCTCAGCAGTCCTCACTGGGACATCATGGCTTTGTGCATTAACCCCCATGTCACATAACAATGGGGTATGACAATATTATTTGTTTAATAAAAAAGCCATGCCAATGGCTGTATAATGAGGTTAGGGGATAATTGGGATAAAGGCAACATTTTTAATTGACTACAAGATCAAGTTTGTCAGAATCTCTGTATATTGTACCTAAAAGAACTGCTTTTGATGCAGCTCATAATGATCAAGTTTGTGCATAAACATAGTGTTATTCTTATGAAAAACTACTTAAAATGTATCTATTATATTTTGATATCCAAATACATTATTCATCTGATTAACATCTTGTATAACATGATGGATCTAAATGTCTATATGTGTGAGCATACCTGAGTGGTACTTTAGAAGCAAATTATACTGTGTAATTAGTGATTTAGGTCTGTGTAACAACAATAAATCAAGAAACATCAATTACATTTGTATTACACAGAATGCATGCTATGTTTGTCTTACCTTTCATATAACATAAACTAATGAGATGTGTGCAAATGTAACGGTAAACTCCATTTCTGCAAAAAAAATAAAAAAGTTTGCAGCATATATGATAGATACACAGACAATTTTGTATTGAAATGTTATTAAAAATTGTCTTGACATTTTAATCTTCAGCCAGCTTAAATTTTCTAAAACTGCCAAAAAAGTGTAAATTCATTTTCAGAGCCAGTAGATGTGATTTCCTGGAATCCTCATTCTGCTGTTGTAATTGGCTCACTCTCTTTGCCAGATATCTGCAGTGCCCTTGAGGTCAATTTTTTGGTAACATGTTGCATTAATATGACTTCCTCTGTAATGCTGGTGCATTGAAACAATAGAGAAGGCACCCTCACTAAGATTAATAGACAGATATCTCATAAGTGTGCTACACCATCCACTTGAAATCACTTATTTTCTTGACTCAGAGAACATTTAAAGTGGTTGTAAGGTCTCATGGTTTTTCACCCTAATGCATTTTATGCATTAAGGTAAAAAACCTTCTGTAGTGCTGCAGCCCCCAGCCCCTGTTTTACTTACCTGAACCTGATCTTTCTTCAGCCAGGAATGAGCACACCAGCACTAGCTGGTGTCTCGTGTCCTGATTGAATAGATTGATAGCAGCACAGCCATTGGCTCCTGCTGCTGTCAATCAAATCCAATGACGTTGGCACCGGGGGTGGGGGCGAGTCCTGCATTCTGTGTGAATTGACACAGAAGCAGGACACGGGAGTGTGCCCACACGAGTGTCCACTTTAGGAAAGCAGTCTCCAATGTGGGCACTCGATGTGGGGAGGAGCCATCGGCGCCGCTGGGGGGCCACAGAAGAGGCAGATCGGGGCTACTCTGTGCAAAACAAACAGCACAATGGAGGTAAGTAGAACATGTTTGTTATTTTTTTTTTAAACAAGCGTATACAACCCCTTTACGTTTGGTGTACAATGTTTCCAATGTTGTTGAGTAAGAGAATGATCCAGCAGGTCTGTAAAAAGACAGTGAAAAGTTATCCTTATCCAGAAAGGTTGTATGCCTGGGAGCCTAAAGTACAACTAAACCCTGGATGGGCAACAGTGGAAGGACTTACCATAGAGTGCAGAGCACTGAATAGGAGCACATTGTGGGCCACTGAGTGGCCAGTAATAGTGTAACTTACACAATAGTTACTTTATCTCTGCACTTGAATCCTTTCTCAGCATCTTATAGATGAAAAAGAGCCATAGTATGCACTGAACTGCACATGTGCCGTAGGCAGTAAACATACAGAAAACATGCTGGGAAAATGGGAAGAGATTAGAACTCATACTAAACCTATTCTACAAACATCTCCTTCCCCTGGCATTTTGTTTTAATTTAGTTCCCCTTTAAACATAGTGATCTCACCAGTGGAGCCTCTGAGAGTACTACATACCATTTTACATTTGTCTTGTGTATTTCTGAGGTGAGTTTTATTGTGAGAGCAGTGATTCAGTAAATAGGTTTAGATTCCCTGCCCCAGAATTTGTATGAACAGGCAATTATTAAAATTATAGCTTTTCTAAAACCACAACAAACAAAAACTACTATATTGCAGCTTACCGGATCTCAAATTAGTGTTCTGCATTCATTTTTCTGTTTCGTGTGTTTTAGTATTTTTCTTCTTTATTTTTGCCTGGTGAGTTATGCATTTTTCCCAATGTGGCTATGCTTTCCCTACTTACTGTATCCATAAAGTTGTCATCCTGGCTGGGCTGTCTTCCTTTCTTTATCTCTATTACATGGGGAGATTCATAGTTTACATAAGTAAGATGACAATGTTTTAGTTTTCATTTCCACTTACATGACACTGCATTTCTAGCAAGATCAAGGGGTATTTTCTATACTTGCCAAATCAAAAGACTGGTAAGCTGCAGTATATTGTTTGTTCTTGGGTTTAGAGACCCTTTAATGATTAAGTGAATCACTGCTAGCTCCCTACCAATTCTTGCTGACCTCCTATGACCTCCTGTGCAGTCTGCTTGCTGGTAGTAAGTTCATGGTTCTTTAGTTAATGTAGGAAGGTTTACTGCAAGTTCTGATTTGGGTTTAAAACTCACAAATAATTGTGAGATTATCTAATGTTTTTTTTTTGTTTTTTTGTTTTTTGGTGTGAATGACCCTTTAGAAATGTAGGGGTTACATTTTTGGCATGTTATCCATAGGTGTGTGTGAAACCAAATATCAAGAAAATATACTGTATACACATGCCAAATGCATTGGATATATGCAGGATTACTTTTAATATGAGGTTTATGTCAAGTCAGCACCTGGGAAAATACTATTATTTTGTGTTAGCATGTTCTGTAGTTTTACAACAATTTATAAGGAATGATCAAGGGCATTACAAATTATAACTTGTAAACTTGTGAAGTTCTGTGAACATCAAATGTCTGTATTATTCTGAAAATACCTTGATATTTGTTCCCTTTTCTCTGGGCTATTTGACATTTGATAGAAAGCTTCAATCATACCATTGCTGCAAATGCTGGAATGACTGCATGCTGGAACCTCCATATCACACATGTCAACAGATGCAATAACATTTTCAGGATATGTGCCATTGACATTTGTTGTAGCTTTAATTAGATCCTGGAGCATACATTGTGTCCTTGTGCTTATTTTTATAGAGAAACATATCTTCAATAATTTACTGTATTAACTTTTTGAAGGGGGATTTAATGTTAGCATATAGTAATATGATAACATAGCATAATAAATATAGGAAATAAAATAGTAAGATAACCATCTAAAATGAGAAAACCTCAGTATTATATATTTTATGTACATGGTGACTGTATATTGCAAGGTAAAATACTTTCTTTCAGGCAGCAGAAAACAAACACAGTCTCCCAAATGAATTCTAAAAAGGAAAAATTGCCTATCCTGATTTTATAGTAGTAAAATGCTTTAGAACAGCATGTAGTTGTACTTTTAAACAGGTAGAGCCCCATTTTCCCAGGTTTTGTTCAAGGCTAGTTAGGTGAACATTCAGTTCAGGTTCTGAAGCTGAACCCCATTGATGTCTATGGGAGCTTAATGTTAAAAAAGGTAATAGGTAGGGCATTGTCAAAAAATAGCATGCAGGCTCAGAACTGCCATGGGGAATATGTACAAAAGCAAAAAAAAAAATAATTACAAATTTTAAAAACTATTTAGCGGAAGCAGCAGTTTTAATAATGCTTTAAGCTCAACATTAAAAATGCAAAATTTCTTTAAATAAGCCTGGGGGATGCCCCTAATTTGCCTGTAAAAATGGTTAATCTATACAATCCATGCAACCTGCTACAGTAACATTTACAAAGGAAATGCAGTATAAATTGCTGACAAATGACAGCTTCGGGCTGCTATAATTTTGTTGCAAACAAAGCAAGTGGAGATTACCTTCATCTATACCAGACCCTTATCCTAGATGAGGGCTTAGTATATATGGTATTGGGGGACCCCCACACTAAAAACAACATTGGTTTCCCCATAAAAATACTTCACATAATCTTATCCTTGATAAAGGTCTAGTATGCTTTTTAAGGGGAAACCTCACACAAAAAATCTATAAAGAAAAAGGGGTCTGGTTACTTCCACAAATTCTTACCAGATGCTTATCTCAGCATGCAGCCTGGTAGGCCTGGAAAAGGGGGTAAAGGGGACATGTGCCATACCAGGCCACATATTATCAACATGGGGTGGTATCTTTTCAGGTACCCTTGTCCTCATGTTGTGGGATCAGTGGGCAGGGGGGCCATTGTTTGTGGGATCTGTGGGCCCATTGGTTGTGGGATCTGTTGGCAGACGGCTTATCGCGTGTGTGAGTAAGGGATACATAGGACATCTACCGTATAATATATTTGGCTCCTGCCAAATGGGCTAAAAATACAGCTTTGGGATGTATGCATAAACAGCCAAAGTTCAGATCAAACCTGGGTTCATACTGTACTTTGAGCTCAACCCTATGTTTTAAATACTATTACCATTTATTTTTTAGTAATTATTTAATTTTTAATTCCATTCAAAATATTTATGAAAAACAGTTATGCAAGAATAAAAAGCACCTGTGCATGTTAAAGTATTTACATATTCTAAACAAAGCAGTGAAAGCATTATAACACAAGCCATTATTCACTCCTGTAGCTGTAGGCATCATGGGGAAAAGTTCCCAACAAATGCACTATGATTACAACTCCTCTCCCCTTATTTTTCTATGGCAGCAAAAACATAGCAGCCTGCAAGCTTATTAAAATAGTTGTTTAAATCGGAAATGAAAAATTAACAAAGCATACATTAATTCTATAGTGTGTGCTTGCCTCAATCCAAAACACATAGGGGGTTATTTACAAAAGGCAAATTGACTTTGCACTACAAGTGCACTTGGAAGTGTAATCGCTGTAAATCTGAGGGATAGATCTGAAATGAAGGAAAGCTCTGCTGATTTTATCATCCAATCATGTGCAACCTAAAATTTAGTTTTGTATTTTCCTTGCATGTTCCCCTTGGATCTACAGCAACTGCACTTCCAAGTGCACTTTCAAGTGCATTTGCAGTGCACTTGTAGTGTAAAGTGGAGTTGCCTTTAGTAAATAACCTCCATAGTGTGGTTTCTTACTTTTCTCTTCACCCTCTGCTATTGCACCTGGGTAAGGTCTGCCTAAGCAAACAGCAGGAGATTTGGACAGCCACAGCTGTACGTGTTTCCCTGTGAGACTCTGTAGAGGAATTTGTATACATTCCCTCCACTCAAGTCTCAGATTATGTTCAGTTTTTCTGTCCATGCTGTGCAGTGCATGACATGATATCCCAGCCCCCATGCCTCCTAAAAATCAGAAATGCTGTGTAAACTGTGCACTTTGAACATTTGTAGAGAAGAGTTGTAGCAGGTAAACAGGTACAACTTATGAAGGAGGATTTTTTTTTTCATCTCTGTGTATCACCTGAAGCAGATTGGTATGTGTAATGGTTTAAAACTACTTTCATGTAAGCTAATTTCAGGTGCTGTAAGCTGATAGAAACAGACAAAACCCAACTTCAGAGTCTCTGTTGTGGTATTTGAGGACTAATTACTTCACAGTACATGCCATTGGTGTAATCCATAATCTGTTCACAGGTGCACTTTAATACCGCTTTATTCATTAATTTACAACAGAATGCTTCAAAGTATTTATGTATCTAACTCAGTAGAAAATTATTTAATTGGTGAAGCTGCCACCACTCACTCGTATGTCTGTTCTGCAGAATTTTGGTAGTCAAGAGAAGTGAAGCCATAAAAGGACCTTTTTAGTCACAGCTTTTTCTTAATCTGTCTTTGGACATACATCCTGCTTAATACTTCACAAATCATGGTGCAAATCATTGACAAAGGAAGCTTTGCCATTTCTTATAGATGAAGCACGAATAGTTTGATTCTATCCAGTTCAGAGCTCAAAAGAAACATAGAGAAACATACATATTTTATGGATCACACTAACCTGCTTTGCATGCTCCTGTCATGCTGTCTGAAGATGTGAAAGATTAGGTTCAGACAGTGTGAAATAAAACATAAGGCAGTCATACTTCTGCTGCTGTACTGAACTCCCTGTACCAAACTGCTTCTTCTAGTTTACACACAAGTATGCCTGGTGCCTATAAATATTTGTTGGCTTCCCTAGGCAATATTAATTATAAATAGCTTTCCCCTTCAATTTTTTCTTCATTATTGAAATCTCTTTTATTCTGTTATTTTAATGTGTATTTTGCAAAAGCATGTGCAGACGGGACGTTGTTTTATTATTTCCCCTCATTATCATTGGTGCTACATATTTTACTGGTGTAGCATGCATTCATACAGGCACACTAAATGTTGCAATATACTGACAAACATTAAGAAGACATATTTAGAAACTGCACATTCTGGAAGCAAACATATCTACAGTAACTTTCCTAACTTTAGATTAACTGTTGCCCTTTCCAATGAGCCTACCATTACTGGTCACTAAAGCATTTTCATTGTATATTGTTTGGCAGACAGTCATAGACCTGAAGTCAGGGGAGTCAGGATCCTCCGAACAGTGAAACTATATTTGGTGTGGCACAAAAAAAAAAGAATTCCGGCTAATATTAGCAAATAGCAGCCCTTTTGTGGTATCTATCCTAAGCAGGACCTATACTTTTGAATATTTAAAGAGAATTTTTCCTCAAAGACCAAACTAAACTGAGATCACCTTGTAAAAGAAGCCAAATACTTGCCTCTTCAGAGAATAGAAAGCCACATTAAAATGTTCTTAGAACTCAGAGAGTCAGATATAGGTATTACAACTAAAATAGCTACGGTAATAACTAGTTATCGATTACTTATTCCAGGGTACCCCCATCCCTTAGTCTTCCCTTCCCCTCTTTCCCCTTTTAAAATTTGTTTGTGTTTACCTCCCCCCTTTTTTTTTTAGTTTTTGTCTATAACCCAGAAAATGGAAAATGGATAGGGCGATTCCAGATACAGCGAATGGGGGTGATCCCGCTGCTCGCCATAATGTTGGCATGGTATCCTCCTCAGGGGTGTATGGAGGGTGCTATGAAGGATGTGACTATTATTTTGTGATGCTCGATTATTGATTAGTGATGATATCTGTTATGTTATTGTATATATATGATTGTTACGAGAACCTGGATTCGCCCTTGGAGGTAGAAATAAAGTATTTAAAAAAAAAAGAGCTCAGAGTGTAGCTGCTATATAGTACATCCATCCTTTGCATCTCTGGGTGCCAGAGCACCCCCTGTCCAGCACTACAGGACACAGAAGATGAGGGAACCAAGACAAAAGTGTTGGCTCTTGGCAGTGCCAGGATCTCTTGAAAAAATTAGGATTTGTCCTCCCACCTCCCAAAGAGGTGCATACAATATCTGCTTCTTTTACAGGGTAAATGCAATTTAGTTTAAATCACTTTAAAACTTTTGGGAAAAAAAGATCCAAAGCACCTTCAGACACCATACCTACTACAGATGTTGAGTGAGACAGTGAACAGCACTCCTGGCCTTTTCTGCCTATTTCTTGTCTCTCACTTCTCACTTTCTCTCATTGAGCAGGTGAAAAAAGGTGGGGATTCCAATAGAGAACTGTAATATCTTAGCGCTTGTAAATGAGATATTTGCTTAGTCCTGTAAGTCTTATTATGCATACGTCAATTTGTTTAATTGCATGATAATTTCTTCTGGTATGATACGTACAGATTTTGTATATTACATCATACCACTAAAAAGAATATATACAACGTACATGTAGCAGATGTCTAACCCATACTAAATACAAATGTAAATGCCCAGTGGCAATATCAGGCCTCATTTGTCTAATAATTCCTGCTGCTTTGACATCCTATTTGCATACAAATGTGTGCGTACTGCAAGAATCTAACCTGTTGCTATGGCTTTCCACCACACTGACAATTCTTACTGCTGGGCATTATTAATGCTAATATAACATGGCATGCTTAGAACTGTGTCATTGTCATTCTTTTACTAGTTCCCTGCATTATTTTCTAAATTTATGGTTTTGTTTTCTCACTGAGCTCCATCTTCATAAAGTCATACAATTATCTGTATCTTAAATGACAAATGCAGCTGAGCTACGTTCTTTCCCCAACAGTCATCCACAGGCAGATGATTAAACATGCTGTACAGTATTTGTTAAGGATTCTGCTTTTCTTTCTTTGCTGTGCCAGAATTTCAGATTTGTATCTTACCAGTTTTTATTTCAGCCTCATCAAAACATTGCTGTGATCAATAAATTGTTTCACTTAGCTTAGTTTACATAACCAAAAACATGACAATTAAAAAAAATAAAAAATAATTTACTTTTGAATAATTGTATTTTTAATTTTCTAAACCCCCTTCCTTAAAATACTGCCAATGATTAAATAAATTAGTCTGAAAGGGTTATTTACAGATTACTATACATGATTTTTTATTTCTTGTCTCCCTGGTTACCCTCATGGACAGGGCTGAATGTTTATGGATCAGCTGCATTGTGTCAAAGGCCTTCAGTGCAGGCTCTGAAGGTTATTATCCTTATATGGAAACAGGTCTACTTTGCAGTATAAGCTCTCGAGGAAGGAGACAGTGACTATTTTGCTATTTTAAACAGAGCAACCAGAAAAAAATGCTATCCTAAAGGACCATAATGAAAGCAGTCTAGAGGAAAACCGTTTTAATATGGTCATATGTATGGGAGATTTTGAAAGGTACACAATTCAAGGATAAACAATGATTCTCAATGGGTTGCAGTATTATGAACATTATTAGTGTGTGAAAAAAAATGTTGTTTTGGAATTTTATACAATTAACAAAGGTGTGCCCATTCCAGAATGGGCAAGGTTGGGGGTTGAAGGTTGTAGGTATGGTGTCAACTGAAGTGATACCAGTTACAGAGGGTGGCAGGTGAAGATAGGTAGGAGAGGGTTTGCATTCAGGTGTGGAGGCTAAATAGTGGGTGGAAAAGGATTCTGCTAGTGTAATTAAGGTATTGGGGATTGGCATCCATAATGTGTGTGTGTGGGGGGGGGGCTCTGGTTAGTAGGCAGGAGAGGGCCTGTCAGAGTGATGACAATCTAGCGTGGTGCTAGCAGTAGTGAGAGTGAGGTAGGTAGGGTAGGGTGGTGAGAGCTGTGCTAGGAGAGTGAAGAGATCGGGGGGGGGGCTGCCAGAGTTGGAGATTTGTGAAAAGTAAACAATGAATCAAATTGGTGGAGTAGGTTGCAGAATTCTGAATATGATTGGTGTGTGAAAACAGTGCAGTTTTTAGTTTGCAATTGCAACAAAAATTAAAACCTACAGTATATACCACTTAGCCAATCCTGGTGAGTGATGTGTTCAAATGAATACAGAGCCTGCTCGGATTAGAGTAACAACCCCTGCCAATCCGAGAAGGCTACATACAGTAGCCTGTTCGGATTGGCTTTGAGAGTCTGGGAGGCGTGGGCTGATGATGTTACAGCCTCTGCCAATCCAAGCAGGCTTTGTATTTATTAATAGAATACATCGCTCACCGTGATTGGCTGCAGCTCCAGCAAGAAGAAAGAATATGGCTCCAGAAGGAAGAAATATGAAGCGTCTGAAGCCTCGGAAGGGGGGGTCGTCCTGTACAGTGAGTACAGGCAAAAAAAAACGTAAAAAAATGTAAAATTATGTGGTCGTCTTATACGCCCGGTCGCCTTATACACCGGCAAATTTGGTAAGTAACAAACATGTCATACTTGGTTACCTGTGGCATTACACAGAGCAGCTCTGATCCTCCTCTTCTCTGGTTCCCTGCTGTGCTTCTGGCCCATCCCTCCTGTCAAGTGCCCCCAGAGCAAGCAGATTACAATGGGGGCAGCCAAGCAGGCTTGCTCCCGAGCCACTACTGTACATATCCATTCACACACAGACCTGTTGCTCAGCCCTGCCCCCTCTCTCTCCTCATTGGCTCACTTGCTGTGTTTGAGGAGGGAGCGTCTTGTGCACATTGCTGGATCATAATGGGCCTCAGGTAAATATTAGTGGAGCCTTGGGGATGCTGCACAGGTCTCGTACCGTTTTCCTCGACAGAATCCATCAAGAAACTTGGTTGCAGAGCTTTTTTGCCGAGGAAAAACGGTTGTGTGTATGTTTTTAATCGAGAAAACTGTTGAGGAACTCGACGAGAAAAAAAGAGAACAAGTTCTCTTTTTCCTCGTAGGGAGTCTCAATTTCCTCGTCGTGTTCCTCGTCGCGCTGGTTTTCGACGAGAAACACGTTCGTGTGTATGCTTAGAACCCACGCATGCTCAGAATAAAGTATGAGACGGGAGCGCACCTTCGGTAAAAGTAGCGTTTGTAATGGAGATAGCACATTTGTCATGCTGTAACAGACTGAAAAGAGCAAATCGTCTCTTACCAAACTTTTACTTAACACGCAGTAACATGAGATTAGCAAAAGCAGTTAGTGGAATCAAACTTCCCCTGCCGTCGTATGTGTTGTACGCATTTTAGAACAGCGAGATTTGGTCTTGACAGTGTGTAGGCAAAGAAAGCTTGTCAAGTTACTCGACAAGCCTAACAAGGAACTCGTCGAGGAAAACAATGTTTCATTTATGACGAGTTCCTCGGTCGTGTGTACGAGGCCTTATGCCGCATACACACCATCACTTTATGTGATGAAAAAAAACGACACTTTCTGTGAAGTAAAAAATGACGTTTTTGAAACTTCAATTTTCAAAGATGAAGTTGCCTACACACCATCGTTTTTCTCACAATGTTCTTGCAAAGTGAGGTTACGTTCCACCACGTTTTACCATTGAAGCTTGCTTCATAAGTAGCTTCTGGGCATGCGTGGATGAAAAAACGTCTTGGAAAACAACGTTTTTTGCTACACACGGTCAATTTCTGTGAAGTAAAAAGTGCACTTTTGAAAAACGACACATAAAATTGAAGCATGCTTCAATTTTTTTTGGTCGTTTTTTACAAGACATAAAACAACGTTTTCCCCCACACACAGTCAATTAAAGTGACGTTTTTAAAAACGTCATTTTTTTTCATCACATAAAGTGATGGTGTGTACGCGGCATTAGGCATAGAATGCCTGAAGGTAAAACACCTTGAACCCTTTAGAACCACTTTAATTTTTTTGTCCACCAAAAGAGAACTTTAAAGTGACTGTGTATACTAAGTCTCTGAACTCTGAATATTGTTGTCAGGCAGTAGTGTTGGGCCAAACACCCCCAGTTTCCGTTTAATAAATTCCAACAAGAAAACTATTGTTTTTTTTTTCTGATAGAACTTTGGCTCAAACTTGTGTTGCATACACACGGTCACACAAGATTCCGACCATCAAGAACGTGGTGACGTACAACACTGCGATGAGCCGTGAAAAATTTAGTTCAATGATTCCAAGCATGCGTCGAATTCCGAGCATGCACTTTTTTTGCGCGTCAGAATTGCAAACCGACGATCGGAATTTCAGACAAGAACCAGCTCTCAAATTTTTGCTGTTGGAAATTACGGCAGAAAAAGTCAGATGGGGCCTACATACCAAAAGCTCACATCGAACTTCCCTGATGGAAATTCCGATTGTGTGTATACGGCATTAGTCTATGGGACACAAGCTTCAACTCTTGAACTTGAACTCTTTGGCAGACTTTGGATGGAAATAACACATTTTTGAACCACAGTGAGCAAGTCTTATGTGAAGAAGCCAAATTATAGTACACTGAGGCCAAGATTAACAATTTTATTTTAGATAAAATGTCTTTCGCAGACTTTGGATAGAAGTAACAGGTGTGGAAACAATGGGTTTTGGCGGATTTAATTGGGCTTTGGGCAGGAGTTGTAAAGCCAGTCATTTGGACAAGCTAGAATTTAGACGCTGGGCATGTGGGTGCCAAGGAGTGTATTTTATTTTTTTCGATGCAGCAGCAGCTGGGGCAGAGAAATTTGCCTGCTATACTCTACAGCTGGATGTGTGCTGCTGGCAGACATGTTGCAAGGACCTGTGACACCCTTTGCTATACCATTATCCCTGTCAATGGAGGCTGCTGAGAGGTCATGAGATATAGCAGGGTTAGACATGAAAGGTGAGAAGTGAGGAGGAGAAGACTTGTTTCCCTTTTGTGTGGCTTTCAGGTGCTCTTTCCAATAAGCTGAGTGGTCAGAGGTTAAATGCCTTTGTAAGCATGTGGTACTCAAAATGTCTGGTGTTTTTGTCATGCGGGATCTTCTTGCAGCAGAAATTGCAAACTGCAACAGTGCGATCAGCTGCACATGTGCTAAAAAAGCTCCACACAGCTAAGCTGTGGGAATTGGGCAGGGAAATAACAGCGCTACAAACTGATACAATTGGGTGGCTGATCTCTACTGTTCCATGATGGCTGCCTCTGGAGGACATCCTGCCTCATTGGGGTTTCCCCAGCTGTAGCAATAAGCTACAGCTGGGGGAACATGACTGCCAATTTGTTGTTTATCAGTGTTCTCCCCTCTCTGTAGGCTCATGTTACTCCCTTCTTCAACCTCAGAACCAACATCAGAATTAGGTAATGCCTGCTTATATTCAAGAAGAAAGTGACTGATGCTGTGTTCAACTAATTCAGTTGACTCCTCAATTCATGATGCTGGGGCTATGGCAGGAGTAGCTGTGGACAAGGAGGCAGAATAGACTGCTCTGGCAGCTGCGGTGGATTGTACACTAGTGTCAGCTTGGGTGATAAAGGATGAGGAGGATGAGGATGGTATACTCAGACTAAACTGACACTACACTGACACTCTATACTTAGATTTACAATAACACATTTGATTTCTAGTAGCAAACAGAGCCCTGCTCTATCTATCTCCACTCTAACAACACACTGTGGGAAGGACCCTTTTATAGTGTGGGGTGGGATTCTGAGCACTGAGCCATGATTGGGCAAAGTCATCATGACTTTGTTCTATCATGGCTCTGACGGTGGTCTCTGCCCTTATTGGGCAAAGCCCAGCAGCGACCATTGCTTTAAGCACTTAGGGCCCTAGAATATACTGTGCAGTGCGCAGTGCTTTCTGGGGTGCTCGGCAGGTGAGCATCCCGCTGAGTGCCCCATAATTTGGGTGTTCGTGGAACACGCAAACAGGCGATGTCCGTGCCCAACTTTTTCTTGGCTCAAACTTTTCTTCCAACTCTATCAGGCAGCTTGAGCCAAGGAGTGCTTGAGAGTGTGAAAACTCCAGAAATGGTTGCCTAATGCCTACCTTTGAGCCCAGGTTTACTTCTTGTGTTATTCAGAGGACATATACAATATTTCTATTAAAGGACAACAGTACCTTTGAAATAAATTGTTCTTTAATAAATATTGTAAATTCCCTGAGTGCAACCAATCTGGTCTCATAGTGTAATCACCTTTGTTTTCAATTTAGCAATCTTCAGCAAATAGGCTTCACTCAAAATTAAAGGAACATTTTCTATCAAAGGTGCAGTTGTCTTTTAAACCTCAGCAGATGGACCCTTGTATTGCTTAGTAGTATATAATAGGTGTATAGTACAAATATACTGCATAGTAGTATACATATACCATAGTATACATAGTAGTAGTAGTAGTGCCGTATTTCCTTGAGTACAGGGCTCTTTAATTTTACTAGTATGAAACTGCAAGAGCAATTTGAAATAAATATTAGTCTATGATTATGTCCCTGACCCACTTGGGAAGTGTGCAGTACCTTACTTTGATAAAGTGTTAATACTTTAATTTATGTGAAAGAAGACACTTCTCATAAATCTTTACATATATTAACATAATATGTTCTGCTATTTATAAGGGGTTGGGACAGTAGCTCAGGTAAGAGTTATAAATCTTTTCTCTCTTCTTTGGATAAGCTAGAAACATAGCTGATAACTGTTAATTCTGTTCTTACAACATAGCAGAGACACTTAGTTCATCCATTTCTCCAGTACCGGGGAGTACATTTTACTTGTCAAAGTTTAACAAAATATCTTTTAATGATGTACAAAAAAAAAAATCCCCTAATATGATACAGCTTATGAGTGCCAGCTTATGAGTGCCTGAAAATGTCAGAACAATCAGTGTTATAGAATGATTTGATCCCTTTGCAAGTTACTATTGTATGAGCATTTTTAAGGAAGCTTGAAGCCTTAGTAAGGTTGAGCCGTTGTATAAAATGAATCAGTCCTTGAGAACACAGCCTACATTTGTCATTGTTAGCTTATGACTCACTCAGGCAGCTTATCAAGATATGTCTCTTACTAGATCAGATAAATAGGGACAGTTGAAAATGTTTTTTGCATAATGATAGCTTAGTATATTCTTATCAACATTATTAAGCTGTTTTAAAAACAAACTGGAACAATTCCGCTTTATTAAAGTGACAATAGGAATTTACATTATAGTGGTAGTGCACATATTTATTTCTTGCTCATTATGATGATGAGCTAAAAAATTACATTTGTAAACATGTTTGCTTTTTCATCTGAAATTTTACAATTTTTAATTCTCCTTTTAAGCCAGCATGTGCTGTTTCAGGCTACTGTTCATGTTTTTTTCAGGTTCACTTTTGACAAAAAATGCCTGTTTACACGGATAAGCAGCTAAAGCTAAAGTTGACACACACAAATGTAAAGCCTGGAACACACGGGCTGTATATCAGCTGGTAATAACAGAAAATGGCTGACAATTGGCCTGTTTGTTCAACAGCCTGACCAACAATTAGCGCTCACAGCCAGCCATTGTGTGTTCTGGTGGGAGGGCAGCCCCCCCTGTCAGCACACCTTAGCTCAGTGGGGAGATCACTGTGTACACATGGGCTGAATGCCAGGCGACATCGCCCGTTTCAATAAAAACTGGATGACATTCGGCACATGTGTATGGCAGTTGGTCCGACAGAAGCCGGCCGTTTGGCCAGCTTCTTTCGGAAGAGCATGTTGGAAAACCAGTAGCCAACCATTTCCCAATCAGTACTCTTATGCCACGTACACACGATCAGAAATTCCGTCAGGAAAAGTCAGATGTGAGCTTTTGGTTGGAAATTCCAACCGTGTGTAGGCTCCATCGGAATTTTTCTGTCGGAATTTCCGCCAAGAAAAAATTGAGAGCGGGTTCTCAATTTTTACGATGGGAAATGTTCTTGGAGGAAATTCTGATCATCTGTATGCAATTCCGACATGCAAAAAAACATGCATGCTTGGAATCAATTCGACACATCGAAATCATTTTTCTCGGCTCGTTGTAGTGTTGTACGTCACAGCGTTCTTGACGGTCGGAATTTGGTGTAACCATGTATATGCAAGACAAGTTTGAGCCGAAATTTCGTCAGAAAAAAATCCACGGATTTCTTGTCAGATATTCCGATCGTGTGTACGCGGCATAAGCCTGGCTGAGAGCATTAACCAGAGTGTTCTGGTGGGGGGGTTTTCACAACGGCTCAGCAGAACACAAAACCTCAGTGGGGAGATCGCTGTATTAACGCCAGATCGCTAGTACAGCTGCTCTGACTGGAGCTGACAGTTTTTTTGAATGGAGAAAAACTCAGTGTGTACCAGGTTCTAGTACAGCAAGCTCCTCCTTGAATGATATTTAAGTCAGAGCAGTAAATCATTGCAATGACTCATCATTGGGTGGCTTCTGCTCGAGTCTATCTGAACGATTATTACTGCTGTATTATCCTGTTAGTGAGCCCCTAGTACTCTGGGAATCTTTTTGAAATGTATTAAATGTAAATCTAAAAAGCAAAGTTTGTAAACTTATAGAGATACAGATATAAAACAGCAGTTTGAAAACTTACAAACTTAAAAAATAGGAAATAAATGTGACACTATAAAGGAGAACTTGAGGCAATACATTAAATTCAGTAATATAAAGTGAAAACCTGAATGTTCTGCTTCTGTGAGTTTCAGACAACATTGTAGCTATAACACACAGTCAATGTGATGGAACGTTGAATCCTCTCTATCTACTTTGATTAGTGGAAGTTGCTCTCAGCTGCATGAGAGCATTTGTAGCATCAATTTGCTGATTCTCAGAATCTCCTTCTGAAGTTCTCTTATGCCTAAAAGTTATGTGTCAAAAAGCAAAGTAAATGTGTAAAAAGCACCCAATATGTGACTCCTGGCTATCTAATGTTGATACCACCTGCAGTGAAGCAGAATAGGTCAGCTTCACTGTCCCTGAATAAATATACAGTGTCGGTGTAAAAAAGACAGATTTCATCAGGGGCTCCTTATATATTTTATTTTGTGTTGCTTTTAGCCTGTATTTTCATGAAATTTGAATTTGGCCAACAGTGACAAACAGTAAACTCAAAACTTCTCTGGATGAACAATACTAACTAAAGCATATCTTCACCAGTAAGAAAAACACAAGAAAAGTATTGTAATTTATCAGCCCTTAGATGTGGTGGCTGCATACTGTATCCATGAAGGAGCAGCATTGTCCCTCTTATGCCTTGTACACATGATCAGAATCTCAGATGGAAAAGGTCCGATGGACTTTTTCTATCAGATTTTCCAATTGTGTGTAGCCCCATCTGAGTTTTTGCATCAGAAATTCCAATGAATACTATCGGTGTTTAGATATAGAACATGTTCTATTTTTTTCCAATGGAATTCCGATGTGATTTGGCCAGGCAAAAGCCTGATCGTGTGTACGGGGCATAAGTGTTTTTCCTGAATTGGACTAAAAACACCACCTGTACTCCTTAACCACTTAAGGACCCGCTCACGACTATATACGTCCTGTTTTTAAAGATGGATATCTCTGTAACGGCAGCAGCTGCTGCCACAACCGAGATATCCATCTTTTCCTTGAGCGGTCCTGTAAACGATAACGGTGGTCTCCGCTGCGGATTCGCTGTGGTATCAACGTTATCCGTGGTGGGAGAGGCCCCCCCTTCCGCCGCTCTGCTGTGGATGCGAGTGAGGGCAAGATGGCCCCCACCTGTCCCCATAGCATAGCAGGGCGGAAGTGACATCAAAACGTCACCCATGCTTCTTAAAGCAATATTTTCTTGTTGTAATTTTTTCAAATGACAATATTTTTTTTGCATTAGGTCTTTTTGACCCCAGATCTTATATTTAAGAGGACCTGTCATGCTTTTTTCTATTACAAGGGATGTTTACATTCCTTGTAATATAAATAAAAGTAATCCATTTTTTTTTTCAGTGTAAAAATGTATAAAATAAATACAAATAAATAAGAAAACAAAAAAACAAAAAAATTTAAGGGGCCCCGTTCCGACGAGCAGAAGCGAACGCATACGTGAGTAGCGCCTGCATATGAAAACGGTGTTCAAACCACACAAGTGAGGTATCACCACGATCTTTAGCACAAGCGCAATAATTCTAGCCCTAGACCTCCTCTGTAGCTCAAAAGATGCAACCTATAGAATTTTTTAAACATTGCCTATGGAGATTTTTAAGGGTAAAAGTTTGACGCCATTCCACGAGCGGGCGCAATTTTGAAGCGTGACATGTTTGGTATCATTTTACTCGGCGTAACATTATCTTTCACAATATATAAAAAAAATGGGCTAACTTTACTGTTGTCTCATTTTTTAATTTAAAAAATAAAAAAATTTCAAAAAAAAGTGCACTTGTAAGACCGCTGCGCAAAAAATACGGTGTGACAAAAAGTATTGCAATGACTGCCATTTTATTCTCTAGGGTTTTAGAAAGAAAATATATATAATGTTTGGGGGTTTTAAGTAATTTTCTAGCAAAAAAGAAACTGTTTTAGTCAAATCTGAAAAACAGCCAAGGTCCACAAGTGGTTAAAATAAGGAGGAGGCATTTGGTAGTTTAAAGGAGATAGCTAAGAAAACTGATAACACTGGGGTTGATTTACTATAACTGGAGAATGCAAAATCTGCTGCAGCTCTGCATAGGGACCAATCAGCTTCCAGGTTTGTCAAAGTTTGATTGAACAAGCTTGAGGCTGGGTTCACACTACTACAATACTTTCATCCTACTTTGCTCTGCTACATCGGTCCTACATTTATCCTACATTGGTCCTACATCCATCCTACTTTCATGAACAGGATACTACTTTGGTCTGATTTCAATGATATTCAATGGGTTGAAGTAGGATCAATGTAGGACCAAAAGTAGTACAGGGAGCATTTTCAAAGTCGGACCGACTTGTGTAGGACCAGTTAAGACAGCTCTCATAGGGAAACATTGATTTTCACACGTCATACTACATGGGGCTCCCAATGTAGGACCGTTTGTCGGACAAGTGTGAACCCAGCCTCACTTAGAATCTGATTGGCTACCATGCACAGCTGCGCCAGATTTTGTTCTCCTTTGTTTTAGTAAATCAACCCCATTGCATGAGATATCAGTTCGGTACAAAGGAAGTTACAAGGACTAAAGATTTCTAACAGGATCAACAGGTATTTTTTTGTACTTCAGAAAGTGTACTTAGCCAAAAAAAGAAAACAAATTCAGGCACCACATCTAAGAGCCAGTTCACACTGGGGCGGCACGACTTCGGGGGCGACTCGGCAAGGCCTCCTTAAGACGACTTCAGAGGAGACTTGCAAAATTACTTCTGTATAGAAGTCAATGCAAGTCGCCCCGAGTCGCCCCCAGAGTCTTACAAGAACCTTTTTCTAAGTCGGAGCGACTTGCGTCGCTCCTATTAGAACGGTTCTATTGACTAGAATGGGACGCGACTTGCCAGGCGGCTGAGTTGCCTGACGAGTCGCCCCAGTGTGAACCGGCTCTAATTCTGATAAGTTGCAATATATACAGTATTTTATATACAGTATCTTCTTGGTTTTAAATATCCTTTAGGTTATTTTTTTTCTGAAACAATGGCATTAAAGCTGCATGATTTCAAACTTTAGACCCCTTTAACACTAGGGGGCTTTTCATGCATTTAGTGCTAAAAATAGCACCTGAAAAGCACCTCTCATGCTTCCCCAGTGCAAAAGCCTCAGTGCCTTCACACTGGGGAGGTGCGCTTGCAGGACGGGAAAACAAGTCCTGTAAGCAGAACCTTTGGGGTGGTACTGGAGTGGTGTAGAAATGGGCATTTTAACCTTTTTTTGGCCGCTAGTGGGGGTTAAAAGTGCCCTGCTAGTGGCTGAAAAGCGCCGCTATAACAGCTAACGCCGGCACGACCCCTGTGTGAAAGTACCCTTAGAATAGTTTAGAGAGTGAGGTTTGGAGGACCTAGAGTGAAAACAGTAACTAAAAATTATAACCTCCTCCTTTGTCTCTAAACCTCTAGATTATATGGTAGCTTGAAATTCCTGATACACTGATAGCTGATGTTTGAATAAACCACTGCTGGAAGCACATTTGGTCCCTTTTTACGCTTTCTGTACCCTTGGTGCCACAAAGCTACCTCTGGTGCTGCAAAAATTCAGCTTCAGGGGGCATGACAATTTCTGCTAATTTCTACTTCACTGTGATGGACCAAAAGAAGATGTGGCCAGACTCTTGAACTTGAAAGTTGGGCCAATATTTGTGTGAAATATAAACAAGACTTGAGGTACAGCCAGCTTAAAGTGACAGTGACACTAAAATCTGTTTATAAAAAAAGAAAAGTTCTATCTAAGTATGTATTCTTAACTCAAAAAAGTACTTTGTTACTCTCAGCTTCATCCTTTCTCTGATGCCTTGTTTTTGATGCTGTTAGCTGACTTACTGCTAGAGGGTGGCTACATTCATTCCTCATGGCCCCTCTGTATGTAGTAATATAGTCACCTTTGGTTGCTCGCTCCTGGGATGGACTGGGGACAATGGACAATGGACTATGGGATATTTAGCATGCAGTGCACATGACCACCACTCATGGTTGCTGCTTGTTCCAAATGAAAGTGAGGGGGGGACATAGGGATTCAGATTTCAAGTAGACATGTGCATTTGTTTCCGCCGAATGCATTTTCGTCCGAATTTCAGGTATTTTCGTTATCGTTTTAACAAACGATAACGAAAGCACAGAAAACGAATACCGAAAGATCCGACATAAACAAATGCTTTTTTTTTGTTTTCGTTGCGGTCGAATGTGCCTAACCTTAACTCTATTAGTCCAATATTATTCTACATAAAGAGAAAAGATTCGACATAGAGAGAAAAGATTCGACATTATAGAGACATGAAGAAGAGTCGACATAGAGAGAAAAGATTTGACATAGAGAGAAAAGATTTGACATAGAGAGACATGAAGATTCGACGAAGTAGCTAAAAACATACGATCGCAGCAAGCGGACATGTATGGTGAAATGCTCTGCCCATAGGCTATAGAAGAATTCTAATGTTGGTTGACTAGTAATAATAATTAATAAATATAATTATTATTAGTCATACAACATTAGAATTCTTCTATAGCTTGTAGGCGGAACCATAAGCCTTCAATGACAGATTCGACCTTAATTAATTTGGATTTTCGGACAAATGCATTTTTTTTACGAAAAACAAAACAAATAAAAACAAATTTCGGGAGTAACTAAATAAATGTATTTTTCGGACAAAAACAAAATTCTGAAACTAAATATTTCAGTGTGCACATGTCTAATTTCAAGAAGGACATTACAAGGTGGCAGAAAAACACAATAAGAAACAATGTCATAATAAAAAAAAAATTACTAGGCCATTAATTAGTGGATGTGTATAGATTATTTTTCGGGAATAAAGATATAATTTTGTGTCACAATGCCTAAAGAGTACAGTGGTGGATTAGGAAGCTTTTCCCACATTCTATGTATCTTTTCTTTTAAAGGTATCCGTGGTATTTACATAGACTTTATAAGAGTAACACCTAGTAGAAAGGGAACAGAGATGCACAATTAGACCAGGATTTGCAAGTGCAATACCTGAAGCTAAAGTAGCATTGTAGTAAATGTAATTTCCTCCTCAACTCAAATTTCTTCCTGCAATTCTGAAACCTGCTTTCAAGTTTGTTAGGCCCTTTAACCTGCCTAGCGGCATTCCCGAGTCTGGCTCAGGGTGAATTTTACATACCAAAAGCGGTAACCCCGAGGCAGACTTGGGATCGCATTGCAGGATACAGGGGAAGTTACTTACCTTGTCCCTGGATCCTGCGATGTGTCCCCGCTGTGTGTGCGAGCTGTCATCTCGCTCAATTCACACACTGGTGACTGCCGAGTGCCGCCAAGCTCCGTTCCTGAGCGGTTTGACGCACGGAGCCGGAGTTTGGCTCCAAATTCAAAAAAGTACACATCCCCTTTGTCCCTAGTGGTCTGCCCAGTGTCCTGCATGCACTTTTATATTATAAAAACTGTTCTTTCTGCCTGGAAACTGTAGATTGTCCATAGCAACCAAAAAAAGTCCCTTTATGTCAAAAGTGGTTTTAGACCAGCTAGAAAACAGCGATAATAAATTAGAATCACTTGCAGAATTGAGCAATAGTGATTTGTGGGGAAATTCCTCATCAAACACTGAAAGTAATGACAGCGACAATTCTGCAACTGAGCAAATTTCAGTGTTTTTGATTTGATTACATTATTGAATAATTGTTATTATAATTACATTATTATTTGTTATAATTGTTTATAGTTATTTATTATATTATAATTTATGATTTTGTGTTTAAAACTTGATCATACCGGGATGTCTACTAGACTCTTGGTTGGACAGATTTAAGTGAGTTATTCCTAAGAATTACAGGCCCACAATATAAAAAGCCAAATTTCCATGCAAAATAATGGTACCGCTTTTAGCATCAAAAATCTGAAATAATCATACCGCCAGGGAGGTTAAGAAGCTACAAGTTCTTGCAAACTCTTTTATTACCTACTTATTGTTTTTTTTTTTTTTTTACTGTAGTTATTCTGGTTGTCTTGCCCTGATCTAAACTTGCTTGCTGACTGTGATAACATATTAGAGAAAAACCTATTGTGATTAACTGCAGATCCAATGATAGAATGAAAGACAGGGATTACTTTTGCTACTAGCAGAACAGTCTGTTCTAGTCCAGTGTTCTTTGAAAAAATACTGTGCGCTCAGGCACAATTCTCCAGGGCCGCAGGTTAATTATTGTTTTCTTTTCCCCTGGTTTGCCTTCTGATTACAAGTGCAGATTGTTAGCCAAACTGTTCAAAGATACTTATCTTGCATTTCTGCCTTGTTTCCTTTCATTGCCATATATGTCATGCTTTTTCTGATAAATTATTTAAATCTCAATGAGCAGTGTAATTTACTAAACAGTTTGTTGAATCGTTTGTCTAAAGATTGCAGAATGTTAAACAACGTTGGCATCTCAGCAATGTCCTGTCATTACAAATGTCAGAGAGGCAAAAGTGTGCATATACAATATTCCACTTATTAATGCAAGAGAAAACAGTGCAATGGGGATTTCCAGCGTTGATTAAAAATAAATCTCCCATCTGCTTAGTTATTGTTACATGCAGAAGTAACCATCACAACCCCTAGCAGCATAAAGACCCTCATCCGTGGTTTTCATTGACCTGACCAGAGTACTGAAGAACTATGTTGTCAAATATGGTAGTGTGAGCCCAGGTTCACACTGGGCTGCGGGAGTGAAGCCGTGCGAGTTCAGCTGAACTCGCACGATTTTACTCCCGCTGGCAGTCCCGATTTCGGCCGCGATTTCAGAGACATCTGTGCAGGTTTCTGCACAGATGTCAATGTAAATCGCAGCCCGAAAATGCAAAAAGTAGTACAGAAACGACTTTTTGAAATTGGTGCAGCGCCGCAGATGCGGCGTCGCACCGATTAGGACGGTGACATTGCCGGCAAATACCGCCGATTTGAGATGCGATTTGACATCTCAAATCGCATCTCAAACCGTACCAGCGTGAACCAGGCCTTAATGGTACAGCAAAACATGTGACTTCACTAACTGGAATACCATCTTTCAGAAAGTCCTGTAGTTGACCTGAAATAAAAGCTTGATGGTAAAGCAAAAAATAAATAAAAAAACCGGACATGCATGTGTTTATTTCCCCCACAAAATACTTTAGGTCCACAGCTTTCCCATGATTCTAACTTTTACAGTAACAACTAATAAATGCCACAAATATTGGCCCAACTTATGCGGTGTAGTTCATTTAACCATTGTCTTCACTTCTACCTCTTCATGACTGTGTGAGACTATGGGGGAGATTTACTAAAACTGGTGAGCACAGAACCCCCCCTGAGACATTTTTACATATAAATAAGCCTATAATAAGGCTTACCTATATGTACTGAAAATATCTCCTAAACATGCGCTGTTTAGGAGATATTTACCTTGTAGTGCATCGATGAGTTCATCGGCGCATGCACAGTGAAGAAATGTCCCTCTGTGCTGTTCCTTCCCCAGTGTGTGACATGACTGGCGGCTCCCGCGGCCCCGAAAGCAAAAGGGGCGAAGATGGATGCTTCCACCAGCAGGGACATTGCGGATAGTGCTTTGTTTTTAGGTCAGTGCCACATAACAGGCTAGTATGCAATGCTAGCCCATTATGCTTTTTACTTTTGCAGGGGAATAAAGAGGAACTAAAACCCATCACTGTTTACTTCCTCTTTAAAGTTATTGTAAAGCTTTGTTTTTGTTTTTTAACTGACAAACATGTTGTACTTACATCCTCTTTGCAAGGGTTTTGTACAGAGTAGCCCCGATCCTCCTCTTCTCGGTTCCCCCGGTGGTGCTCCTGGCTCCGCCTCTTCTTGAGCTCCCCCACAGAGAGCCGATTTCCATGGGGGCACTCATGCGGTTGTGATAGCGAGTCCTGCTGCTGTGCCCATTGACACAGACAGCAGGACCTGGCTCCCGTGTCACTGCTTTTGATTGACAGCGGCGGAAGCCAATGGCTCCTGCTACTATCAATCTAATGAGGACCCGAGACAGTGGCTGGAGCTGCTGTCCACATCCCTGTCGCTGGAATGATTGGGCTCAGCTAAGAAAAGGGAGGGGGGTCTGGGGGGTGTGCTGCAGCACAGAAGGTTTTTCACCCTAATGCATACTGAAAATGAATGCATTAAGGTGGAAAGCCGTGAGGGTTTACAACCCCTTTAATTGAAAAAGCTGAAGTTGGAAAGTTGCACAGCTGCACCAGATTCTGTGCACACCAATTTTAATACATCTTGGGCTAGATTCAGACAGCCCTGCGTAATTTAGTGCGGGTGTAACGTATCTCCGATACGTTCCGCCGCCGTAAATTAGGGCACAAGTTCCGTATTCATAAAGAACTTGCGCCCTAAGTTACGGCGGCGTAACGTATGTGGGCCGGCGTAAGCCTGCCTAATTCAAATGGGGATGATGTGGGCGTGTTTTATTTAAATTATTATTGACCCCGCGTATTTTAAGTTTTTCACGAACGGCGCATGCGCCGTTCGTGAAAGAATCCCAGTGCGCATGCTCGAAATTCCGCCGCAAATCGTCATTGCTTTCGACGTGAACGTAAATTACGTCCAGCCATATTCGCGAACGACTTACGCAAACGGCGTAAAAATTTATATAGCAGGAGCAACGTTATGCCGGAAAAAGCCTTACTCAAACAACGTAAAAAATTCCGCCGGGCGCACGTACGTTTCTGAATCGGCGTATCTAGGTCATTTGCATATTCTACGCCGAAAACTACGGAAGCGCCACCTAGCAGCCAGCGTAAATATGCACCCTAAGATACGACGGTGTAAGAGACTTTTTTTTTTTCTTTCGACTTCAGACTTTGCCAATAAAGGACTACCCCGACAGAGGACAGGGAGACCTGCTCACGGTATAACCACCCATAGGGTCTCATTTATGGCTTCGCCAGTCGGATCTTAGGCTAATTTCGGCGTATCTTGCTTTCTGAATACAGAAAGAAACTTTGAATTTACGCGTGGTATCTATAGATACGCCGTCGTAAATTCTTGCTGAATCTAGCCCCTTCTCTATTGATTGGTTGCCTTTACCTCACACAGTGCTGAGGCAAAGATAAAAGTTGGATTCCAGGGGCAGGTAGGTGCAGCTAACTTTTAAATGATATCAGCAGGCAGGTCTAAACAATTTTTTTAATTTAGGTTTTATTTAAGTTCTGTCCATCAAATACTTATCCAGTCCTTCCCACCATAGCTGCAAAATTTCAAACGCTTGATGCAACCTTATTTTAAGTCCACGAGTCATCAATAGTTAAAGTAGATGGCCGAAAGGCATTACAAAATAAGAAACATCAAACATTTGGAGGTTCATTGTATAATAAAAACATAATGTGTAATGTCTATTATTTTTTCAGAATAAAATTATGTAAGAATATGACAGACCTCTCTATTTTCAGAATATGGAATATTACAAGCCCCCCTATTATGCCAGTGGTGATTCATTTATAGTGATTCTGAGGAAGTCAAGTGACAAGTGATGTAACACGTAAGGGTGGGGGCTAGGAGATGTAATCACATTGATCCAGAAGGAGAAAGTGCCGTTACTGTGACCCGGGGACTGTATGAGTACAGACATACACCAGTTTTAAGTACACAATGGGGTTTATTTACTAAAGCTGGAAAGTGCAAAACCAGGCTCACTTCTGCATAGAAACCAATGAGCTTCCAGGTTTTATTACCAAAGCTCAATTGAACAAGCTGTGGTTAGAAGCTTATTGTTTTTATGCAGAAGTGAGCCTGGTTTTGCACTTTCCTGCTTTAGTAAATAAACCCAATTGTGTACTTAAAACTGGGGTATGCCTGTATTTTGTTTTCGTGATTTACATTTTAGTACTTTTCTTTTTAATAAATATGAAACTATATAATTTACTAAACAATGGTGAGCTCTTCTTGTCTGGAGTATATAGCTGGCTTGAAAGTGTGAGTGAGAATACAGAATGGACCAAACAGATTTTCTAAAAGGCCACTATGCCTGAATAACTGGAGGAAAAGTGGAAAGTCTTTGCAACAATTTCTATACCCCTGAGTCTGTGGGTAATGCACGGATGACCTAAATGAGCATTTACAGTGCCTTGCAAAAGTATTTACCCCCTTGGCATTTTTTGTGTTTTGTTGCCTCACAACCTAGAATTAACATGGATTGTTTGAGGATTTGCATCATTTAATTTACAGAACATGGCCACAACTTTGAAGATATTTTTTTTTATTGTGAAGCAAACAACAAATAGGATAAAATAACAGAAGCAGTCTATGTGCATAACTATTCACCCCCCTAAAGTCAATACTTTGTAGAGCCAACTTTTGCGGCTATCACAGCCCCAAGTCGCTATGGATAAGTCTCTATGAGCTTGCCCCATCATACCACTGGGATTTTTGCCCATTCCTCCTTGAAAAACTGCTTCAGCTCCTTAAAGTTGGATGATTTGCACTTGTAAACCGAAATCTTTAAGTTTGACCACAGATTTTCTTTTGGATTGAGGTCTGGGCTTTGACTAAGCCATTCCAACACATTTACATGTTTCCCCTTAAACCGCTCAAGTGTTACTTTAGCAGTGTGTTTGGGGTCATTGTCCTGATGGAAGGTGAACCTCTGTTCTCAAATCACACACAGAGTGGTACTGGTTTTGCTCATGAATATCCCTTTATTTTAGCACCATCCATCTTTCCCTCAACACAACCAGTTTCCCAGTCCTGACTGCTGAAAAACAACCCCACAGCATGATGCTGCCACCACCATATTTCACTGTGGGGATGGGGTTCTTTGGGTGATGTGATGTGTTGGGTTTGCACCAGACATAGGGGTTTATTTACCAAAGCTGGAGAGTGCAAAATCAGGCTCACTTCTGCATAGAAACCAATCAGCTTCTAACCTCAGATTGTTCAATTGAGCTTTGGCAATAAAACCTGGAAGCTGATTGGTTTCTATGCAGAAGTTAGCCTGCTTTTGCACTCTCCGACTTTAGTAAATAAACCCCATAGTGTTTACTTTGATGGCCAAAAAGTAACATTTTAGTTTCATCAGACCAGAGCACCCCTGTGGGAAACTCCCATACATTTTGTGAGTCTCCCACATGTCTTTTCGCAAACTCAATATGTGCCATTTTGTTTTTTGCTGAAAGTAATGGCATTCTTCTGGCCACTTTGCCAAAAAAAGCCCAATACTATGGAGCGTATGGCTTATTGTCATCCTATGTACAGATAATCCAGTCTCTGCTATGAAACTCTGCAGCTCTTCCAGGGTTACCTTAGGTCTCTGTGCTGCCTCTCTGATTAATGCCCTCCTTGTCCAGTCCGTGAGTTTTGGTGTGTGGCCGTCTCTTGGCAGGTTTGCTGTTGCGCCATGTTCTTTCCAATTGGTTATGATAGATTTGATGGTGCTCCTAGGGATCATCAAAGATTTGGATCTTTTTTTTTTATAACCTATCCCTGACTTGTACTTCTCAACAACTTTGTCCCTTACTTGTTTAGAGAGTTCCTTGGTCTTCATGGCAGTGTTTGGTTAGTGGTGCCTCTTGCGTAGGTGTTGCAGCCTCTGGAGCCTTTCAAAAAAGAGTGTGTATGTAATGAAAGATGTGACAATTAGATTGCACACAGATGGACATCATTTCACTAATTATGTGACTTCTGTAGGTAATTGGTTGCACCAGAGCCTTTATGGGCTTCATATCAAAGGGGGTGAATATATACGCACATGACAATTATCAGTTTTTTTATTTCTGAAATATTGTTTTATGTACCGTATTTTCCAGTGTATAAGACGACCTTTTGGGCTTAAAAACTTGCCTCAAAACCCGGGGGTCGTCTTATACGCCGGGACCTGTCTCGAGGATCCATTGTTCAAAAGCCGCGCCTCTTCCTTGTGGTGTTCCGTGATAGGCGGAACACTTGGTTTCCCAGCAGAGCCTCTGTTCTGTGTTCCGCCTATCATGGATGTCTTCTCATCCTCGGCTTTCAGACGAGAGGACCTCCGTGATAGGTGGAACATAGGCGCCTATCATGGAACAGCATGAGGAGGAGGCGTGGCTTTTGAATAATGGACGCCCGCAGTACAGGAATAAGGTATGGCACAGTGAGGCATGTTGACAGCACAGTGAGGCATGTTGACGGCACAGTGAGGCATGGGATGGCACAGTGAGGCATGGGATGGCACAGTGAGGCATGGGATGGCACAGTGAGGCATGGGATGGCACAGTGAGACATGGGATGGCACAGTGAGGCATGGGGATGGCACAGTGAGGCATGTAGATGGCACAGTGAGGCATGTAGATGGCACAGTGAGGCATATTGATGGCACAGTGAGGCATGTAATGAGCACAGTGAGATTTGAAAAAGCTGAAAAAAGCCCGTTCCTGGCAGCGTTTTTTCCTGTCAGCGGTTGTTCCGCTACCCCTCAGCTTCCAGACAGACTAGTAGGAAGGGGGTCGTCTTATACGGCGAGTATATCCCAAAACCAAAATTTTAGCTGGAAAATTAGGGGGTCATCTTATACGCCCAGTCGTCTTATACGCCGGCAAATACGGTTTATATTTTTCTAATTTTACTTCACCAACTTAGACTATTGTGCTCTGATCCATCACATATAATTCAGATTAAAAAAAACATTGAACTAAAGGCTGTAATGTAACAAAATAGGTAAAAAAACAAAGGGGGGGGGGTGAAATACTTTTGCAAGGCACTGTATGTATGTTCCAGCTCTTCGTGTTCCATTCTTCATTATATGAAATAAAGGAATCCAATTGGGTGGGTGGTAGCCCCACAGAATGGCCACTGGGACCTCAGGGTCTCAGATACAGGGATCTAGATCACAAAGCGATGCAAGAAAATGTCAGACATATATTCTCCAGCATCTACCTTAAACTGAGATATCAGTTATGGATATACAGTACTTGCCCTTAAAGCTTTGCCCCATGATGTTGTCCTGACAGAAAGTATATATTTCTACCTTTTTACCCAAACACAGCAGAAACTGCTGATCCATCTGCCAGCTATGCCAGTGATTCTGTTATTTGGATATTGCTGTGACATGTAATACAGGACATGAAAAAGATTAAATTCACTCTTTCCCTATATTAATCTAAATGATAATATGTTCATCCCTTTGAAATGACACATCCATTATTGTTTACTGCTATTCTAAAAATCAGCTACAGAAACAAGTGAGGAAATGACAAAAACAAATAAGAAAACCTTACTTTCATATATCATTTATAACTGGGCAATGGGATTTGTTGTGCTTTTGTACTTCTGGCATGGCAATAGAGTACAGGCTGAAAGAATAAGCAAGGGAATGCGAATCATTTTCGGTATATTTTTTAAAACAATCTGTGCACTTGGCATTTCTAATTGATTTCTGAATTCTCCGCAGCGGGGTCACAAGCCTGTATGCTCTTTATTTTATTCTCTCTCAAAGCATGAGACTCTCACGGCATGATCAATTTTCAGCACCTGGAAGGAGAACATGCTCTACACATTAACTGCTACCCACAAAGAATGTGTCTCAATACAGTTACACTTAGTTGTTTTGTCTTGACAGAAGGAATCTTATCGAATTCTCTTTGATAGCAGCATGACATTTTGCAGCAAACCAAATGTAAAGTTCTGCCTAGAAAGTCCATGCACTTTATCAATCATGAATTCTCCTTTACAAGTTCTACACAAGTAACTCTTGATTGACACTTCTAAGGCACCGATGCCGTTGAACAGTGTCTTGCATTTGTCAGGTGTTTTTCTTTCTTTAGGAACTGTACTCATCAGGCGCTTATGTTCTCTTTACTGGTAGATTAAAGTCTTTTTTTTTCTTTTTTGTCATTTGTCAGTGGATTTGACTGTCACCAAAACCATACACCTTCAATTGAAATCTGTTGTTCTTCTGCTGCAGTTTAGAATACGCTCTATTGAAGCAGCAATAAAGCTTCAGTTGTTGTTTTTTTGTATTAATTAAAATAATAAACATATACGTTCCTGCTCTGTTCAATGGTTTTGCACAGAACAGCCTCAATTCTCTTCTAAGGTCCCCCACTGGTGCTCCTGGCTCCTTCTCTTCTGTGAGTGCCCCCCATAGCAAGCTGCTTACTATGGAGGCACTCATGGGGGCTAGCTCCCTAGCCACCCTGCCTGTGTTTATTGGCACAGACAGCGTGACTTGGCCCTGCCCCCCAACTCCCTTGTCACAAGATTTTATTGACAGCAGTGAAAGAAAATGTCTCCAACTGCTATCAATATGCCCAGTGAGGAGGTAGAGAGCTTTAGGAACTTCTGCTCTTGTGCACAGTGCTAGTTTGAGATCGGGCTCAGGTATGTATTAGTTGGGTGAGGTGGATCCTGGAGCACAGTTATTTTACCTTAATGCTTTAGAATAGATTTATCCGAGTTGTATTTACATACAAGAGGTCAGCCAATAGGAAATAAAAATTAACTTGGGAAATATGTTTTGTTTCATCAGGGTTAAAACAAAAATTAAAAACAACATACATAGGAAGAGGATGATGCAGAATTGCTCTATAAAAGAAGAATTAACTGATAATGTTGACATGTCCACTGAAAATGGCTATGAATTAAAACAGTATTGATATGATGAAAAAAAACCAATGTTCTAAATGTTAGAACTAATATTAGACTAAAGAGAGACCAAATTTGTATATATATCTTAACCAGAGTACAATACAGCTTAAAGGATATGTTTACCATATTTAGGATATAGCAGGTAACATGTTGCTATGACTTCAACCCCCCGAGTTCCCTCATGACAGTAGGCTGGGGTTCCTCTCCCCTGCAGCAGCTGTCACATTTAAAATTGGCTTGGTTATGTGGGGCTCTAAACACACAGTCACATCATTCATTCACAGAAATCTGTGAATGAATGAACTATGAGTAACCAAGAAAATGGCTCCAAACGGCAAAGGTTCCAAACTGACCTCCCAGATCCTTTCCATTATTTGTCCTAAAAACGTATCTGAATTAACTATATTTCACACATGGGGGGGGGCTTACTTGTATTTTTGCTTTGGATGACTGTACCCTTGTTTTGACAGCACCTTACCTGTAAAATACAGTACATGGGTTTGTGTTGATAATCATAGGGATAACATTATTTATATAGTTACATGTTGTGCTAAAAAAATTTGTGAATCATTTTGTTTATAGTTCTGTTGCTGGCAAGAAGAGAGAAGCAAACACAGGTCAGGTGCTGTCGTGGGAGAAAACAGATGATATGTTTGATTGCCAAACATGTTTTCTCTCTCTCTTTTTAACTCAACATTTCCCATTTGTATATGTAGCTATAAAGTATAAATTAACCCACGTATATTAATTTTTATTTTAATTGTGTTTCTAATTTACTTAGAAGATTTTTAAAACTTAAAGCCATATAAGTATTTTTCCTTCAATTAGCCATTTTAAAAAACCAACAAAATAGCAAGATAAAAATAGATAAGAATATTCTATATAACAGTGGCTGTCAACTGAAAAATTATAGAGGGAATTGAATGCAGCCCCTGACACTTCCTGAGGGTGCCACAGAAGCAGCATATATCAGTGCTCAAAAATGTTGGTCCTGCTGCCTTTTTTGCAGCGTATCACAATGCACATGGAAGACATTGAAGTACAATAAGCCTAAACATTTATGTAATTGACCACAATAATAACCCTTAACATGGTTTAAGTACTATTACCATTACACACATTGGTTGTCATTGGCAGTGAAAGCAAACCCCCATCCCTCCTCTGCATTGGGGGTCAGTGGCAGTAAAATTTAATCCCACCCACCCTACATTGATAGCAAGTGGCACTGACAGTTACCCCCCTCCATTACCTCCCTGTAGTGTTTGCCATGTCACGGAAAGTGGTAACCCCCATCCTTTTGCATTGGTGATTAAGGCAGTGAAAGTATCCCCCCTTTTCCTTTTCTGCACTGGTAGTCATGGTATTAATATTAGGTATTAACTCTGCCCCATTGTTAATCACTTACCAATCACATGAACCTGTGTCTCTCTCCCCAGAAAAGGACTTCCCTTATATTTATTTATTAAAATGCTTGTAAAACAACAGCGCAGTCTTACCCACGTGCCTTGATGCGCTGGCGGGATAAAAACAGAACAGAAAAGGGGCAGAAACTACATCGATCAAACAAGTAACAATAAAACAATCAGCGAACAAGAAGATATATAAAACATACAAAGTTAAAAATATAAAATTTAGAGCTATTAGAATGTCACACCGAAAGCCTGGATATATAGCCATGTTTTTAACAATCTCCTAAACTTTAGGAGATCATTCTCAAGTCTTATGTGAAAGGGCAAGGAGTTCCAGAACTGAGCTCCTTGAACTTCCAGGGTCCTCCCACCGCATTTGTTTTTGGAAAATTTGGGCATGTTCAACAAAGCCAAATTCTCAGGCCCTGTACACACGAGGAGACATGTCCGATGAAAACGGTCCGCGTCTCCTGGGAGCTTTTGGTCTGATGTGTGTACACACCATCAGACCAAAATCCCAGCGGACAGAGAACGCGGTGACGTAGAAGACACCGACGTTCTCAAACATGGAAGTGCAATGCTTCCACGCATGCGTCAAATCAATTCGATGCATGCGCGGGATTTCGGTCCGCTGGATAGACGTACTGACCAGCGGACATGTCCGACGGACAGGTTTCCAGCGGACAAGTTTCTAAGCATGCTAAGAAACTTTTGTCCGCTGTAAACCTGTCCGCTAGGCCAGGAAACCTGTCCGATAGGCCGTACACATGACCAAACATGTCCGATGAGATCTTAGAGACTGGTGCCAGACTCGGTTTAAAAGAGTCAGGTCAGTCGGGCATCTTACTAGGGAAATCATGGTTACTGAAGATCATAGTTTTAGTTTTGGAGCCATTAAGCTTGAGGTAATTGGCTCCCATCCAGGTTCTAATCTCCTCCAAACAAGAGGCAAGATCCACTTGCCTCTCGTTGGTCCTGGGGAGGAGAAAGTATATCTGGGTATCGTCTTCGTAGACGTGAAAGAGGAGGTTATGGCGACGTATGATGTACAACAATGGTCACATGTAGATATTAAACAGGATAGGCGATAATGCCGAACCCTGAGGGACCCCACAGGAGAGAGAACTATCAGCAGAGTAATACGGTCCCAATCTTACCCACTGAAATCTCTCCTGCAGAAAAGAGGCCGTACATGCCAAAGCAGTACCATCAGTGCCAGCCACAGTCCCTAGTCTTTCCAACAGTCTGGTGTGATCAATGGTATCGGAAGCTGCAGACAGATCCAGAAGTACTAAGGCCGAGGTGTCATTCCTATCCAAAGACCAGAGGAGATCATCCTGGACTTTAACCAAGGTCATCAAAGATGTTGTTAGATTCCAAGTGAGACTGATACTGCCATACCGCTGCTCTTTCCGTGATCTTAGCAAGGAACGGTAAGGTGGAAATAGGTCGTTTGTTACTGAACACGGAGCGCGGCAAGTTAGATTTCTTCAGCAGTGGTATAACCATCGCCTGCTTTAGAATACTTGGCACCACTCCAGATGAAAAAGATATGCTTATAATGTCCGCTATAAAAGGGGCCATGGTCTCACAAGCATCCTTCATCAGCTGTGCAATGCAGGGATCGAGCGCAGAGGATTATGCCCTAAGACTTGAGGATGATTTTTATTTCCAGGGGGGTAACAGGAGAAAAACTGTCAAAACGATTGCCCCTATACACAGGTATAGACTCAGAGTAATTAATGTTTTCAATATTATCTCTAATACTCTGAATCTTATCCATGAAATATTCAGCAAGCACCTGACAGAAGTCACCCGAAACTTCTTCGGGAGCTTGGGTACATGACGGATTATTAAGAGCTCTTGCGATCCGAAAAAGTTCTGCTGCCGAGTTGTTGGCCTTTTTAATTCTTCCGGTAAAAAATACTTTTTTAGCCTCGATTATTCCTAATTTATAGATTTTTATTTTTAGATTAGTGTTATAGACCACCTTGGACTCTGGGGTAGGGTTCTTCCTCCATTTTCTTTCGCTAGCCCTGCAAGCCCACTTCAGTTCCCTCGTTTGTTGGGTGAACCAAAGTGGGTTAGCTTTCTCAGCTCTAAATATTTGAGATTTTTTTTAAAGGCAACACAATATCACTCTATCATTCTACTCTAATGGAAGCATCATAAGTCTTAGGCCCCATACACACGATAGAATCCATCCGCTGAAAAATCCCAGCGAATGGGTTTCAGCGGATAGATCCTATGGTGTGTACACTCCAGCGGATCTTTTTCCGCGGATATTTATCCCTCCCCTGGGATGGATTCCAGCAGATAAATATTTGCTGACATGCTAAACAAATCTATCCGCTGGAATCCATCCCAACGGATGGATCCGCTGGTCTGTATAGACTCACCGGATCCATCCGTCCGAAGGGATCCCCCGCATGCGTCGTAATGATTCGATGCATGCGTGGAATTCCTTATATGACAGCGTCGCGCACGTCGCCGCGTCATAATTGCGGCGACGGCGCGACACGTCATCGCCAGAGGATTTCGGCGCGGATTTCAATGCGATGGTGAGTACACTCCATCGCATGGAAATCCGCACAAATCCTCGAGAGGATTTATCTGCGGAAACGGTCCGCTGGACCGTATTCGCGGATAAATCCTCTCATGTGTATGGGGCCTAATAGAAAACAGTGCTATTTATAGCAATTAAAAACTGAGTCTGAAAGTCCTTAATTGATAATCTATAGTAATTACACGTAGGCTTGTTGGTATTTACTCTTGAGGGAATAAGCGGCTCCTTAGTAGGGAGACCTAATTTCTCAAATTCGATAAAAGCATGATCGCTCCAAGGCACCATAATAGGAATATGTATTTTATGAATGGCTTCCTTGTACATAATCCAATTGAGCGTGTGGCCAGCACAATGGGTGGGTCCAGAAACGCCCTGTTTTTATCCTGCACAAGTAGTGAAGTTCAGGATTTTCTGGGCTTCTATATGGTCAGCATCTTCTGCCCAACTGTTAAAATCCCCTAGGATTATCGCTTTTTTGTATTTTATGGATTCTGAGGACAGAAGATCACAGAGTTCATCAATAAATTATGTATTTTTATCAGGAGGGTGATATATTATGGTTATACCTATCGAGCATTCTGCCCCCACTTTAAGGATGAGGGATAAATGCTCAAAGGAATTATATTTAATTGGAAAGGAAGTTTTAAAAATATTTAAATGACTTTTAAAAGCAATATCTATTCCTCCGTCTTGTCTGTCAGGATGGTCTTCAGATATTAAGCTGTAACCCGCTGGGATCAGTTCATCCAATCTAGGGGGCGTGGCCACCGAGAACCAGCTCTCGGTCATCACTAAGTAGTCAAGTGTTCCAATTAATTCATATAAGGGGGCAGAATGTTTAATGGCCGATCTAGTGTTAACCAGACCGCCCTTCAGGGAGGGACAACGTGTTGTACCTATAGACGGTGGGTCAATAACAGGATTGGATAGATTCTAAATCTTTTAAGTTAGATTGATCATATAAGAGGGTGCCTTTGCAATTTAGGTTTCCCAATTCATAAGGCGAATAACTGATAATACTAAGCGCTTTGCCACTAAGGCAAGGCACCGTATTGCTAAGCATTACTCAAGAATAACCAAGATTATATTAATGTTATCAACACCAATATGGGGATGGAACCGCTCTCAAAAACAAATCAGAATGGAGTATTATTACAATAGATACCAAAACACAAAAAAAGTCTGCCAATCATGGATTAATTAATAGACTAACCACTATGACAAAAATGAAATAAGCATAAAAAGGTGGCCCACCCACCCTGGCCAAGGATGTCGGGCCAATGCGCATGCACCACTGAGAGACAGCAGTAGGCAACAGGGGAGACTTAAGAAGGCAGATTGCAGGTGAGTGCAGATTGCAGGTGAGTGCAGATTGCAGATTGCAGGTAATAAAAACGTTCAATTTCAAAACCCAAACAAAGTACTTGCAGTCGCTGCAGGGCAAGCCCTGAGTTCCTGGGACTGTTCAGCCCCTTATACTGTGAGTGGAGATAATTCTACCCACAGTACAGTCTCTCTCTCTCTTTCATTTTCAGGTGGTGGAACACAGAGAATGTTCAGCACCCGGCAGTCTGCAATCTGTTTCACAATAGCCCACAGGCTGCACATAGAGGGCCAATAGCCCTGCAGGATACATGTTTGGCACCAAGACAATATAAAGATAAAATAACAAAACCAATGTTTGTTGCAATATTCACCTTCAATCCAGAGATTTCCCCACAGGCTTTTTTCTGTAACTAAATTTGTTTGTGTTTTTTATATCTGCCTAAAATTTCAATTTTAAAAGTAAACTGATCATGACAGAAATTTGGTGCTGCTACTGCTATTACCCTTCCAAAATGTAATTGTTGATTGTCTGTCATATTGGACCTCAGTGCAACCTATAACATCCAAGTGAAAGATATAACACCAATTTGTCAGAAAGAATAAAACAAAATCAAAAACAGAATTATAGAGCTGGATAAAGGATAGCCCCTCTTATGTCAGTATTTTTGTTGGACCACATTATGTTTTAATTACAGCCTTTAGTCTGTTGGGATATATCTCTACTAACTTTGCAAATATAGACTTTGCAATATTTGCCCATTCTTTGAAGAACTGCTCAAGTTCAGTAAAATTTGATGGTGACCGTTTGTGGACTGCAGTATTTAAGTCATTCCACATATTTTCAAATGGGGTTTAAGTCTGGTCTCTGACTAAGCCATGCAAGGACATTCACCCTTTTCTCCTTCAACCAATGTGTGGTAATTGTTGCTGCGTGCTTTGGACAATTGTTATGTTGGAAGGTAAACCTTCTTTCCATTGTCAACTTTTTGGTAGAGGGCAGCATATTTTCCTCAAGAATTTGATGACATTTTGCCCCATCCATTTTACTTCTATCCTGACAAGTGCTCCAGTCCCTGCTGCAGAGAAACACCCCCATAGCAGAATATTACCATCTTCATGCTTTACTGTAGGCATGGTGTTATTTGGATGGCGAGGTGTATTGGATTTCCATCAGACATATCGTTTGGCATTGAGGCCAAATAATTAAATTTTAGTCTCATCTGACCATAACCTTTTTTCATGTGGCTTCAGAATCTTCAAGGTGCGTTTAAGATGGTCAGATGAGACTACAATTTAATTATTTGGCCTCAACACCAAACAATATGTATGGGCGAAAATCCAATACAGCTTACCATTCAAATAACACCATTCCTACAGTATGTGGTAACATCCTGTTATTGGGGTGTTTCTCTGCAGAAGGGATTGCAACACGTGTCAGGATAGAAGAATAATAGATGGGGCAAAATACCACCAAATTCATGAGGAAAATCTGCTGCTCTCTGCCAGAAAGTTGTCAATGAGAAGAATGTTTTCCTTTCAACATGACAATGACCCAAAACACACAGTATAATGAATGACCACACATTGGTTGAAGGAGAAAAAGATGAATGAGTGCTCAGTTAGTAGCTATACATCCCAACAGACTAAAGGATGTATTTAAAGCAAAATGTGATCTAACAAAATACTGACATGAGGGGGTGATCCTTTTTCCAACTCAGTGATTCTGTTTTTGATCTTTTTCCGGACATGTTGGCGTTATATCTTTTACTTGGAAGTTATACATTACACAAGTAAGAACAGCTGGATAAAACAAAAATGGTGTCTGTCTTCATTTCAGCTGGCAAAGCAACAAAATATGATTAATTTAAAGGGGGTGATTATTTTCTATACCCACTGTAAATGACTGAATTGTAAATGCGTAGGAAAATGGTCAGTTTTGTATAAAACAAGTGACAAGCAATAAGGTTTGAATTTTAGGACCACCAATTATTTTTTTAGTTCTCTTTTAAATCTAAAAGTAAAAAAAAAAAAACACACTGACCTACAGCTAACATACATACTGTTTATACAAAAGTATTTTATGAAATGTTTTTTTTTTGTTTTTGACATATATAGAAATGTCATTGGAAGTTTGTGTAAAGGCTGAATGGCACTACTGCCATCATAGGTCACAGAATAACTAGTCACATCCTTGTTAACTGCTACATAGCCTTTGATTGTTGTTTTTACCTTTGGAATATTCTCCTATATAAGCTGTATCTCATCAACTTCTGTGTGTTTTGAAAAATCTGCAACTCTTATCTAATTAAATATTGAAGAATTGCCTACAATTAAGTCTTATTGTTCACAGTCAATTTTTCGAATGACATATTTCTTGAACAAAGGCTTTATCATTTGCTAGAGTTAGTTTTGCTGTAAGAAATTGGATCACAACAATGCCCTACTTTCTTTTCAGAGGATTTTCAGCACATTCATTATCTCAAGATAAATTAGTTGACTGAAAATAATTTGCTTTTAAATCATGTCACCTCTCCAGTCTAGTGAACAGTCAATTAGGAAGAGCATCAGATGAAAAAAAAAGTGCCTGTTTATCATAATCTTCCACAAAATCATTCCAAAAAGTGTATCAAGCTTAGAAATAAAGAGCAACCCTTTAAAAAGAAGATAAAGTAATGTTAACAGATTTTATTGTTTGATGCTCTGACTCCCCCAATAAATAAAATGGATGTGGAGATGTCATATGGAACATTAAGATAAATGATGCCCCAATGCTTCACTGTATTGCTTCAACTACCTAATGTCAATAAATACTGGAACTTGCAGCCATGTGTGAAAACTGGTTATTTAAACAGAGTCTTTTGCATTTTTGCAGCATTTGTTAGATGAAGGCACTCGATTTGCTTGTGTAAATTGCAGCACATATTATACAGAACTCTGGAGGCGTCATATTGGTAATTACATTGCTGAGCAAACTTTTAAAGGAAAAGTAGTTTTTTTATTTTTGTTTCCATTGAAAAGACATCTTAAAAGTAGAAAATTCCACGTGTGACTTAAAAATTCAACAGGTTGGGTAAAGATTTTTTTTTAACAGGAATAAAAAGACAAACAACTAAAAAAATACACAGCACTGCCAGGTCACAAGCAGTGTACTGTATTTAGCCCAAACACAGCACTCTTGGCTACAGAAATTAAGTTTTATTGGTTTCTTCTGGGCTCTATCACATCAGTGGGAAACAAATTACATCATCATCTTTGGTTTTCATTAGTTGCCTTTCCTAATCTGCCATCAGTGAACACAAAAACAACATTGTCAACACTGCATTGAAACAGAACTACAAAAGCATGTGTAATAGCCGCCCATGTGTTAAAATCACATATCTCATTAAGCTCTTCTTTTCTGAAAACTTACCTCTGAGTTTGCCTTTTTTCCCAGTAATAACCACTACACCCGCTCACCCTCATCATTCCACTGTCACTGCTGCCATCCTTTCAGAAGCTTCTCCCATTTCCAGCACATCCCTATTTCATTCATGGGACGGTCATTGATCATTAAACTTCCATGTATGCACAATTAAGTAGTTTCATCAGGGAATCCTGCTCCACTCTTCACCTTTGTGCAAATGCCAGGAGTGTATACTGCACTCTTAATGCACCTCTGGTGGTGTACATAAAATAAATTGCTAGAAAATAAGGAAATCAGACTTTTAGCAAAAGAGCCATACAAACTCTATTGTACTGGTAACTCTACCTGGTAGCAATTTTTTTCCATAATTCATTTCCGCTTTAATGCTTTCCAGAAATGGGTAAAGATAAATGAATCTCAATCAGGTTAGTGTATATTACTAAAATATTGTCCCCAACTGCTGTTCATTTTTTATTAAATTCAATCAAGCATGACATGTCCTCCTTAGGTAAAGTTAGGTTTATAAGTCAAATTTGCTATTCCCATTCTATTAGAATCCTATCAGGGAAAATAATTATGCAAATGCTTGTCAGTCAACTATTCCATATTCTTTTTCACATTCCATTTTATAAATGTGAAATATACCATATTTTCTGGCGTATAAGACGACTTTTTGGATGCAAAAAAATGCATCCAAAGTCGGGGGTCGTCTTATACGCCGGGTACGGTCTCCGTGCAGCTGCGATCGTTCATGATTTCAAAGCCACGCCATCTTCTCAGCGTGTCCTGTGATAGGCGGAACACAAATCTTCCCAGCAGCGCCTCTGTTCTGTGTTCCGCCTATCACGGATGCCTTCTCATCCTCGGACGAGATGAGAAGGCATCCGTGATTGGCGGAACACAGAACAGAGGCGCTACTGGGAAAATTTGTGTTCCGCCAATCACAGGACACGCTGAGAAGACGGCGCGGCTTTGAAATCATGGACGCTCGCAGCAGACGGAGACCGTACCCGGCCTGCAAAACGTGAGTGATGGCACAGTGGGGGGGGGGAAAGTGGGGGCAAGTGATGGCACTGTGGGGGCAAGTGATGGCACTGTGTGGGCAAGTGATGGCACTGTGGGGGCAAGTAATGTGATGGCACTGTGGGGGCAAGTAATGTGATGGCACTGTGGGGGCAAGTAATGTAATGGCACAGTGGGGGCATGTAATGTGATGGCACTGTGGGGGCATGTAATGTGATGGCACAGTGGGGGCAAGTAATGGCACAGTGGGGGCATGTAATGGCACAGTGGGGGCATGTAATGGCACAGTGGGGGCATGTAATGGCAAAGTGGGGGCATGTAATGGCACAGTGAGGCATGTAATGGCATAGTGAGGCTTGAAAAAAGCCTGTTTCTGTCAGCGGTTGTTTCTGTCAGCGGATGTTCTGGCTAACCCTCAGCTTCCAGAAAGACTAGTAGGAAGGGGGTAGTCTAATACGGCGAGTATATCCCAAAACCAAAATTTTTCCTGGGAAAATAGGGGGTCGTCTTATACGCCGAGTCGTCTTATACGCCGGAAAATACGTGTGTAGTCACGCTGAAAGTGTGCAGAGAGGCAAGTGAAATAATTAAATTGTAATTATTACTAACAATCAAATACATATCTATGTTTGACCTCTATCTCTATTTGGTACACATTATAACCTACCCAAACAAGAACAGATCAAACAATCCTTTCTCTGCCTCAATGGCAATGTTTGGGTTCAGTGCAGAGAATAAACTAAATTATAGTAAATTGAAACTATAGCAAACGGTTAAATACACAGGTATAACATATACATATTGATTGTCTTACCTGTGAAAGTAATTGTAATTTATCTCTGCCAGTCTTGAGATCCAAACATCCTTGCAAGAATGCCCAACCATGTTGGTGACTTTTATTTCTTCCCCTCAATCAAGCATTATATAGCTTGGTCACTGTTTTGTCTCAGTCCTGGTGAAGGTGCATTCCCACACTGAGGAGGTAATTTCTTTCTTTATTTTATTTCCTGGTCTAGATTAAAGGCACTGTTTAATGCTATAGAACTTGACTGGCTCACACCGCTCCTCTTTCTCTTCCAGTTCAAGCCCTCGGAATTACAGGAGAACAATACACAAAGAGATTCAGATGCTTACATTGACTATATGTATCAATTTTTATAAGTGCATTTTAATACTTTTTAAAAAAAATACAATAAAAAAAAGTATCACGGACAGTACTCAATACTTTTTTACTCAATACTTTTTTAAGCAATACAATACTGGACTAAATGCTGTTTTCCTGTTCAATTTTAACACTATCATGACTCCATGATACTGCTATTAAAAAGAAACACATGATGCACAAAACTATTTTCTGGCACTTTTTTTTTTTCTCTCTGGCCAGGTTTAGTATGCATGGGTCAGGTACATAAAAAAAAAAATTAAACAGCCTGTAAACATTGTAGTGGGGCGTTTATTTACCATGCTCAGATTCAGGTGCAGGTCCCTTTAATTCCTTTTCCTACAGGGAATATAATAATCTCGGTTTACCTTTCTCAACTGCTCAGGGAGACCACACCTGTTGAGGCAGAGGTAGCCGGGAAAGTGATATTCATCCAGTTGAACCTCCCTCCCCTGTCAGAAATCTCTCAAGAAGACCTAGCTACTGTGGGGAACTGCTACCTGATTGGTACCACAGTACTCCAATTTCAGGGGGGTTGTCTTTTGTACATAAAAAAAGATGGTATATACCGAAGCATGAGGGGTAGATAACTCACCGGTGGAGTGTGGTTATGCCTTAAATGCAAATAGACAAAAAGGGAGAGTGACAGTGGTGGAGAACACACTGTCAAAATGTAGGCACTAATAACCGAGCAGTGGCAGATCCACAAAGGGGCAGATCCACAAAGGTATTACGCCGGCGTATCTCTTGATACGCCGCGTAATTTCAAATTTTGCGCGTTGTATCTTTGTTTTGTATCTTCAGGCGTACATCTTAGTACGCTGTCGGATCTAAGCTGCAATTTTTCGGCGGCCGCTAGGTGGCGTTTCCGTCGAATTCCACGTTGAGTATGCAAATTAGCTAGTTACGGCGATCCACGAACGTACGTCCGGCTGGCGCATTTTGTTTGCGTCGTTTGCGTTCGGCTTTTTCCGGCATATAGTTAAAGCTGCTACATATGGTGGCGTACTCAATGTTAAGTATGGCCATCGTTCCCGCGTACAATTTTGAATTTTTTACGTTGTTTGCGTAAGTTGTTCGCGAATAGGGATTTGCGTAGAATGACTTCACCGGTGTGAGCATTGGCTTGTTCCAGGTTAATTTCGAGCATGCGCACTGGGATACCCCCACGAATGACGCATGCGCAGTTAAAAAAAAATGTTGTTTACTTTGGGTCACGACGTATTGACATAAAACACGCCTCCATCACAGAGATTTGAATGGTGCGCTATTACGCCGCCAAAGATACACTACGCCGCCGTAACTTACGGCGCAAATTCTTTGAGGATTCGAAAAAAAAGAAAAAAGTTACGGCGGCGTAGTGTATCTTAGATACGCTGCGCCCGGCGCAGAGGTACGTGGATCTGCCCCAAAAAGTTTATTAATTTAAAAAGTATAGCGGATGTTCCACATAATAATACCTTGACATTGAAAATTACACATAGCATACAGAAAAAAACATGAAATTAAAAACAATCTGGATTGTTGCCCAGTATGCTGAAAATAATCTGAAAGGGCCCTATATATATACATAAGTGTAATTAGTAAATGTTGCAATGGCGAGTATTAGGCCCCATACACACGATAGAATCCATCCGCAGATAAATCCCAGCAAATGGGTTTCAGCGGATAGATCCTATGGTGTGTACACGCCAGCGGATCTGTTTCCGCGGATATATCTCCCCTGGGATGGATTCCAGCAGATCGAATATTTGCTGACATGCAGAACATATCCATCTGCTGGAGTCCATCCCAACGGATGGATCCGCTGGTCTGTACAGACTCACCGGATCCATCCGTCCGAATGATTCGACGCATGCATGGAATTCCTTATATGACAGCGTCGCGCACGTCGCCGTGTCATAATCGCGGCGACGGCGCGACACGTCATCGCCAGAGGATTTCGGCGCGGATTTCAATGCGATGGTGTGTACACTCCATCGCATGAAAATCCGCCGAAATCCACGAGAGGATTTTTTCCGCGGAAACGGTCCGCTGGACCGTATTCGCGGATAAATTCTATCATGTGTATGGGGCCTAATTGGCTAGATAGTACACAGATTAAGCACAAATTAATGCAATGAAAATCAAGGGTACATTGGAAGACTGCAAGATACAATCAATATGACACCAATGGGGGGAGCATAATACAGTCTGTCATGGACATGCAATAATGTCTGGCAACTTACCTTCTTCTTATGTGTTCATTAGAGGCCTGACTCTCTTCTGGCTTCCTTTTTATGATCTCTCCTCCCTGTATGGCCCCACCCTAGGCCATCCCAGGAAGTCTATTACTGTTGCACTGCAGGTCTGCTTTGCTGTTTAACTTTGTTTGTTAGCTTGTTCCTGTCTGCAGTGTGCTACGTTTACCTTTCCGTGTACCGATTTTGGCTCGTCTCTGACTTCTCCTGTTTGCCTGTGACCCTGAACTTTGGCCTGTCCCTTGGTTACCCTTGTCTGTCTGTTGCCCCGACCTCGGCTTACCCATCACTATCCCTTGTGTCCCCAGTGGTTGCTTCTCCTCTCTCCCTACGGAACGTGACCTGGGGGACCCCAGGGGCCGCGACCTGGGTTCAATTGCAGCGAAGGCCATTCTCACCACCAGAGGCTCTGGTGAACACCTGCTGGACCTTAGACCCTGCGCCCTGGGGAATCTTGGGCTCGCGTTTCCTGTCTATCTGCAGCAGTCAGCTATTGGGTTCATTACCTTGCAGTGCACCCCTGTCTCCAACGGGGTGCACGTGCCACCTGACCGCAGGTGACCTGACACTGTATGAGTAGAATGAAAATCCCCAGTGAGATTATAAGCCATATATTTGCTAATAGGATGTTTTTCCCTGGTCACTGGGAGGGAATTCTAAGCATTGGCAAGCATTAAATCTGTGTGTAACACAGAAATGAGTTCCAATAATGCTGTAAGCAAGATACGTTGATAGATCAGTGAATCAGAGAGTCCCATCGTGGTCAGATGTACTGAAAGTTATTGCACAATCGGCATGTGGTAGATAAAGATGGGGAAATGGTTAGTAAATTGGTAAATGGGTATTGTAGAGAAAGATATATGTCTGTATTCCACAGACTCAGTCTTCAAAAAAATCTCTCTGCCCAGTTAAACAGTTTCCACACTTGCAAATTAACAATGATTTCCAATATGCCAATAGATAGGCTATCAGTAGTGAGACAACAGCGGTTACATAAGCCGGGTTAATAATGTGCTGATGAAATAAGTAATAACAGCAAAGAATAAAGGAAGGTTCAGCAATTCAGAGTGAGAATATGGAATAAACTCTTCCGCTGAGGTGCTACTTACTGCTACACCTTCCACAGGTATTTTGGCTTGTTCATACTTCCGATGTTAATTTCAGTTAGCTATTGACTAAAATAATGGGTAATCAGGTTCCTGTGACTGCTCGTGACACTGCTGCTGGTGGCACTAATAGCGCAGTCTCTTCATTCAAATGCTGAGATACTCCTCACGCCAGATGGAAATCCGGCCGGCTAATATCAATGTCCAAACGGCTGTGGGTCAGCATGGATGTATACGGGCTCCACTTCCAGATATTATGATGTGATGACGTCACTTAATTGACGCATTTCGTACACCAATCAGTGGACTTCTTCTGACAGTGTGTTCTTCACCATTGTCTCTCTCCCTTTTTGTTGGGTTTTCTTTTGTCCTTGGTCCTTGGGTACCTTTATCTATTTACCTGTATTACCAGAGTTACAGTGGTGTAAGCACAGGGGATGACCAGATATACACTATATTGTCAAAAGTACTGGGATCCTGTGTTTACAAGCACATGAATTTTAATAGCATCCCAGTCTTAGTCCGTAGGGTTCAATATTGATTTTGCTCCTGTGTGATGCTTTGGTGCCCCTCATTCCCCAAATTGCTGTCAGTTTCCCCCCTCCCCTTTCCACCAGCTGCCGTGGGGGATCTGTCAGGATAGAGAGCGGGGAAGGGGGCCAGTAAATGTGTCATTTACAAGCCCCTTCCTTGTCTTAATGCATAGAGTCAGTGATCTGTACCATTCATTCATAACTGAGGCATAGTAAACTGTGTTTACTATGCTTCAGTTTGTGAATGAACAAGAAGCTCTGTACAGGGCTATACCTGTCCATTTATTCTGTGCAGCTGAGGCTGCAGAGAAGCAGATTGAGGGCTTCTTGTCCATAATATCCCTTTTCTGTCTCAGAGGTGAAACACCAGAGGTCTGGTAAAAAAAAAATGAAATGGTAAAAAATAATAAAAAAAGAAAATAACAAAAATAATAAACTACTGACACCAGTGGTGGAACTACCAGGGTCAAAAAGGTCACAATTTACCCCCTGAGCCTGGTGTTCCACTACTGTGGGGGGGGCAGCCAGGGGTCAGGAGGGCCCTTTTTTGATTTCTTGCAGTGGGGCCCTGAAGGTTCTAGTTATTCTTCTTGTGTGTGTTTCTTACCCAATTTAGGGATCATTGTAAGGAATGAAGCTTGCATATCTCTCGGAATGGGAGAGTCAGTCAGAAAAAAGAGTTAAACAAAGAGGTAATGTGCAGCAACAGAAGATGACAAAAGGATTTGTAATAGGAGTAAGGTAGACCATCAGGTCTGGGGGATTTATTGACTGGGAGAGACTTAATCGTCGCAATTAGCTCCTTGTCTAGGATGGGGGAGTTAAGACTAGCTATGGCTAAAGAGGAGATGAAGGAATGTGTATTTGAAGAAGGTCAGGAGGTGGTATAGGTGGTATGAGGTATAGCTGGGTCATTATAGAGGCTCAAATAGTAATTGTGAAAACATTGGGCTATTTGTGATAGATGGGATTGAAGGGTGACTGTTGTATCCTTGGGTGCAGTGGTAGTCGATCGTTTGCAGTGTTGCCTAGCCAGTAACCTGTACAGTTTTTTGCCCTTGTTGTAATAAGTTTGCCGTAGCCTTCAGCCCAGCTCTTTTGCTGGCTATTTCCCTGAGGGTTAATAGCAATGGTGAAGATATTACAGTGTTTTTAACCATTTATCAAATCTAACATGTAAGTATCACTGAGAAGTTTCTGTCATAGAACACTAAATGTGCATTACTCTTTGCCTTCTGTATGTAAATGATTACAAACTTATTACACTATTGCTCTTTTAAAATGCCCATGAAATTAGAAAATGCAAGCGATTGGATCGAGGAACATCCATGTACTTGAAGGCTCCCCCAATGCCTGATGGCTAAGTCTTCTCTTAAGAAAATCAATTGGCTAATATGGATTTCTCCTTTTTCTCTATGACATGCTGACACTGACAGGATCCCTTTCCTCTCCCTAGGAGCGAACACACATGTTTGCCTAATTCACATGTTAATGTTTTACAGAAATCATTTGTAGTAAGGATTGTTTAGTAGCTGGATTATGCATCCACCACTCTCAAGTGTCAGGCAATTTAATTGGCAAACCCATTGAGATTGGTCCACGTAATCCAGACTTTTATTAAGTAGTCTCTACCATTAAAGGTAGCCCCCTGGTAGCCATATGCTATGCCAGCACTTGCTCTTTGCCTTTATTTTAACTTGTATAACTCCACTGCTTGTTTTAAACAAAGCATATGATTCTATTAATGATCTCTGTTGCATTTTGGCATCCTTCCATTTATAATCAGTAGAATGTACGGTAGGTTAATGCCAATTTCTCCTGTCTTATTGCATAAGACAATGTGCATACATATTACTAGAATGTATAGATAGATGTAAAAGCTGACATGGTGGTATACTGTTTTGTTAGCAAATGGGAGAGTTACATATACAGTAGACAGCTAAAAGTAGCATACACTATATCATTTATTACAACATTTTAAAAACTTAATGGAGCACTTATACAAGAATATCAATACTTTAAATGGAACACTCAGTTACACGGACAGAATACCAAGTAAAATAGTTTCAGTATACATCATTAACTGCAGGTGCATTTTTTCAGTGCATTTGCATTTCTCAGTTGTAAGTTATATCAGGCTGAATGGCAATAAGGAAAGCACAACATGATTTTCTACTTTGTAGATGTAATTTCTTTGAAAGAGAACAGTTACATTGTGCATATGCTGAAATTATCTTACAAGCAAGCCACTTGTAGAAAGCACTGCTAGAGAATGCAATGATTAATTATAGTAATTTACAAATTGCAGTTTCTTGTTATGGGATGCCATTCATGTCATTTGTATAAATCACAGGTATAACAAGAAATATTTTGTTTTCTTTTTGTTCCTTTCTTTTTTTTTACATCCCGTTTTAGTGTTTTTCTTTTCTTTACAGAATAAGGCCTTTTACAAGAATGAAACAATAAATGGCACCGATGCCTCTACTTTATTATGTCTGATCTTCCATCACAGGTCACGATCAGACGTGCCCTCCAGCCGGCCGTTCTCCTCCTCCCAGCTGGAGGGCACAGCACATGACCATAACAAGCGATGGAAGATCGGAAATAATAAGGCAGAGGCATTGGTTTACATTAACCCTTACACACGTAGGAAGGAATACATGAAACAGATGGACTGACAGTGATATGTTTTTCCTTTAGAGTGCACTGGCAGGGCTTTCCTGGGAGAGGCAGGGGGTCTCCTGGGAGTGCAGGGGGGCTGTATAATGTAAATAGGCTTTATAATGTAAATGGGTTGTGTAATGTAAAAAAGAGGGGGATGGGGCATGTGTAATGTAAATGGAGGGGCTGTGTAATGTAAAATGGGCTGTGTAATCTAAATGGGGGGGATGTGTAATGTAAAATGGGATGTGTAACATAAAAGGGGGGCCCTGTAATGTAAAATGGACTGTGTAATATTGTACTATATAATGGGTTGTGTACTGTAAATTGGGGGCTGTGTAATGTAAAATGGGCTGTATAATGTGTGCAATGTAAATGGGGGGGGGCTGTGTAATGGGCTGTGTAATGTAAAATGGAGGGATATGGGGCATGTGTAATGTAAAATGTGTTGTATACTGTAAATGGGGGAGCTGTTTAATGTAAAATGGGATGTGTAACCTAAATGGGGGGGGGGGCTGTGTAATGTAAAATGGGCTGTGTACTGTAAATGGGGGCCTGTGTAGTGTAAAATGGGATGTGTAAGGTAAATGGGGGGGGGTTGTGTAATGTAAAATGGGCTGTATACTGTAAATGGGGGAGCTGTATACTGTAAATGGGGGAGCTGTGTAATGTAAATGGGGGGCTGTATAGTGTAAAATGGGATGTGTAAGGTAAATGGGGGGGGGCTGTGTAATGTAAAATGGGCTGTATACTGTAAATGGAAGGGGGAGCAGTGTAATGTAAAATGGGATGTGCAACGTAAATAGGGGGGGGGGCTGTGTAATGTAAAATTAGCTGTGTACTGTAAATGGGGGCCTGTGTAGTGTAAAATGGGATGTGCAGGGTAAATGGGGGGTTGTGTAATGTAAAATGGGCTGTATACTGGAAATGGGGGAGCTGTGTAATGTAAAATGGGATGTGTACTGTAAATGGGGGGACTGTGTAATGTAACATGGGCTGTGTACTGTAAATGGAGGGGGGAGCTGTGTAATGTAAAATGGGATGTGCAACGTAAATGGGGGAGGGCTGTGTAATGTAAATGAGCTGTGTACTGTGAATGGGGGGGGCTGTTTAATGTAAAATGTAATGTGTAAGGTAAATGGGGGGGCTGTGTAATGTAAAATGGCTGTGTACTGTAAACGGGGGAGGGCTGTGTAATGTAAAATGGGCTGTGTACTGTAAATGGGGAAGGGCTGTGTAATGTAAAATGGGCTGTGTACTGTATATGAGCACACAGCGACATACTACTACAATTGTGATCTAGTGCTTGCCAATGACTTTCATAAGTGATCTGTTGCTGAAGTGGTACATATGGAAGGAGGGCTGGATAAAGACTCCCTACTGATCGATCCAGTCCCTTTTTTATAAAAAAAAAAAGAGAAGGTGGAGTCAATAAAATTTGACATAAATAGATACCCCTCAAACTCTCTGAAAATGTTGTCATGCCAGTATTTTTTCTGCACCAACCCAAGTGCATCTTTGATTAATGTTACACAAACTATTTACAGGAACATATTTTTTTAGCAGTGAAATGTAAAAAGGTGGGGAGGGGGTTTAAAAAAAAAAAGAAGCACTCTGACTTTGAGCTTTACCATCCTGTTATATTACTTCTGTCCTGCTACACTACTTAAAAAAAGCTTGTGATGTGTGATATTCTGATAGCAAGATAATAGTCATAGGCATATAGGGTAAATATAATGCAAATATAAACAAATATAACTTCTACAACTGCAAAAATAACTTAAAGTGATTATCCAGCCAGTTTTTATATTTATTTATTTTTTAGCTCTGAATGATGCTGAGTTCCGTGTGTGTAGCACCTAAACACAGTTTTATCAACCATACGCAAGTTTAAATTAGCAGATCCATTAGGGAGCCTATTCAAGTCCACAGGGGTCAGCAGGAGCAGAGGAAAAGTAAAAGATCAAATGTAAAGTTTGATTGATTTGCCTGGATATATTGAAGAGTTAAAATTTGTTAAGTGCTGTTGCTTAAAATAGCTTATTCAGGGAGCAATTTGTGACAAAGTATGCTAAACACTAACTTGAAACAATTCTAAACTATAAAATGAAAACAAAATCCACCTCCTATAACATATAAGTATTTAAACCCATGGAACATGATTTCAGAAAATGAACTTTTCTTTCACTTACTTGCAAAGGGATAGAAACAATATTTTTTACTTATTTTTATTCTTGTACGTGTTTATTTGTGAGAATGCAATATCTGTTACCGTATTTTCCGGCGTATAAGACGACTTTTTAACACATGAAATTCTTCTTAAAAGTCGGGGGTCATCTTATATGCCGGTACCTAACATGCAGACTCTCAGTCAGACCGCGGCCGTCCATTTTTCAAAAGGAGCGCCTCCTCCTCGTGCTGTTCCCAGCAGAGCCTCTGTTCAGTGTTCCGCCTATCACGGATGCCCTCTCAAAATTTTAGCTGGAAAATTAGGGGGTCATCTTATGCGCCCAGTCGCCTTATACGTCGGCAAATACGGTACCTCTTTTGACCTACTAGATAAAGAAAAGTGTTTCTCTTTTTATTTTTTTTTATTTTTTTTTGGTTTCACATATTTAGGTTAACTGTTTTTAAACTATTTATAATTGTTTTCTCACAACTTTTACCCAATATCCATACATTTCTCTAATTGGTATCAGCCTCTTTCAGTCCCGGTACAAAAAAATCTACGATTGGGCAAGTGAGAAATAGCACAATGAGTCAATCAGTTGTATTGCAGTGCAAGGGGCATGTTGATAGGAGAACATAACAGAGTAACAGAGAGGTCCCCTCTGCTTCAAAACAGAGATTTGATTTGTGGCAAAGTTGCGCAAATTTCACAATGGGATGGATAGGAATACAATTTGTTTGTTAGGTAATACAGTTGCCATACATGTTTTTCTTCTTAATATTCAGTTGTTTTCCTTTAGTTATACATTTAACAGGTTGATCACCAAACATAATGCAATCAAAGTCAACACAAAACACATTTCAGTATGTATATTCAGTTTTTAGACTTAAAGTGGTTGTAAAGCTTTGTGTTTTTTCACCTTAATGCATCCTATGCATTAAGGTGAAAAAACACCTTGTACTCTCTGGGCCCCCCGGGCCCCCTGTGCCCCCCCTGCCCCTCTTTTTCTTACCTGAGCACCAAACTTCTGTGGGCTTGTTCCCACGTCACTATACAAATGGCTCTTTTGGCTGTTTATTGATTAGATTGATAGCAACACAGCCATTGGCTCCCGCTGCTGTCAATGAAATCAATGACACAGGGCCGAGTCATACACTTGGCGGCATCACACGGGAGCACAGTCGCAAGGTAACCCCCCTCAAGAGAACTTTTCCCAGAGGGGGTTACCTCTTGCAGGGAGGAGCTGCGAGAACCACCGTGGGATCCCAGAAGAGGATGATCGGGGCAGCTCTGTGCAAAACGAACTGCACAGTGGAGGTAAGCATGACATGTTTTTTTTTTTTTTTTAAACTGAACCAATACAACCCCTTTAAGCTTTTAAAGTCACATGTGAATTTACAATCGGCATGTTTTTTTTGTATGCCATAACAAACATTTTCATATAATAAAGCAGCCATTCTATATAATGACTTTGTCATAATGCCTGCCTTGCTTGGTTGGCCAAAGTTGTTAATCTGATTGTTGCATTAAAAAATGTAGTTAGATAAAATTTCACTTATTGATGTTACAAAACTGTAGGCATAAAAATGTTGTTTGCTTTAGTGTTCCAAAAACAGCTGTAAAAGCCAAAGACTGCTGTATCTACACGTCCACTATAGCACCACATAAACAGGCCTGTTGATAGAAATCACTGGGTCCTGTACAGCATACCTCACAGGGTCCCCTTCCAAATGATATTTTTGCTAAAATGCAACTGCAGAGATGCTATGCTTTGCAGCCATGCAAAAAATTATACCCCCGAACAAGACCCATTCAAGTGAACAGTGGCACAGAGGCAATATCTGCCCCCCCCCCCCCCCACAGTGAGCAAATGGTACTATTCACTCACTGTGTTCATTCAAGATGGTTTGATTGTTCAGGATGGTGAGCCTCCCACTCACCATTTTAAATGAACCCCCTGTGTGCCCTCAGCAGCAGGAGAGGAGTGAAACCGGCAACACTGGGGGGAAAGGGGCGCACAGGGGTCCCAGACTGCAGGGAGTGCAGAGATTAGAACCAAACCCCTTGCAGTGCAACTGGAGGGAGAAAATAAAAGTAGAAACACTGCACAAGAGTCACAAGTATAAGCAGTAAGGCAGGACTTCCTGCCCTCCTTCTCAGCAGGTGCCTGGGCCCCCCATTTTAAACTGATAAGGCTTGGGCCCCATACAGGAGGGCTGACTGTACTGCCTTAATCAGCGGCCCTGCACGTAAACCTTGAACATTTATTACTCATTTCTATAATGTTAAAACAAGCCTAAAGCCGTGTACACACGATCGGTTTGTCAGATGAAAACAGACCGATGGTCTTTTTTCCATCAGTGTTAAAAAATAGAACATGTTTTAAATTTTTCCTATGGATAAAAAACCGAAAGAAAAATCTGATCATCTATGTGGAGCTCCATCAGATAAAAATCCATGCATGCTCAGAATCAAGTCGACAAATGCTCGGAAGCATTGAACTTCATTTTTTTTTTGGGCTCGTCTTAGTGTTTTACGTCACAGCGTTGGACACGGTTGGATTTTTGACTGATGGTGTGTAGGCAAGACTGATGAAAGTCAGCTTCATCGGATATCCGATGAAAAAATCCATCGGATTAGATTCCATCAGATATCTGATCGTGTGTACAGGGCTTCACTGAACAGAGAATAGGTTGATTACTTCGCTGTGCAGCTTTCAAAATCAGTTTTGTCAAAAATGTTTAGTAAAAGTGTAATGATTAGTGATAGTGTTAAGAGAGAAATACAGGGTCTGCTATTGCTGTTGCCCTTCTAAAAAATCATTGTTGTCCTATATTTTTTGCTTTCTATACTTTTTGAGTGCGGTCTAAAAAGTGTTAAAAGTTATACTTTGTTTTTTATTGTTTGTTTTTTTTAAGAGCACTTTTTAAAGGTGAAAATTACAGAATAGATGCTACAAGTCAAAAGCTGATACATGGGAAGCCAGTATTGATTGTACATTTAAATCACCTTAATGTTTCAATCAATGACAGTGCTTATATCAGTGAAATCACAACTAGTATACTATAGATCAGGAAAAACTGAATGTAAGTCACTGGCTGGAGACTGCTCTTAATAGGACATTATTTTCCCCTTAAGGTGGAACTGTCCAATGGTTATAGATTTATCATGCTCTTGCTATTGTTTGCCTAAAGATTTTGCAGAAAGTGAAATATCAAAAGGGTATAGAACACTCTGCTGTTTATAGTCTGACCACTTGAATTATAAGGGGAGGAAAAATTTGGTACTTTATATGAAGCATGCGGTGTAAATGGGTTACAAATATGTCAGGAAGTTGAATCATTGTAGTATACAAACTGCTATAACATGGTACAATATAGACAGGGAACCATTTTATATAAAAAATAAAATGTTTTTTTTCAATACATGTAATACATACGAGCATCATAGCATAATAACATAGTAATACATGGTAGTGCCAGACTCTTTGGGTCATATCACTTTATCTCCTGGGACCAATGAACAATTCGGCTGGACCTCAGCCTTCATCACTTCACATGTAGACTCCTACTTGTTCCTTAGGAGGGTGGGTTGTCCTCTTCCCGTATTACCCCACTCTTCTTTGCTGATACCCATTGATAATAATCTCTATCATCTATTAATATCTTTAGATCCTTATATTGCATCTGCTCTTGATTAATGTAGGTATTCCACAAAACACGTCAAGCTACTTGATGCTACCCATGTGTTTCATTCTAGGAACAACGTTCAACATGTTATTGAACTATACTGTACCATTGTATATTTTTTATATCTATACTATTCATATGGATCAACTGAGTCTGGCACTACCATGTATTTCTATGTTATTATGATATGATGCTTGTATGTATTACATGTATGGAATAAAACATTTTAATGTTTATATAAAATGGTTCTCTGTTTGTATTGTACCATGTTATAGCAGTTTTTATACTAAAATGATTTACCTGCCAGACATATTTGTAACCCATTCACACTGCATGCTTCATTTAAAGTCCCAATTTTTCCTCCCCTAGTTAGTCTCGTAATTTAGAGATGGGGACTGGGAACTATTCATTGCTCCTATGCCTTAGACAAAATCCCACACATTTTTATTACTTCTACATGTCTACGTGTCACACCTTGCCAATAACTCAACAACTCCTTTACGCAGTGCTTATAATTGCAACAAAAGTCTCCTTGACACATAGTGGTACACAATTCCTTCACAATATTTATTATATATGACAACAAAAAGTTAATAATTATAAATCATAATAGTCATAATCATAATCATAAATCATAATAATCTCCCACAGCTACTACCCTTTGTTCCACTTGACCCTCCCTTCTAGATTGTTAGCTCTAACGAGCAGGGCCCTCTGATCCCTCCTGTATTGATTTGTATTGTGACTGTACTGTCTTCCCTGATGTAAAGCGCTGCGCAAACTGTTGGCGCTATATAAATCATGTGTAATAATAATAATAATAATAATAAAAAAACTACCAGCATACATAACATCCCCCCTCCCCTTCAGCAATAGAAATTGGTATCAAGCGGGTTTCCAACCTTCGTAAATGTGCATATATGTGCATAAATGTGCACCAACCACTTCAGCCTATAGGCACTGTTACTTAAATAAGAACTGAGATTTGGCATCAGATGTATCAAGATTACTGATTGCAAAGTAATTATGCAGAAGCAATTAAGGGAAATAAATACTGCAGGTTTGTGTCCTGATGTGCTCCAGAGTTTCATTTCAGGCAATAAATAAAAAAAACTATATGGGAATTACTGTAGCTTTCCATTTAGCTAAAGAGTTCTTAGGTCAAAATCAATGGCTGTAGCCCAAAGCTTATATTTTCAAGCATCAAATCATTTGAATTTTCATTTTATTTGTTTTGTGTGGCTTCCAATTGTTGTGGTCACAATTATTAACATGTAATCTCTTGTAATCCCTGCACATCCTATTTGATATTTTTTATCAGTCTCACGTGTGACACATCCAGATACGTGTGTAAGCACAAAATAACATTGATGACAATGATAACATATAATAACCTAAATAATAATTTATAATAATAATGTATAACTTTTAAGGTACCACATATCCCAATGTCCAAACAATATAATATTTTATAAAAAGTTTTTATTTTGATACATGCTAAATAACAATTGTGTACATAATCACAGAAATTTATTTTGGCATATTAAAGTAAACATATTTCTCTTGGCTCTATCTTCAAGTAGGGATGAGCCCCCCGGTTTGATTCGCACCAGAACATGGAAACAGGCAAAAAGTTTGAGCGAACATGCAAACCCTATTAAAGTCTATGGGACATGAACCTGAAAAATGAAAAGGGCTAATTTTAAAAGTTTATAGGCAAGTTATTGCCATAAAAAGTGTATGGGTACACCGATACCATCCTAGGGGACATGTATTAATGCAAAAAAAAAATTAAAACAACATTTTTTTCAGGAGCAGTGATTTTAATAAAGCTTAAAGTGAAACCATAAAAATGAAATATTCCTTTAAATATCATACCTGGGGGTCCCCTTAGTCTGCCTGTAAAGTGGCACATTTGTGTTGAGTGTAGAACAGTGCTGCAGCAAAATTACATTTTTAAAGGAAAAAATAATAATTTCAACTTGCTCACGGCTGTAATGTATTGCCAGCTCTCAGCAATAGATGAAATATCAATGAGAAACCTGGTGTGAGGTGCCCCCCCCCAGTAAACACCAGGCCCTTCAGGTCTGGAATGTATTTAAAGGGAACTCCACACCAAAATGTAAAAAAAAAATGCTGTGGGGTCCCCCAAAAATCCATACCAGACCCTTATCCGATCATGCAGCCTGGAGGACCCCCCTCCTGAACCATACCAGGCCACATGACCTCAACATGGAAAGGGTGCTTTGGGGATGACGGGGAGAAGAGCCTCTTCTCAACAACCTTGGCCATTGGTTGTCGGGGTCTGTGGGCGGGGAGCTTATCAGAATTTGCAAGCCCCTTTAACAAGGGGGCCCCCGGATCCCACCACCTATGTGAATGGGTATGGGGTACATTAAAAACCACAATAGACAATTTTTGACAATTTATTCATTAAAAAATAAAAAGTCACGCTGCCCGACGGACCCAAAAAATAAAAAAAAAGTAAAAACTCTGCCTCCATGGGAGGCCTCACAGTGACTGCTGTCTTTTGGCTTTGACAGCTGTGTATAGGCAAAGGCAGCGGTCACCCACTGATGTAACTGAATGACCCCGCCCCATCTAATGTCATGATGTCAGAATGGGGCACGGTCCCTCAGTTATGTCACCGGGTGGCCCTGCCCTTGCTTATATAACAGCTGTCACAGAAAAGAGACAGTAGTCGCCGGGAGGCCTCCCATCAATGCTGAGCTTTTTTATTTTTCTATTTCTTGGGTTTGTCGGGCGGCATTATTGAAGATGGATGGACATCACAGGGCACTTTTTTTTTAATTAAGAATTTTCACAAACTGTCTATTGTGGTTTTACATTTTTTACTCTCTTTTTTGGTGAATGGGTAGGGGGAAAATCACCCTTGCTGATACCCATTCACGTGGGGGGACAGTATCTGGGGGCCCCCTTGTTAAAGGGGACTTGCAGATTCCGATAAGCCCCCCCACCCGCAGACCCTGACAACCAATGTCCAGGGTTGTCAGGAAGAGGTCCTTGTCCCCATCAACATTGTCCCCAAATGGTCTGGTATGAATTTTGAGGGGACCCCACAGTTTTTTTTTTATTTTGACATGAAGTTCCTCTTAAAAATCTATACCATTTGACAGGTAAGGATACATTCAGGAAGTTGTATATTCTTATAGATAATCACTATGGCAGCAGTTTAGAAAAGATGAGAGTGGGTTTACATCCACTTTAAGTATAAATGTACCCTTAAAGACAATAGCTAAGCTTTCATCTCCACTTCTGACCTTTCTTCCTGGCTGTTGTTATATGCAGAGAACACGAATCTGAGATGCAGAAAGTAGAGAGAGAAGAAACTAGATAGTAATAAGTACAATGGGCCAGATTCACATACCCGCGGCGCAGCGTAACGTAAACCGTTTACATTACACCGCCGCAAGTTTTCAGATTTAGTGCCCGATCCACAAAGCACTTACCTGGAAATTTGTGGCGGTGTATCATAAACACGTCCGGCGCAAGGCGGTCCAATTCAAATGTAGCGGGTACCATTTAAATTAGGCGCGCTCCCGCGCCGGACGTGCTGCACATGCTCCCGTCACAAATTTCCCGACGTGCTTTGCGCGAAATTACGACGTGCCAAAGTTTTGAGAATCGCGACATCAACAAAGCACTTACGCAGGGAAAAATATTATTTTTTTTAAATAATTCAAAAGCGACGCGGGAAAGACAGGCATACTTTAACATGGTGGAGTACTTTTCCACCATATTAACCACTTAAGCCCCGGACCTTTAGGCAGCTAAATGCCCAGGCCAGGTTTTGCGATTCGGCACTGCGTCGCTTTAACAGACAATTGCGCGGTCGTGCGACGTGGCTCCCAAACAAAATTGTGTCCTTTTTTCCCCACAAATAGAGCTTTCTTTTGGTGGCATTTGATCACCTCTGCGGTTTTTATTTTTTGCGCTATAAACAAAAATAGAGCGACAATTTTGAAAAAAATGCAATAGTTTCTACTTTTTGCTCTAATAAATATCCCCCAAAAACATATATAATTTTTTTTTCCTCAGTTTAGGGCGATACATATTCTTCTACCTATTTTTGGTAAAAAAAAGTCGCAATAGGCGTTTATCGATTGGTTTGCGCAAAATGTATAGCGTTTACAAAATAGGGGATAGTTTTATTGCATTTTTATAAAAAAAAAAATTTTTTACTACTAATGGCGGCGATCAGCGATTTTTTTCATGACTGCGACATTATGGCGGACACTTCAGACAATTTTGACACATTTTTGGGACCATTGTCATTTTCACAGCAAAAAATGCATTTAAATTGCATTGTTTATTGTGAAAATGACAGTTGCAGTTTGGGAGTTAACCACAGGGGGCGCTGTAGGAGTTAGTGTTCACTTAGTGTGTGTTTACAACTGTAGGGGGGTGTGGCTGTAGGACTGATGTCATCGATCGAGTCTCCCTATATAAGGGATCACTCGATCGATGCAGCGCCATAGTGAAGCACGGGGAAGCCGTGTTTACATACGGCTCTCCCCGTTCTTCAGCTCCGGGAGCGATCGCGACAGAGCGGCTATAAACGAATAGCCGCGCCGTTGTCCTGGATCGCTCCCCGCGGGAATACGACCGCCGCGTGTAGCGGGGGCGGGGGGTCCCGATCGGACCCCCCACCCGCTAGAAGGCAAGGACGTACATGTACGCCCATTTGCCTGTACGTGCCATTCTGTGGACGTACATATACATGCGGCGGTCGGGAAGTGGTTAAAGGTGCCCTATCTTTGCGACGGAAATCTAACACTTGCGACGACGTAACTACGGGAAAAATCTTTGTGGATTGCCGTAGTTCCTAATTTGCATACCCGACACTGGTTTACGACGCAAACTCCCCCCAGCGGCGGCTGCGGTATTGCATCCTAAGATCCGACAGTGTAAGTCCATTACACCTGTTGGATCTTCTGGCTATCTATGCGTAACTGATTCTATGAATCAGTCGCATAGATACTCTGAGAGATACGACGGAGTATCTGAGATACTCCGTCGTATCTCCTTTGTGAATCTGGTCCAATATGTTTTACCTCTGATGCCGCGTATACATGATCAGGCTTTTGCCTGGCCAAATCACATCGGAATTCCAACGGAATTCCATCAGAGAAAAATAGAACATGTTCTATATCTAAACTCAGATGGAATTCATCAGAATTTCCGATGAAAAAACTCAGATGGGGCTACACACGATCAGAATATCCGATGAAAAAAGTCTATACAAAATAGTATACATTTAGCTAACAGATCAACTGGAGCTGGTGATGATCCACAAAATAACTTTTTTTCAGAGAAGCTGCATGATACTATGCTCTGGCCTGGCTGCCCACACCCTAATTCTGACAGTGGAAGGCTACTTAACTAGCTGTAGATCACTTGCCCACTTATACCCATCAGGCGTGGCCTCTTTGAGCTGCTAAAAGAGGGAAACTAAAAAATAATATTGCTCCTGGGAATGCCCAGGAACTCAGGGAAAGGGGCCTGCATCTGAGCATGGACACTCTGCTACAATACAACAATGATACTTTTATATAGTTCTATGCTCCAAGCATCAGAGGATTATAATGACTTATTGAAGGCTTCCAACAAAGACTTTTGTTTTATAGCAAATTATCATACAAAGAGACACATGAGTCTGAACAAGGAAAATTGAAACTATCAACCTGGGCTCAGAACAGTTATTTTGACCAAAGGTAGTTCAGCGGGACTGGTTAGTTAAATTACCTACTGACCTGCATCACCTGCAGTGAAATTTCCCGTCATAGTCATTCGCTCTAGTCATTCTAGTCAACTTGCTTATCTTGCTTTCACAAATATGGTCTCACTTTTCATTGCAGAGATCTTGCCACTGGTTTCTGAGTACTATTCAAATTATACAAGAGTTTCAATAAATTATTCATCACCCTTAACTGATATATTGCTTTTGGGAAGAGCTTTAATCTGTAGCCTACATACACTGACCCATTTAATAAGGCACATATACTGCTACATATGTAGATGACTGTTGACAGGCTGGAAGTGGTCAGTGAATAGGCAAGGCTTTCATTGTGTTTAAAAGCAGATACTGTCATTATTTCTGATTTAATTACAATGTAAATACTTTATCACATCAAGACCATGACTCAAAAAACATTTAGTTGGCATAAACTACCTTTGAGATTAAATTCTGCCATCATGATTTCAAATTAATACTTTGCAAAGAACTTCGGGAATATACAACTTGGGAACTGATGATATTTAGATATTCAAACTTGTGTCATAAGCCAAGACACCAGATGCCAATCTATTTTCTTGGAATAATCTTATAACAAGCAGTGTATTATTTGTTATTTGGAGAATAAAACAATGTTTTGCAAAGGCAATATACAGTATTGGTCTTTGAAGATTTTTGATTTAACCACTTAAGGACCAAGAATATGTTTAGCACTTGTTGTTTACAAGTTAAATCAGGTTTATTTTGGTAGAAAATTACTCAGATCCCCCAAACCTTATATATTTTTTTCAAACACCCTAGAGAATAAAATGTAGCTTGTTGCAATACTTTATTTCACACAATATTTGTGCAGCGGCCTTACAAATGTAATTTTTTGGGAAAAATACACTTTTTTAATAAAAAATTAAGAAAACAGTAAATTTAGCCCAATTGTTTTCTATATTGTGAAAGATAATGTTACACTGAGTAAATTGATACCCAACACTTCAAAATTGCACCCGCTCGTGGAATGGTGACAAACTTTTACCCCTAAAAATCTCCATAGGCGATGTTTAAAAAATTCTACTGGTTGCATGTTTTCAGTTATAGAGGAGGTCTAGGGCTAGAATTATTGCTCTCGCTCTACCGATCGCAGCGGAACCCTTTATGTCATAGACAAGATCTACAAACTGTTTGGTGCAGGCAATCAAAAACAAGGCTCCCAATGTGCCACCTGCATCTTAGTGCTAGTTTTTCTATAGAATATCAAAAATGTAAGCAATGCACTTGACCCAAACAGGCCAGAAATCTCACAGTAGGCTTTCTCCAAAAACAAAGTATGGAATTATGTTTAATGTTTGTAAATAAATTGTACATTTTAGACATTGGAGTATATGTATAAAACAGTAAATGTGACATTTACCAAACATTTACTGCAGGTGTACTTTTAGGGTGAATGTGTTTTAAGCAGCATATACTGTATGTGGTGGATGTCATGTTCACAGCTTTATAAATACGTCCCTTGTTAATTAACTTTTAAACTATACAGAACTTTTAAAAGTGCAGGGACCACCATTTAAAAAAACTTTTATGCATGTCTGGTATGATCTAGGCATCAGCCTTAACATGGGTTTAGGGGTTTAGGGGCTTTTTTAAGGATACGAAGCACCAGAAAAGTTAGCCAAATTAATAAACTGTTACAACATACACCATCTGCCCTCATATAGCTAACTAAAATAATAATGTATTCCATATATGTTTAAATTAGGAACATGAGTTAATTTTATGCAAACAATCTTTTGACAAAAAAAGTTTATATATATATATATATATACTTTTATTGTGAGTTGTACGATATAATCAAATCATCATTGCCTGCCACTATAAGACAATGACAAACTTTCAGATGGATTTATAGTCTTCTTTAGTGTATGTTTTTGCAAAACAGAATCTACAATTCTTTTACAACTCTAATGCCGCGTACACACGACCGTTTTTTCTGTCCTTCAAAAAAACTAAGTTTTTCTCGACATGATTCGTCGTGATTCCTCTCAAACCTGCCTTGCATACACACGTTCATGAAAAAAAACGCTTGAGCAAAGCGATGTGACGTACAACATGTACGATGGCACTATAAAGGGGAAGTTCCATTCGAATGGCGCCACCCTTTGGAACGCTTTTGCTAATTTCTGAGCATGCAGGTTTTTTTCCCCCTCGGAAAAGCATACACACCAGCGATTTTCACAACAAGAAAAAGAACGAAGGGAAAAACTACGAGAAAAGATAGAGCAGGTTCTAATTTTTTTGTGGGCAGTTTTCTCGTCGAGAAAACTGCTATGGAACATACACACGACCAGTTTTCACGACCAATCTAAAAAATGGCAGTCTTCTCATCATAAAAAACGGACGTGTGTACGTGGCATAAGGAATTTAATGCTATATAGTCTTGAAATGCATAAATACAGTTTTCAGAATTGCTCACAAACATTGTTAAACTCAGTCCCATTATGATTAAAAAATATAAAATGTTCATATATGGTTAAAAACACTTTGGTCAGTAACAAAATTATATTGGCAGCACCCCTGTGCCATCCAGGTAAACTAACAATTCCTCAATGAATGTGATTTCAGACATGTTAACACAACTCTAAAAGCTGCTTCTATAAACTGTACCTGATTATATAATTCATCTAAATTGTTACGTTAAAGCTGTCTGTGACATTTGGGATTACACTGAGCGGGAATGAATGAAAATGGAATTATAGTAAATCTACCTACAATTGAATAGACTAACTGTTTAGGAGAAAGAAATTTCATTGAGCTGTGTTTCTAGACTTTTGTCGCATATGTACTATATTAAAACATTGGGCCATAAATATGTGCCAAAAATAATATTACCAGTCATTATTCAGATCAAAGTCTTTGCAGGCAAAAAAAACATTATGTTTTTGGCCCTATCGGTCCTTGGTATAAGTCGACTATTTATGCACACTACCCTTTGAGCCTATATTCAATACAGATGTGTCCCCAAATTGTCCACTGCAAAAAACAGTGCAAGACTCTTCCAATCTTAAGTTCTAGGCCTTGTTCGAAAAGATTGTAACTTGTTAATGCCAGTTTTCAGAAAAGCTTCAAACTGTTTTTATGAAACCCTTTAAAGAACACTTCAGCTTCAGTCTGGGTGTGTTGGAGCTTGCTAAAGTTTGCTGAAGCCTGTTAACACATTGCTTCAAGAAAGCTTTCTAAACACTCTTTACTTCACTTTGTGAATGCTCGCTATACACACTTCTCCTCAGGCGAGTACGTACAAGCTGAAAACTGTAAGAACTAGGTTTAAAAAATCATGCATCTCTAGCATTTTCACATACTTAGAACCTTTTCCCCTTTGTGATAATCATATAATGAGCATAGTGAACACATGCAATTCAAATGTGGACCAAACATTTATTCTTCTATGGGTTGAACTTCTCCCAAAACTTTTTGTAGTTCTATTTAACCTCTTGACCACCGCCCCATGTCAAAAAGACGTCCTCCTTTTTAAAGTTGAATATCTCGATAACGGCAGCAGCTGCTGCCACAACCGAGATATTCATCTTTTCAGGGGGCGGTGGTGTACACGATAACGGCGGTCTCCGCGGCAGATTCGCCGCGAGATCGCCGTTATCGGTGGCGGGAGAGGGCCCCCCCCCCCTCCCGCCGCTCTCCCGCGCTCTCCGCCGCTTACCGGAGCCGTCGGTAGCGGCGGAGGGGATCCGATGTGTCCGGCAGCTGAGCGGGGACGGGACTGAAGGAGAAATCTCCTTCACCCGTCCTCATAGCTCTGCTGGGCGGAAGTGACGTCAAAACGTCAGTCCCGCCCAGCCTCTTAAAGAAACATTTTTTTTTTTGTCATTTGAAAAAATGACATTTTTTTTTTTTTATTTTTTTTTTTGCATTTAAGTCTAATTATGAGATCTGAGGTCTTTTTGACCCCAGATCTCATATTTAAGAGGACCTGTCATGCTTTTTTCTATTACAAGGGATGTTTACATTCCTTGTAATAGGAATAAAAGTGATCAATTTTTTTTATTTTATTTTTTTCAGTGTAAAAAATTATAAAACTAAATAAAAATAAATAAGAAAACCAAAAAAAAATTTTTTAAAGCGCCCCGTCCCGACGAGCTCGCGCGCAGAAGTAAACGCATACGCGAGTAGCGCCCGCATATGAAAACGGTATTCAAACCACACAAGTGAGGTATCGCCGCGATCGTTAGAGCGAGAGCAATAATTCTAGCCCTAGACCTACTCTGCAACTCAAAAAATGCAACCTGTAGAATTTTTTAAACGTCGCCTATCGAGATTTTTAAGGGTAAAAGTTTGACGCCATGCCACGAGCGGGCGCAATTTTTAAGCGTGACATGTTGGGTATCATTTTACTCGGCGTAACATTATCTTTCACAATATATAAAAAAATTGGGCAAAATGTATTGTTGTCTTATTTTTTAATTCAAAAAAGTGATTTTTATCCAAAAAAAGTGCGCTTGTAAGACCGCTGCGCAAATACGGTGTGACAAAAAGTATTGCAATGACTGCCATTTTATTCCCTAGGATGTCTGCTAAAAAAAAATATATAATGTTTGGGGGTTCTGATAAATTTTCTAGCAAAAAAATTGTGATTTTCACATGAAGGAGAGAAGTGCCAGAATTTACCTGGTGGGCAAGTGGTTAAAGGCCATTAGGTGAAAAAATTATATTGTCTTTAACCAATATTTACCCAAACAATTTTACAAAATCCTCTAAAACCTATAAAAATGTACCTGAATAAACTCCTGTGTCATCCTCTCAAGCACCTTTCTTAGTAAAGATGTGTGACTGGAAGTGGCCATAAGCCCTCAGGTCTTGAACCCACCCTTTAATTCTGATGTCATGCCTGAAGGCTTCAGGATCCTAGGAGGGCTCCAGTGAGGAAGCAAAGTTGGTGCTGCACACTAAAGCATTCCACACTACACAGCAATGGAAAACGGACCTGGAACTAGATTGGGTTCAGGTATTCGAGTTGGAAATTTAATTTTTTCTCTCCCTGGAGATTACCTTCAATTAAAAAAAATTGCCTGGTTGAATTCTGTATCCTGGTCTGTTTAGGTATTTGTGTCTCTGAACAAAACACTTACAGTAGGTGTTTGCGATATTGTGTTTTTAGCATGACAGCATCGCGCTGATTCTCGGCGACATGGTGCCGAGATCTCGCCGACATCTCGCACTCACTGGAATAGTGACAGCACATTCCAACGTGCGCGTCATAGAAGCGACGGGAGATCCGACTTGGATTCCCGCCAATTCTACACGTGTGCGGCGTTTGTTATGAATCCTGAGGGGAAAGTCCCCGCCGGATTTTAAATAAAAATCCGGCATGGGTTCCCCCCTCAGGAGCATACCGGGCCCTTAGGTCTGTTATGGGTTGTAAGGAGAGCCCCCCTACGCCGAAAAAAATGGCGTAGGGGGTCCCCCTACAATCCATACCAGACCCGTATCCAAAGCACGCTACCCGGCCGGCCAGGAAGGGAGTGGGGACGAGCGAGCGCCCCCCCCCTCCTGAGCCGTACCAGGCTGCATGCCCTCAACATGGGGGGGTTGGGTGCTCTGGGGCAGGGGGGCGCACTGCGGCCCCCCCACCTCAGAGCACCCTGTCCCCATGTTGATGAGGACAGGGCCCCTTCCCGACAACCCTGGCCGTTGGTTGTCGGGGTATGCGGGCGGGAGGCTTATCGGAATCTGGGAGCCCCCCCGCCGCCTCTTCTCGCTGAAATGGCAGGTGCGCTGCTTTCATCGGACCTATATAGGCCTCACAGTCCCATCATGGTAGGTATCACATGGGTAGGTACAGAGCATGATGGGACTGTGAGGCCTATATAGGTCCGATGAAAGCAGCGCACCTGCCATTTCAGCGAGAAGAGCCGGCGTGTCAACATCTGGAGAAGAGAAGAAGATGACGTCACAGCCCGGAAGAAGAAGAATACCTCACAGCACGGAAGAAGAAGATAGACGTTCAGCGCTGAAGGAGAAGGCACCGGACAGCTGGAGGAAGAACCGGGGTGTGCCGAGTCAACAGCGGAGAGCGGCGAACATAGCAGAAGACCCCCGGAGAGTGAAGAAGACCCCCGGATAGCCGAAGAAGACCCCCCGGATAGCGGAAGAAGAAGCACACCACCCCCCGCCGAAGACGTCGGAGGAAACCCACCGAGGAGTGGGCGCTTTTATAAAAGCGCCCCCCCCGGCGGTGGAAGAGAACCGGACGGCGGCGAAGAGCGGCCCCCACCCGAAGACGTCAAAGAAGAAGCCCCCCCCTGGTAAACAGAGCTAAAGAAGACAGGGGGAGCCTCCGGAGCAGACTAATAAAATATTTTAATACCCTGTGTTTTTTATTTGTGTTTTTACCACTTTTCCTCCAGGTGAATGGGTAGGGGTACGATGTACCCCATATCCATTCACTTAGGGTGGGGGGCCGGTATCTGGGGGCCCCCTTATTAAAGGGGGCTCCCAGATTCCGATAAGCCTCCCGCCCGCATACCCCGACAACCAACGGCCAGGGTTGTCGGGAAGGGGCCCTGTCCTCATCAACATGGGGACAGGGTGCTCTGAGGTGGGGGGGCCGCAGTGCGCCCCCCTGCCCCAGAGCACCCAACCCCCCCATGTTGAGGGCATGCAGCCTGGTACGGCTCAGGAGGGGGGGGGCGCTCGCTCGTCCCCACTCCCTTCCTGGCCGGCCGGGTAGCGTGCTTTGGATACGGGTCTGGTATGGATTGTAGGGGGACCCCCTACGGCGTTTTTTTTGGCGTAGGGGGGCTCTCCTTACAACCCATAACAGACCTAAGGGCCCGGTATGCTCCTGAGGGGGGAACCCATGCCGGATTTTTATTTAAAATCCGGCGGGGACTTCCCCCTCAGGATTCATAACAAACGCCGCACACGTGTAGAATTGGCGGGAATCCAAGTCGGATCTCCCGTCGCTTCTATGATGGCTCTGTCTCCATCGCGGCAAGCCAGCTCGGCGCTGGCTCCCGCGATGGGGCTCGTAGGTGCTCAATCTCGCCGAGAAAGGGAGCGAGATTGACACAATATCGCGTTCACCTACTGTAGTTGGCCAAAACTGTTTGTAATAGACATGTGCATTCATTTTCGTCCGAATGGATTTTCCCTCCAAATTTCGGGTATTTTCGTTATCATTTTAACTAATAAAAACTAACGTGCAGAATCCGAAATCTGAAAGATCCGACATAAAAAAATGCTTTATTTTCATTTTCGTTGCGACAACAATTGGATATAGATAGGAGATTCGACATTATGCTGACAATAGCGATCTGTGTATATCAAACCTGTGGTCGAATGTGCCTAACCTTAACTCTATTCTTCCAAGATTATTCTACATAGAGAACGGCGAACCCTATTGAGGTCTATGGGAGCCAAAGAGGAAAAATCAAAAGTGCTAATTTTGAAGGCATATATACAAGTAATAAAGGGGGTATGGGGGTCTGGGTACTGCCCTGGGGGGCATGTACCAATAAATTATTATTATTTTTTTAAATTATTGTTTTTTCAGAAGCAGTGATTTTAATTATGCTTATTTGCAAAAAAAAAGAAAAATTTATTTAAATATAGTGTCTGGGGGTTCCCTTAATGTGCATGTTAAGTGGCGCATCTGTAGCATGCATAAAACATGCTACAGCAAAAATGACATTTCTAAGGAAAAAAACGAGTCAAATCCCATTTAAAGTGACTTGCGGTTACACGCCATGCCCCACGCCAAAATAAAAAAATCCAGAATCCATACTAGACCCTTATCCGAGCATGCAGCCTGGCAGGTCAGGAAAGGGGAGGGGATGAGTCAGCGCCCCCTCCTCCTGAACCATGCCAGGTCACATATCCTCAACATAGGGGGTTTGTGCTTTGGGGTGGGGGGCTTTGTCCCCCCACCCCAAAGCACCTTGTCCCCACGTGGGCCTCTTCCTGACAACCCTGGGCTGTGGTTGTCAGGGTCTCTGGGCAATGTACCCGATACCCATTCACATGGGGGGCTGGATCTGGGGGCCCCCTTGTTAAAGGGAGTTTCCAGATTTCGACAAGCCCCCCACCCACAGACCCTGACAACCACATCCCAGGGTTGTCGAAAAAAGAGGCCCTTGGCCCTTGTCCCTATCAAAAATGTTTTTTACATTCTGGCACGTGGCCCCCTTTAAATTCATACAAGAACTTAAGGGCCTAGCATGGACTGGTATTTTTCTTTATTTTTTTTACCAGGACTTTTTTTTTATTCAGCTGTTAGCAGGGAAACCCATTGACAGTGTGTGAATGTCCTGCAAATGTGGGTGTTTGGTGAATGGCCGAACAGGCAAATGTTCAGCCTGAATTAATGCACAGGCTGAACCATTTGCCCATCCCTAATGGGAAGTGATACTCTTTGCAGCGGAATATCAAGGATCAACCACTATTCCCGTCCCTTTGTTTACAACCAGCTGCCAGCCAGGAATCTGTCATTTGACAAGGAGTAGAGATAGGATTGGTCATGTCTTGGGGTGTGTTAATTTTCTTTTGTTGTGAATCAGTAGGGATACTAGGTACCACTCACTCATTGATGTGATGGGGCAGAACATTTGGCTCATCCCTTGTCACAAAGTGGCTCAGTTGATCAGGAATTATTTAGATTGCAATGAGAAGCTGAGAGTTAGAAATCAGTACTGATATCTGCCAGATGGTAGGGAGGGTGGTAGGCCGGAAGCTGTTATTATATGTTTGAAAGTTCTATTACCAGAGATAATATGTGTGATTGGAGGTGTGCCACCCTGGCAGCCTAGCTACCCTAGACCAGGACCTATGGTGGCTATGCAGAAATGGAGCCATCTGTTTCTTACTGTACTTCTTGTTTTAGGATGTCAGCTGAGCCACATCTTATCAGCAGGTAAGACCCTGTCTACATTTTTAACATCTATATTTTGTTCCTACATAAGAGAAAGCAAGCATGCTCAGTATTAGTACCAATCAAGCTGTTGCTATGTTGCCGAGTTACAGGCTCTGAAGCATGCAGCACAGACTGCGAGTGACACAGTGGCTGGGGGATGGGAAGCAACAGTGGGCGGCAGGGATAAGCAGGCATCTGAAACACCCAGAAGTAAAGATTATAGTGGTGTCTTTAACCCAGCAACCTAGGAACAGTTTGATTTAATTGTGGTACTAATACTGAATGCTAGGTTTGCCTTTTACTATGCACTAATAACATATAGACATCACATGTGGTGATAGTGTCTTTTAAAGCATTTTTACCTATACTACGCATGCCAGTTAAATAAACAAGCAGCATAATTAGAAAACAATTTTATAACTAATTTATGAGACTTAGCAGTTATGTAAGTTTAGGTTACATTGCATTCTTTCTATACCAAATGAAAAGGTAAAGTAAATGTGCTTTAATATAAACAGTAGTGTACCAGAATTCCTACAGGTTGAGTGAAACAAAACACAAAGCATATGACTGTCATGCTACTAAGGCCAGGCCTTAAGAGTTACTCGCCACCCTACCCTGTCCCACCCCTAATTCTGCCCCTAAACCTCAAATTAAATTACAGCGCAATTATAACCCCCAGCATTGGTGTCAGTGGACGCTATAATACCTACCAGCATTGGTGCCAGTAATAATAACCTCAAAAATGGATATCAGAGGCTGCGGTAATTTCCCCCAGCATTGTTGTCAGTGGATGCATTAATAACCCCCAGCACTGGTACCAGACACGATAATAACCCCAAACGCAGGTATCAGAGGACGCATAATTAACCCCTAGCATTGATGTCAGTGGACATCATAATAACCCCAACACTGGTATCAGAGGACGCATTAGTAACTCTCAGCATTGAAGTCAGTGGACGCATTAAAACTGCTAGCACAGGTGTCAGTATTAAAAGTGGAACTTCCACTCATCTGATTCCTCCCCCCCTCCGGTGCCACAATTGGTACCTTTCGGGGGGAGGTGGGAAAGGATGCCTGTCTTTCAGAAATCTCCTTTCCAACTTTTGGGAGCCTCAGCCCGGGTATTGATGTCACAGCTGGGGCTCCCTTCTCCCCCTGTAGCCGGGCCAGTAGGAGAGAGGAGTGGAACCTCGAGCATGTGCAGTAGGGTTCCTGGCATGTAGCCAAAAGGCTACACTGCTGGGTTCCCTTACCCGCAATGGCGTTGGCAGCACCTGACAGCTGATGGAAACATCAACTGCGGTGCCGACATCACTGGACTCCAGGACATGTAAGTGTCCTATTAAAAGCCAGCAGCTGCAGTATGTGTCGCTGCTGGTTTTAATTTTTTTTTTGGCAGAACACCACTTTAATGTCCCCCTCTCCTTCTATGTTGGTGGCATTGAAATATAACCCCTCCCATGACCCCCAATTTGGGGGGAGGGGGTTAACTTTCACTGACATTACCACAAATGCAGAAAGGGGGTGGTGGGTTAAAATTTGACTGCCATAGAGACCAATGCAAGGTGGGGGGGTTAACTTTCACTACCACTGACCTCCCTCCCACATCCCCCAACCTGCATTGATAATGCTAACCCCTTCCCCAATTTCAGCCTGTTCAAGTGCCATTGCCCTAATGCTATGGTGCTGGACAGGGAGAAGGAGCAATGAAACAAGCAGTTAGCTGAGCTTACCTCAGCACACACTCGTTCCTGATAAGTTCACATCTCTTTCAGGAGTGCAGGGAGATGGATGGGTGGGCAGTTCAGGCAGATGGGCGGACGAGTGGGCGGGTCAGCAGGCTGATTATTCAGGCAGGTGGGCAGGATCTCAGAAGATTGCTGCATCCCCATCCCGCCCACACAACAAGCAGCCAGAGCCTGAAACTGCCAATCACAAAGCTGGAGGGAGGTGGAGCAAAATCCTCCCAACAGCCATCGGAGCCTGCATTGTGTGATAAGAGTGACCGCAGCGTCACTCCTATCATTCAGGCAGCTGGAGAGCACAGTGTCACTCATCTGCTCTCAGTGCCCCCTCTCCACTCGCCCCCACCAAATTTTCACTCGCTAAATGCGACCAGGCGAGTGAAAATTTTGAGGGCTGTACTAAGGTGTTATCATGTTTGCACTGTAAAACTCTAACTTTACTGTACATGGAAAGGTTTCCACGTGTAATCATATTGTAGCTTAATAATGTTTGATGTTGATTTGGTAGACAACAATGGTCATTTATATGAAGATTTGGTGCGCATTATGCAACTATGGATAAGCAAATCTGACAAGATGATGTGAACTGCCAATGTTTTGATGAATTGTGCTCGATATTTGGTTTACGCAGACTTGGTGGCAAATTCTATTGAAGTCAGTTGGCTTACATACAGCAGCAGTAACCTGATCTGATTCGTTTTATAAAAAAAAAAAGGTTTTAAGTAGTTTTAGTGAAGACACATGCATTTTAATTAACCACTTCCTTACTGGGCACGTATACCCCTTCCTGACCAGGTGAAATTTCAGCTTCTGGCACTGCGTCGCTTTAACTGACAATTGCGCGGTCGTGCGATGTGGCTCCCAAACAAAATTGGCGTCCTTTTTTCCCCACAAATAGAGCTTTCTTTTGGTGGTATTTGATCACCTCTGCGTTTTTTATTTTTTGCGCCATAAACAAAAAAGGAGCGACAATTTTAAAAAAAAGTCAATATTTTTTACTTGTTACTATAATAAATATCCCATTTTTTTTTTTTTTTTTTAATATTTTTTTTCTCAGTTTAGGCCGATACGAATTCTTCTACATATTTTTGGTAAAAAAAAAAAAAATCGCAATAAGCGACTGGTTTGCGCAAAAGTTATAGCGCTTACAAAATAGGGGACAGAATTATTATTCATTTTTATTATACATTTTTTTTACTAGTAATGGCGGCGATCTGCGATTTTTATTGGGACTGCGATGTTATGGCGGACACATCGGACACTTTTGACACATTTTTGGCGCCATTCACATTTATACTGCGATCAGTGCTATAAAAATGCACCGATTACTGTATAAATGTGACTGGCAGTGAAGGGGTTAACACTAGGGGGGCATGGAAGGGGTTAAATGTATTCCCTGGGTGTGTTCTAACTGTGGGGGGAGGGGGGTGACTGGGGGAGGTGACCGATTAATGTCCCTCTGTACAAGAGACACAGACCGGTCTCCTCTCTCCCTGACAGGACGTGGAGCTCTGTGTTTACACACAGAGCTCCACGTCTTGTCCCTGTAGCCGCCGATCGCGAGTGCCTGGCGGACATCGCGGCCGCCAGGCACGCGCATCGGCATCTCAGGAATGCGGCGGGCACGCGCGCGCCGCCGGCGGCGCTCACGCGCCCTCTAGGGGCCTGGAAGAGCGGAGGACGCATATATGCGTCCTGTTAGAGATTTAGAACCACCCTGCGGCCGCACATATTCGTACGGCCGTCGGGAAGTGGTTAAAGGGTAACTGTAAATGGTTATAGGCCCACTTTGGCTGGCAGACACAAAATGGACTGTAATTCACTGAGGATGTCCCTGTTCTTGAAGATTCAAAATTGTGCAGTGCTGGCCTGTTTCTATCAAGCTCTTATTGAGAATTAAGATGTAGTGTAAAAATGGTCAGCAGCAGGAAAGTTTTAATAAGGAGCATAGGCCTAACTATACTTTGCATTGGCCCTGCCTGTTCTTATCCATCTGTCTGCAGTTGTCCAGCTAGACTCGCCGTGCTGCCACACATGCCTGTCTATACCTTAAATAGCATCAATGATAATTTGGCACTTGTAGACGCTGTAACCTTGTGAGACCATCACATGGAAACATACTGTAGTACTGTATACTTCTATCTGCATTTTGTCCTGTACCTGATCTCTGTGTGGCTGCACTTTACTCAGATTGTCCTGCTATTCCTTGGATATCCGCCTTAGGCCCCGTACACACGATAGAATCCATCCGCAGATAAATCCCAGCAAATGGGTTTCTGCGGATAGATCCTATGGTGTGTACACGCCAGCGGATCTGTTTCCGCGGAGAAATCTCCTCTGGGATGGATTCCAGCAGATCGGATATTTGCTGTGATGCACAACAAATCCATCTGCTGGAATCCATTCCAACGGATGGATCCGCTCGTCTGTACAGACTTACCGGATCCATTCGTCCAAAGGGATTCCCCGCACGCGTCGTAATGATTTGACGCATGCGTGGAATTCCTTATATGACAGCGTCGCGCCCGTCGCCGCGTCATAATTGCGGCGACGGCGCGACACGTCATCGGCAGAGGATTTCCGCGCGGATTTCAATGCGATGGTGTGTACACTCCATCGCATCGAAATCTGCGGAAATCTTTGAGAGGATTTATCCGTGGAAACGGTCCGCTGGACCGTATCTGTGGATAAATCCTCTCGTGTGTATGGGGCCTTACTCTTGTCTTACTCGTGTCATCAAATTCTTTTGTCCCGGGAGCGCTCAAGTATCTAGGTACAGCCAGCAATTCCTTGTTGCCTGTGACACAATAGACATAAAAAGTTGTTTCTACCCACTACTTTACACATTATTGAAAGCAGAATTCTTTACATGACATTACAATTACAATTATGATTGATGAGCCAGAAAGAAATTGATTTAATGTTTTTTTTACAGATACATAAGCACATATTCCTAATATAGCATATCATACTACAATAACTTGGCATCTTCAATGAATAGTATATTGTTGGCAAACTTAAGGTTTTGCTAATCTTACTAGAACAAGTTATGTCACAGTATATTACACTCAACATTTCAAAACACACTGAATGATTGCCAAAAGGTACAAAAGTGCATTTTTACTGGTAAGATACATGAATTGTCTTCATCAAATGTAGGTATCAGATTAGATTTGCAAGTTTTCAAGTGCAATTTAAATGAATAAAGATAAACTGATGATGGGCAATTCTTCAAGTTCTATGGAGAGTCTCATCAAGCTGGTAAATGGTAAGTTTCAGATTACCAAAATTAACATAGAAAATTAAACAAGTGCATGAAAACATCAGAAGTAAACAGCATGTTCACACAGAGTGACTGAGAAAATCATTTCCATTTGCATGGAAAGCAGGTAACAGAGAAAATAGTTAATTGATTCTTCAAAGGATTTCCTCTTTTATCCTAAAGCATATAGTGCTAAAATATACAGTGCTCAAAACAGGGTATATGCAATGTATAAGTGAAGACTAGACTGATTTCACAGTAAAACTGTGAACAAATTGGTAAACATGTTGGAACTCGTAGGCAGGCCAGTAAAATGGTGCTACCATGTGGCTAGATCTTACCGTTCATTTACAAGAAAAAAAAGTTGGAATTCAGATAAAGTGGGTCAAGGGACAAATATATTTGTAGTGTGTGTGTCTTCGGAAGATTATCATCCCATTGCCACATGAAGAAGATAGCCAAGGAGGTGATGGAGTCTGTTTATAGTGTTGGTTCCATGACTTTGGCTGTAGGATATGTATTTTTTTTAGGTAAGACACTGGTTCTTTAGGGTCAATAAATACATGCTTTTTCCCTTCTGTGGTGTGTAGTAGGACCATGGCTAAGTAAAACTGAATCTGTGAAAGAGAGCTGTGAAAACTTTTTTTTAAATGCTTTTCTTTTGTGACTTTTTTCTTCTATGGTAGTCAACAAAGATAAGTAACTTGTGTCCGTCCATTTAAAATTACTTTTCCAAAGGCTCTTAAAATCATTGTTTTGTCATTGTAGTCTAGGTATTTCACAATGACTGGATATGAAAAAGTGACTTGAGGTTTCAGAGTTCTGACCTGGAGTTTCTGTTTTACCTCATAGTGATGGTCTAGGCCATGGGTCTTGAAACTATGGCCCTCCAATTGTTCAGGAACTACAATTCCCATCATGCCTAGTCATGTCTGTGAATGTAAGATTTTTACAATGACTCATGGAAAGTGTAGTTCCACCACAGCTGGAGGGCCGCAGTTTGAAGATCCCTGGTATAGGCCCAGCAGATATGGTATTGTCTGTAAACAGATGATTTGAAGTGTTGTGTATCCTGTTACACATTGATCCTGAACTTGGAGGTCATGTAAGAGGGTTTGGATGCCTTTGAAGACTGCAGCATCCATCACTTGACTCAGTCTTACCCCTAGACTCTTCCCAGTAAAATCTGCTGGTAATGAACTGGTTAGACTCATTGTACGTTTTGACTTACATTAAATGATTTAGGAGCATCACAATTTGGTAAAGAAAGCACTTCAAGCCACTGGTTACACAAAACAGGAGTAGTAGCACTGTTATTAAATAAGAAGCCTTGTACACATGACCGGTTTTCCTGGCAAGAAAACTGCCAGGAGAGCATTTGGCCAGGAATCCCGGCTGTGTGTATGCTCCCTAGCAGTTTTCCCGCTAGGAAAATAGCCGAGAATCCCAACGGGAAAATAGAGAACCTGCTCTCTATTTTCCTGTCGGGATTCCAGGCAGCGTATTTCCTGCCGAGAAAACCGGTCGTCTGTATGCTTACCTGTCCCAGGTAAACCCGTGCATGCTCGATAAGCGGTTGACGCATGCGCGGTAGCATACAAGTTTAGTGTGGGGTGTAGCAAGATGGCGGCGACGGCATCGAATGTGACGAGCGCCGGTTCGTTGTAGTCGATGACGTCGCCGCATTCTTGCCATTCAAAAGAACAGTGGTTCTTTTGAATGGCTGTCTGTATGCACGGCTTTGCAAGACAAGCTTGCCAGGAATCCCGTCAGGAAAACCTGACGTGATTCCAGGCCGTGTACAGGGCCTCACTCTCTTTTCTTCTCCTGTTAGATTGTTCAGTAGATATGCAATGCAGCAGAATCTGACATAATATAGCCTCTTCCAACATGATACTGGGTTAATTTTGAAATACATGCAATGTTTTTTATTAGAACATAAATTAATTAATTATAATTTTTTTGTCTGCTTTCAGTTCAGCTTTCAACATCTTCTCTAGCTCTATCTCAAACTACATTTTCTTAGCAAACCAGGCTTGCAGTGAGTAAACAGGATTCACTGAAAGTTCAGATTCTTACTCCTAGTAGGAAATAATAGGATTGGGAATAATATGGAGAATGGGTGGAAAACATTGGAGGAAGAACAGTTTTGGTATCTTAACCACTTGACCACTAGGCACGTAAACCCCCTTAATAACCAGACCAATTTTCAGCTTTCGGTGCTCTCACAATTTGAATGACAATTACTCAGTCATACAACACTGTACCCAAATGAAATTTTCGTCCTTTTTTTCACACAAATAGAGCTTTCTTTTGGTGGTATTTAATCACTGTTGGGTTTTTTATTTTTTGCGCTATAAAAGAAAAAAGACTGAAAATTCTGTTAAAAAAAATAATTTTTCTTTGTTTCTGTTATAAAATTTGGCAAATTTAGTATTTTTTCTTCATTCTTTTGCATAAATGTGAAAGATGAAGTTACACCGAGTAAATAGATACCCAACATGTCACCCTTCAAAATTGCACACGCTCGTGGAATGGCGCCAAACTTCGCTACTTAAAAATCCCCATAGACGACGTTGCAGGGTATTGCGGAGTATTGTGGGGTATTGCGGAGTATTGTGGGGTATTGCGGAGTATTGTGGGGTATTTCGGAGTATTGTGGGCTATTGCGGGGTATTGTGGGGTATTGCGGGGTATTATGGGGTATTGCGGGGTATTGTGGGGTATTGCGGGGCATTGTGGAGTATTGCGGGGCATTGCGGAGTATTGCGGGCATTGCAGAGTATTTTGGGGTATTGCAGAGTATTTTGGGGTATTGCACAGTGTGGGGGCATTGCAGAGTGTGGGGGCATTGCAGAGTATTTTGGGGTATTGCAGAGTATTTTGGGGTATTGCAGAGTGTGGGGGCATTGCAGAGTGTGGGGGCATTGCAGAGTGTGGGGGCATTGCAGAGTATGGCTGGTACTGCAGAGTATTGCACAGGGAGGGATCGATGGCTGGATCTGTGACTGCATGTGTCACAGATCCAGCCCGCAGCAGCAGCAGCAGCTGCTGCTGCTTCCGCTCTCTCCTCTCTCCTCTCTCACACTGTACCGTTCGCTACAGAGAGGAGAGGGAGGAACCGGCGTCATCACATGACGCCGGTTTGTTTACTAGTGATCGCTCCGTCATTAGACGGAGCGATCACGTGGTAAACCGCCGCTATCAGCGGCGATTTACCGTGATCCGTGATCAGCCGGGTCCGGAGGACCCGGCGGTCACGGAGACTCCCGTGTGCGCGCCCCACAGGGCGCGCGGGAGCGCGATTCTGGGAGGACGTACATTGACGCCCTCCCAGGGTTAAGCAACCGCCTTGTAGACATATTTCGTCTATAGGGCGGTTGCTAACTGGTTAAGAGTGTTATTATTGGGCACCAGCACTATTGGTTACCAATTGTGGGAAACATGATCACATTAAAAACAATCCTAAACATTGTTGTACAGTATTTTAGAAACATTAGAATTGACATAATATGATATTCATATAATCTGTTAAATGTATTATGCAATATTTTCCATCACATAAGATTTTGCTCATGTTTGCAAAAACATTAAATTCAGGTGGAAATGATAGCTAAAATTCCAGACTGCTTTACAGTAAGTGTTTCAACTTTTTAGTGCTGCATGTCAAGAAAATGGATTTTGAATGATACTTCAAATATACTTGTGTAGCTTTTTGAAGTGCCTAAAAACCATATATGATTATGTCATGGATAATTCCAAATTGGTTACAAGGGCCATCTTATTTCTTTATAGTAGAATTTGAATTTATGTCAGCTGGTTGGGTCAAGCAAATATACAGAGATACATAAGAGCATTAATGACAATGATGACTCAATTTTCTAATTTTAAAACCAAAGTTTAAAGGTTAGAATGTTCTAAGCTACATAAGGTCAGCATAATTTGGTCATGGATGGATGTGTGCTCTATATTTAAGAAAAACTGTAATTTACAAGCATAATACTTACTACTTAGCGCAGAAATTAAAGTATATTCTAAAGCAAAGCTTGACATTTTTTAAAGTGGAAACGTTTACTCGCCATAGTATTTTAGTGATCCAGGAACCACCATCAGAATGCACTGTGCAGTTCTTCGATGTTCAAAATGGTAGAAGAACAACTTTATGACGCATATACTTCCAGACTGCTGATTGGACAATGAAGGAGCAACAGAAACGGGAATTTTTCTCTTCTATCCCTCTCATTTATTACATAACTGCATTTATATGGATGCTATAACCACTAAATTGGATGTAAATTTGTATACTACATTTAGTAAACAATCAAGTTTTGAATCTCAGGCTTGTACTATGGAAACAATATGCAGTTTGGTTGAAAACTTGTACTTTAAATAGTTTTATTTTTTTGTAAATCAAAACTTAGGCCTCATACACACAATAGGTTAAACAGAGGACAACTTGCTTTAAATTTAACCCATGGATTCCTAACTGATGGGAAAAAAAACGATTGTTAGTAGGCACAACCTTCGGTTAAAAATCCACGCATGCTCAGAATCAAGTCCATGCATACTTGGAAGCATTGAACTTAGTTTTTTTTCAGCACGTCATTGTGTATTACGTCACCGTGTTCTGACACAATCGTTTTTTAAACCGATGGTCTGTGTGGGCACGACGGACCATCAGTCAGCTTCATCGGTTAACCGATGAAAACGGTCCATCGGTCCGTTCTCACCGGATGGACTGATCGTGTGTACGAGGCCTTACACTTCTACCGCCATCCCCTCATTATTTTTTTCATTTTACTTAATTTCTACCCACTAATCAAACGGATAGAATGGTAGCAGGGGGGTGCTGGACTGGAGGACCCCTTCTTGCTTATACTACGAAACTTATCCAGATGTGATAGCGGTCTAAGAGTGAAAATACATTACCATTACAGCTCTGAAGTCTGTCCAAGTTTTTCCTAAAAAACAAAAACATTTTAGAAATCAATGTCAGTACTGCTTGAATAAAAAACAAATATACTTGTTGATCCATCACATGATGACGAATAATTTGAAATACCTGACATGGAACAATGTATGTACATTAGTAACTAATTTTTTGAACTAACTAGGATAACAATCCTTTTTTTTTTCAAAGCAATGAGAAGCATTACAAGCATGAAACTGAAAAGCAGCATTAACAAGTATGATAGACTATAATTGCATTTGCATATGTGATGTCAAGCAGGTGTAATACACACGTCTGTCAGGAAATACAGCTGGAGCTAAAGGCTTGCCAGTAAGAATGAACAGAAATAGCAAAGTATGTCTATCTAAATTGTATATATACATACAGTAATTAGTCCGCAGTAAAAAAAAAAAAAAGTTTCTAACCATGAAAAAGATTAAATGCAATGCATTCAATGCATTTCTGAGGATAGTTTTACCAGGATGAATATAAACCACAATAAACATGCTGTATTTATTGGGGCATATCTTATTTATTCATATAGGTTTTGCTAGGATAGTGGTTTACTAAAAGAGTTGAGAATCTTCACTCAAAAATGTTTCTGAATATTCTCTTAAATGACCCATTCATGCCAAAAATAGTGATGGATAAATGTGCATAGGTTTTATTTGCAAATTGTAACCTTTATCTGTTAACAGAATCAGAAGTAATGCTACCAATTGAGCTCTACTCAGAGATCTTTAACCACCTCAATACAGGGCACTTACATCCTCTTCCTGCCCAGGCCATTTTTCAGCTTTCAGATCGGTGTCACAATTTGAATGACAGTTGTGCGCTCATGCTACGATGTAACCATGTGACATTTTTATTATTTTCTTCACACAAATATAGCTTTCTTGTGGGAGTATTTAATCACTACTGGGGTTTTTTTTTTCATTAAAAAAATTAAATACTGAAAATTGTGAAAAAAATATATTGTTCTTAGACTCTTTGTAAATAAGAGATTGTTCTCCTCTACTGATGGGCACTGATGAAGCGACACTTATGGGCACTGATGAGGTGGCACTAATGAAGAGGCATGAATATGCCACACTTATGGGCACTGATAGGTGGCATTGATATGTGGCACTGATGAGCACTGATAGTTGGCACTGGTGGGCACTGATGGGCACTGATAGGCGGCACTGGTTGGCACAGGTTTACAGCACTGGTGGTCACAGATAGATGGCACATATACGCAGCACTGATGGGCATTGATGGGCATTGCTGGGTGGCATTGATGAGCAGCAGTGATGGGCATTGATGGGCAGAAGTGATGGGCATTGATGGCCAGCACTGACTGACATCACTAATGGCCACTGATTGCTGGCACTTGTGGGCACAACTTGCTGGCACTTGTGGACACTGGTGGGCACTGATTACTGGCACTTAATTGTAATCAGGGCACTAATGATAAGTGCCCTGATTACATACCTAGATGTCCCCCTGTGAGGCATTGCCACTGATCGGCTCTCCTCTCCACACACTCTGTCAGTGTGAGGTGAGGAGCGCCAATTACAGGCATCTCTGTGTTTAAATCTGACCGACTGTGATTGGACACAGTTGATTACATGGTTAAAGTGCTGCGGCTCTTTACATAGATCTGGGTTGTGCCGTGCTACTATCGCCATGCTTCGCACCCATGCAGGAGTGTGGAGTTCTGTGAAGCCATCATATGACGTCTACCCAGATGGAGAGCCAAACCGCCCCGCCTTCATTTGGCGGTGGGTGGGCGGCAAGTGGTTAAGTCCTAGGTCTCATGAAGAATTATTTAAATATTGTGTATTCACACTCCCACAATCTCCCCCCACTACTCAGCTGTTGTGCCTAAAGTCCAATACACCAAAATATGTGCAGCGTTATATTCAATATAAGTAATTGAATAAATATTCAACATATACCAGTGTCATACATATGACAAAAAAAAAGTGTTAAGAAAACTGATTTAAAGCCACAAACATCAAGTGATGTTCAAATAAATGTCAACATTTTTTAGGTGTGTCCTTCTCATAAACAAATGAAATAGATATGCTCACCAGAGATATTTGTGACCTCTTTTGTGTATAACCCCCCCCCCCCCCCAGAAATATAGTATCCATGCTCCACTAGAAAATCTATACAAACTAATGGCAGTAACTAAAAATTGGATCTAAGGCAATTTAAATGTAGCTATATGTTGTACTGGTTAATGCTGGGTTGGGGCACAGTAGAATGTGAGTTTTATACTTTGCAATTTTAAATAAACTTACTACACTATGGAGATCCCTTCTCTGACTACATCTATCTGAAATCTTTGGGAAGGGAAGGAATGGTAATATGTCCCATACAAGATCGTAAGATTACTAGAGGATTCTTGGCATTACAGAACAACTAGCTAAGGAGAGAAGGAGTGCATACTATATTCCTGGAACATGTTTTGTGACTTTTGTTATATACATAGAAGGTCACAAATATTCCTGGTGAGTGAGCACATTAAAAGGAAGGTCACTGTTGTGTGGAACTTGGTGAAGCACAGCTTGTTTTATTAGGCACTGAAGAGTGTGTTTATGAGAATGGCTTATCACTGCTTGAACTTTTAACACTGTACCTAAAAAAGCTTGCCACTTATTTGAATATCACTTGATGTTTGTGGCTTTAAATCAGTTTATTAGCATAGGTATGTAAGTTATTTGTATGACACTGGTAGACATCTGCACGCCAGAGATTTTTGTTTTATTTCGAATGCATCCATTCATTAAATCATTTTAGTTTTTTTTCATATTTGTTATGTTGACCTGATTCGTTTTTAGAATTTGTTCTTTTCTTTGGCGTTAATTCTGTATATTCGTTGGTACGGGTGTATTCAAATAATTTTGCATTTATTTCGGAAGGTTGTTATATATTCAATATATTTTCAAATTGGACAGATTTGAACTGGAAATATTCAATACTTTTGGATGCTAGTCCAACTTATCAAGAAAAATGGCATTAGTTGATTGGACAATATCGACTGGTGTAATGTGCATTCGAAATAACAAATGGATAAAAATTTATATCCATATCCATTCATTATCAGAATCTGAAGTATCGAACCAATTTGAAAATTTTATTTATTTCCCCATGGGTCTTAACTATTATCGTATCATGTGATGTAATCTGATTGAAAGGAATGAAGTGAATGCATTTGTTAATTTTGTTATACATTTTTGTTGGATTTGCTGACATCCATTACTCTGTCTATTTGAAGATTCGTATACATACACATCTCTTAAAAATGAAATATTCATCAGAAAAAAGAATCGAAACAAAGTGAAATCCACATGTCTAGACACTGGTATATTTCAATCATTAATTCCATGACTTATATTGATTGTCAAACTGCACCACTTTGTTTACTTTAGCACATACAGGAAATTCTCTTGTTGACAGCTAATAGTAAATAAAAGAGTGAGGATGCTGGTTGATGTAATTAACCAAATATGACCATGGTAATATTGGGTCGAATCGCTGCTCATCTTGTCTACACTCAGCTTCCAGACAGGGAATCTCCCAGCCTTCTGCTGAATGCGGTCAGGGGTATGTCATTTGTTTCTAGGATGTCGGTGGCTGTCAGCATTCTAACAACCAATGGGCCCTCAGTGGAACTCTGCCAAACTTAGTGGCTGTAGTAATACCACCCCTCAGGCTTTGTACACACGACCGGTCCATCGGATCGGTTCACCACTGAAGTGGCCTGATGGTCTGATGGGCGTACACACCATCAGTTCCAAACCCGATCGGGTCACAACGCGGTGACGTAAAACACACGATGTGCTGAAAAAAATGAAGTTCAATGCTTCCAAGCATGCGTCGACTTGATTCTGAGCATGCGCGGGTTTTGAACCGATGCTTTTGTGTACTAACCATCGGTTTGGCCTGATCGGTCAGCGGTCCATCGGTTCGATTTTAAAGCATGTTTTAAAATTTTGGACCGAAGGACAACAGACCGATGGGCTATACACACGGTCGGTTTGGCCCGATGAAACTGAACCTCGGTCCATTCTCATCGGTTTTGTCCGACCGTGTGTACGCGGCCTCAGTGAATGACTTTTTAGCAGCTGAATGTTTGATTCAGCAGGCAGGGTGATAGTTTATTTAGTGCCTACTTGGCAAAGGGCAAACAGTCAGTTTCAAGAACAGCCAAAATTTGAAGGCCATCTCTAGTGAAAATCTCTCTAACATAGTCCAGCCCTTACCTTATAGAAGTAAATACCTTCATGTGTTTATTTCTATTATCTGTCACCTCGCTTTCTCTTATGCCGCGTACAGACGGTCGTTTTTTGTGATGAAAAAAAACAACGTTTTAAATCATGAAATAAAACGACGTTTTTGAAACTTCCTTTTTAAAAAAACGACGTTGCCTACACACCATCGTTTTTTCAAAAGGCTCTAGCAAAGCGAGGTTACGTTCACCACTCTTTTCCATTGAAGCTCGCTTCATAACTAGCTTCTGAGCATGCGCGGGTTTAAAAAACGTCATTTTAAACGTCGTTTTGCCCACACACGGTCATTTTTTGTGAAACAAAAAACGCCGTTTTGAAAAACGACACAAAATTCAAGCATGTTCGAATTTTTTTTTGTCGTTTTTTTGGAAGACATAAAACGACGTTTTGCCCACACACGATCATTTTAAATGACGTTTTTTAAAATGTTTTTTTCACAAAAAAACTACCGTCTGTACGCGGCATAACAATGCTTTACTTGCACATGTAAGCAGCATGCATGTGCAGTGATATTTCAACCCCACATTGTTAAGTCACAACTGATGTTGAAGTGGCAGCTGCTGCAAAATTATGGAGTTTGCTCCACCAGCCCAGCTCCACATGCATAGCATATTGGATGACCTTGGAAGGCACCCCTCTTTTTCACATAAGCAGAGGCTTACACTCTCTCATTCAGACTAATAGGACAAATTGTGTTCATATTTAGCATTCACTGAATATTGGTCTACATTATTTACTATTTTGCTGTATGTTGCCACTTATGTTGCCTGGTGTTTTATGCTTCATGGTATCACCCAGTTAATCATTCACATTGTATCCTGGCTCACACCAGTTTGAGAATGCATGTGCGTTTCCCAAATACCTTTTTCTTGTGTGCTATATGTGAATGTCCTTTACTCATTGAGGATGCCCTTCTTGTGAAATTTTCTTTTGTAGGCCAGTCAAGTTCCCTCACCCAAAACTCACTCATCCACTCACGTTCGACTCGAACATCATATGTTCGATTGTTCGTCGAATTACGAAAGTTTTGGGCCGTTCGTGCCAAATTCGAGTGGCGTGTCTCGGCCCATAATTCACTGCGGCATTGCAGTGCATTGCTGGCTGTTGATTGGCCAAGCAGGGTGGCTTTGGCCAACTATGGCTCAGGGGGTTTAGTACACGCCCCACACTATATAATGCTGCCTGGAAGTCGGCCTTGTGTAGTGTGTTGGTGGTTTACAGAGAGAGACAGAGAGAGAGAGAGAGAGAGAGAGAGAGAGTCATTTTTTTAGATAGAGCAGGCAGGCAGGCTAGTCAGTTAGAGTTACAGGGCCAGATTTAGAAAGAGATACGATGGCGTATCTCCTGATACGCCATCGTATCTCTGAGTGCGCTCGGTCGTATCTATGCGCCTGATTCAGAGAATCAGTTACGCATAGATATCCCTAAGATCCGACAGGTGTAAGGCCCCGTACACACGACCAAACATGTCTGCTGAAACTGGTCCGCGGGCCAGTTTCAGCAGACATGTTCGGTCGTGTGTAGGCCCGAGCGGACAGAATTCCAGCAAACATTTGCCCGCCGGGCCTTTTCCCAGCGGACAAATATTCCTGGACTTGTTTTAAAACAGTCCGCTGGAATCCTGCCCGCTCGGACATGTTCGGTCGTCTGTACAGACCTACCGTACATGTCCGAGCGCCCGCCATCCCTCGCATGCGTCGAATGACTTTGACGCATGCGTGGAAGCATTTAACCGGCAGGCCCGCCCCCGGACACGCCCCGCGTATTGTTTACACGCGGATTTCTGTACGATGGTTAGTACAGCCATCGTACAGAAATCCCCGGCCAGACATGTACGGTGAAAACGGTCCGGCGGACCGCTTTCATCGTACATGTTTGGTCGTCTGTACACGGCCTAAGTGTCTTACATTGTCGTATCTTAGGCTGCATTTTCAGGCTGGCCGCTAGGTGGCGCTTCCATTTGTTTACGCGAGGAATATGCAATTTACTATTTACGTTGATTCAGACACGAGCGACCGCCCGGCGTTTTTTTTTTTACATCGTTTGCGTTCGGCTTTTTCCGGCATAAAGTAACCCATGCTATATGAGGGGTATGTGCGGCGTATCCTATGTTAAGTATGGCCGTCGTTTTCAAATTTTTACGTTGTTTGCATAAGTCGTTTGCGAATACGGCTGGACGTAATTTACGTTCACGTCGAAAGCAATGACGTTTTGCAGCGGATTTTCGAGCATGCGCACTGGGATGTTTTCACGAACGGCGCATGCGCCGTTAAAAAAAAACGTAAAATACGCGGGGTCAAGCCAAATTTAAATAAAACACGCCCCCCAACATCCCCATTTGAATTAGGCAGGCTTACACCGGCCCACATGCGTTACGCCGCCGTAACTTAGGGCGCAAGTTCTTTCTGAATACGGAACTTGAGCCCAAAGTTACGACGACAGATACACCATTGTATCTGAATCCGGCCCACAGTGTGTAGAGGATATATATGCATCCCAAGTGTTTTATATATATGTATACAATGTATTGAGTTTAGATAGATCCGCACTTCCTAATATACTGGCAGGCATGTGATTGTGCTAGCTCAGTATTTTCACATGGTGTACTGTCTGTGTCCTCTGTACAGTGTGCACCTAAAGCTACGTCAATAGATTTGCTGGTGTTTCTCATATTAATTCCTAAAGGCAGTAGAGCTGCACAATTCTGGGAAAATGAGAATCACAACGAATCTTAGAATGAAGATCATGGTTCTCTCACGATTCTCAAAAAAATGCATGGTGATTTTGTTAGCATGCATTTTTGTGATTTTTTTTTAAATTGTATTTACACACACATAGGCCCGGATTCTCAAAGCACTTACGCCGACATATCTTTATATACGCCGCGTAAGTGCACAGATGCGCCGTTGTATCTATGCGCCTGATTCCTAATGCTAGATACGCCTGAAATGTGTCCCTTTTGGTCTTGTATGGATATTAAGGGGAACCCTGCACCCAAATTAAAAAAAGGAAAGTCGTGGGGCTTCCAGGCCCTATATACTCTGAACAGCAGTATACAGGCGGTGCAAACAAGACAGGGACTGTAGTTTATTATTAAGTGGAATCTGTTTGTAATTTTGAACTGGTACATCTGGTACAAGTGTAGCTCCAGCCAAAAAAATATTTTTAAGCTTTTTGGAAAACATAGGGAAGGGTTATCACCCCTGTAACATTTGTTTTGCTGTCTGTGCACCTGTTCAGAAGATTTCACCTCACTTTTTGTCCCAATGTAGTCAGGTAGCTTTAGGTGCACACTGAGGACACAATACACTAAGTGAAAATACTTGCAGATCCCTGTGGTATTAGTATGAGAACACCAGCAATTGTATTCACGTAGCTTTAGGTGCACACTGTGCAAAGGACACAAAAACTGAATACCGGAGGTCCCTGCCTGTATTTGTATGAGAACACAAGAAATTGTATTCAGGTAGCTTTAGGTGCACACTGTGCAAACGAACACAGTACACTAAGTAAAAATACTGCAGCTAGCACAATCACCTGCCTGCCTGTCAGTATGTTATGAAGAGAATAACAGGAATGGATCTAGCTAAACTGAATATAATGTATACATATATATATACAACACCTGGGATGCATATATATCCTCTACACACTGTAACTGCAGCTAACTGACTCACCTGCCTGCCTGCTCTATCTAACTCAAATGAAATGACACTGTCTCCCTCTCTCTCTCAGCACGCCAGAACACTCTACACATATAGTGTGGGGCGTGTACTAAATCCCCTGAGGCATCTGTACAGACGGCGCTGTAATTGGACAAGCATGCGGGTCATAGTGCATGCTTGACCAATCCTCAGCCAGTAATGCACTCCGATGCCGCAGTGAATTATGGGCCATGATGTGCCACTCAAATTTGTCGCGAATGGCCCATTACGTTCACAATTCGACGAACAATCGAACATACGATGTTCGAGTCGAACATGGGTTTGACTCAAACTCAAAGCTCATCCCTAGTCCTGATCTCAACCTGATAGAACACCTTTGGTAGGAATTAGAGTGGGAACTGCAGCTCGGGCCTTCTCATCCATATCAGTGCCTGACCTTACAACTATGCTTCTGGAAGAATAGGCAAACATTCCCATTGACACACTCCTAAACCTTGTGGACAGCCTTCCCAGAAGAGTTGAAGCTGTTATAGCTGCAAAGGGTGGGCCAACTCAATATTGAAACCTATGAACCAAGACTGGGATGCCATTAAAGTTCATGTATGTGTAAAGGCAGGCGTCCCTATACTTTTGACAATATAGTGCACATACAGTAGTAGGGTGACTGTAGTAACCTCTTAACCCATAGGAGTTAAATTAGGTTCCTACATATTGAAACTATTAAGAAAGTCTGTGGAAAGAATGGTTGCTTCAAAAGATTTCTACTGTGCATATTTTAACATAAGACAGACTGCGTTTATTCAAGCCAAAGGCTTGAACCAGCTCAATGCTGCAGTTCCCCTTGGTGATACAAGGTGTATTCATATCCCAGCACAGCAGCTGTTGATAAAATGGAGACCACAGGCACTTTATTATGATATCTACACAAGAGAATGGTCACAAAAGGAATACACTTGTAAGCATGTTTTGCAGTTCATGGCTGTAGAATGATTTTTGTCCATTCAAAATAGAAAAAACATTTATGAATACGGTTAATGTTGTCTCTTTAATACTACCTCTACCTTTCTTCTGTGATCAGTACAAAAAAGTAATAAAAGAAAAAAAATATATAGACTTAAAATGGTTAAATTACCACATTAAAAAACCTAAATTACCTTGAACCTATTAGACATACTAGACACCCAAGTAACGTTATCTAAAAACATTGAATACATGTAGTATGCTCTGTTTTCCACATCTCCTGCAGCTCTCTGGCTGCAATTCATTCTTCGGCATTCATTTTGACAACCACAAAATGTTCCCTATCACAGGAGTGATCTTAGTTCTCCTGTGTAAATTGATACTCTCAGAACAGTTTTGCTGTGTCAATGAGACTTACAATATAGCAATGTTATTATTGCTTTATTGTAACTGCTCTGGTTCGTTCATAGCTTATTAAAGGGGAGAACTTTGATCCACATATGATGTGAGTTAAAGCAACCTTGCTAGTTAAAAGAATAAACCAAGTTACTATTTAACATTTTAGAAACCCTATGTTAACATACCAATAAAAACACATACATTCAAAAAAAATATAATTTAATCTAATTTGTAAATAACTTTTTCATGCTTTGCATCAGTAAAATAATTTCAGTGTTATTATAAAGAAGACAAATACTAAAACAAACAGTCTTTATCTTTAGGGACAAAGCGATACACTTTGTCTCTTTTTTACTAGGCGATGTTGCAGATCAAGCTTTTTTTGCCTTAGGTATAGATGTAAATGTGTTCTACGTGTAAGGACACCTACCCTTAATCGCCTTATAAAATGACCCCATCCCCTGTCTCAGATACCTACCTACTTGAATCCAATGGCCACCACCTTATGCAAACTGTACAGTGGATTTTCATAAACATCTTCTAGGCCTAGAGATGAGTGGGAGGCAATCCTTTAGAAGTTTATGAGAATACTCTCCAAAAAGAAGAGTTAGACCTCATGCATGTACATTAATTTATTCTAAGGGCTAGGAAAAATGAATGTTCTGGCCAGTAGAATGAGTTTAAGCTCATATGCTTCTAAATGCTCTAGCCCGGATTCTTAAAGCACTTACACCGACGTATCTTTATATACGCCGCGTAAGTGCACTGATGCGCCGTCATATCTATGCGCCTGATTCCTAAAGCTAGATACACCTGAATTGTGGCCTCATCCGACCGATGTAAGTTTCCTACGCCGTCGGAGCCTGGGCGCATATTTACGCTGGCCGCAAGGGGGCTTCCATTGATTTACGCTTTGAATATGCAAATGACCGAGATACGCCGATTCACGAACGTACTTGCGCCTGTCGCTGTAATCTACGCTGTTTACGTAAGGCGTACGTCCGGCGTAAAGTTATTCCACATAAAGCAGGTGTAAGTCATGATAGGGTATGGACCAGGGAACAGCCGTCGTATTTTACGTTGTTTACATAAGTCGTAAGTGAATGGGGCTGGGCGTAGGTTACGTTCACGTCGTAGGCATTGAGCCGTCGTATCTTAGGGAAAGAATGTTCCTCTAGTGCCTTTTTAAAGCAAGGTATGGTGGTCTAACAAACATTTATTGGAAACATGTTGAGAAAAATATGTTGAGCTCTTTCTGAGAATGCTAGTTCACTGGCTTCAGCACTTTGAGACACTGAACCTGGCTATAGATGGATAGAATTTTGGACACAAATTATTAGAACATAACATTTTAACATTTAATTTTGGAATGGATGGACTTTACTGAACGAAAACAGCATACAGTGATAGAAATAAATTTGTTCAAGAAACATGTTCAATCCTGCACCTTCAATTTTTTTTTTCATCACTGCGGTCGAACATGAACGTTAGTTTGACCCACTAATGATTACAAAAACAAACACACTTTCTTAGAGCATTCTTTTCCTAAGAATGTTAATTTGGAATGCTACCAATCGATGGGCAGTTTTAGAATAATCATGTATCAAGAAATTTAAGAGCTCATGATCTATATACTCATTCCGAATTATGGCTTTGGCTGCCTCCATACTTTGTCACTGCAGGTTTCCTTTAGAAATCATCTAAGGGTCCTTTGAATAGTTCCCCTCCTTAGTAGTATCTCTATAATAGGTTTTAGCATTATTATTATTATTATTATTATTTTTTTATAATTTTATTTATGGGATTATTTGTCTTAGTCACCACATATTGCATGGGATGTCTTTTATCTCAGCTATCTAAGTCCAGTAATTATGTGGGAAATTAAAAAGTATAATACATTCTACATTAAAGCGGTTGTAAAGGCAACGTTTTTTTTCATTTAATGCATTCTATGCATTAAGATAACAAGCCTTCTTTATGCAGCAGGTGCCTCAGCACCCCCTAATACTTACCTGAGCCCCATCTCTGTCCAGCGATGCCCACAAATGTCTCAGCCGTCTGATATTCTCCTTCCTGATTGGCTGAGACACAACAGCGGCACCATTGGCTCATGCTACTGTCAATCAAAGTCAACTAGCCAATCAGGGGAGAGAGGGGGCGGGGCAGGGTCAGGGCTCTGTGTCTGAATAAACACATGGAGCTGTGACTCGGCTTGGGTGCCTCCATAGCAAGCTGCTTGCTGTTGGAGCACTGAACAGGAGGGAGGGGCCAGGAGCAGTGAAGAGGGACCCGTGAAGAAGAGGATCCAGGCTGCTCTGTACAAAAATCAACTGCACAGGGGAGGTAAGTATAACATGTTTGTTATTTTTATAGGAAAAAAATGTGACTTTACAATCACTTTAAGGACCCGTTCACACTATGTGCAGTTACCTGCATTTTTCTCAGAGAACTGCAATGGCAGTGATGGGAGATTTAATAAAACTGGTGCACACACAATCTGGTGAAATTGTGCATAGTAACTTTGCAAGCTTCCAAGAAACAAGAAAATCTGCTCCAGGTGAGTGAGTCTCTGGTCAATCCCCACACACATTAGTCAGGTGCTAGCCCAGCTCGCATGCTGTGTAACGTGAAGAAATAATTCCGGGCGGCTGCACTTCCAAAAATCCTTTTATTGAAGCTTCATATGACAAGTGATTGACAGATGGAGCAGGGGACAAAGAGGTAGATGTGTTTCGCGCAAATGTCAGTGCTTAGTCAGGGACTAAGCGCTGACATTTGCTCGAAACGCGTCTACCTCTTTGTCCCCTGCTCCATCTGTCAACCACTTGTCATAAGATGAGAGAGTGGGTAACCGCTCAAAGAGAACCAGGTAATCTGATTCCTGTGGTCCGAGCCAAGGGTGCAGGCAGTGCAATCAAAATGCAGGTTAGGATGAAGGAAAAAAGCTGGGACAGCCGCACTCCAAAAAAAGTGCGGCTGTCCCAGCTTTTTTCCTTCATCCTAACCTGCACTTGTCATAAGAAGCTTCAATAAAAGGATTTTTGGAAGTGCACGCGTCAGGAATTATTTCTTCACGTATGCAAGCTTCCAACTTTAGCGTGAGCAGTTAAGCTTCGACAAAAAAATCTAGAAGCTGATTGGCTACTATGCACAGTTGCACCAGATTCCAGTTTTAGTACATTTCCCCCATAGAAAACAAGAGTTTTATATGTGTCAAGTTCACACCAGAACATGCTGTGAGTTCCAGGATGTGTGATATTATGCAAATATATTTTCATAATATTACACATCTCTGGAACTGGAGAGCCTTGCATGTCACCGCACAGCAAATACAACGCACAGTGCTGCATTACTTTGTGCCGTTCAAATAAAGTAGACACAAGAAAGGGGGAAAATGTGCATCATACTGCCCCCTACTGCCAACTCACTGCAGCCAGAATGGAGAGCTGCCTGCACACAAACCTGCTGTGGGCAGTGTGAATGGGCCCTTCATAGTGTTTTGCAGATGTAAATAAACATTTAAATAATTTGGACCCTTCCTAGTATTTACACCAGGTGGTGATCATCTCCTGCAGAAGAACGATTACCTTGGAGCCTTTTGGAATTTGGAACCATGTATTCACACAGTGGGATGATCTTCCCCTGCAGCCGTCATCTTGGCAGTAAAAAGGCCAGTGTTTTTTTTTTTTTATTAGGCGACCCCCTTTTCACTAAATGTAAGCAACTGGAATTGTATGTGTTTACAATAAAGTGTTTCTGTGCTCCGTTGTAACATTTCTTTTGAAATGCAATTTAGGCTAGAACAAACTTTACCTAAGATGTTCAGAAATCCAGCATGCCTGGTTGCATTCTGGTACACTAGCATGTTTATATCTCTTAGAAAGATTCATAGAGATTGATGAATCTTATTTCATCAGCTCGTCTCTTTGAAGAAAATGTTATTTTTGTAGGTCAGCTCTGAACACATTCATGGTGTCTTTTTCCTTAGTCTAGGCTTTTTTTTGTGTGTTGAGGCTGCATTTAATGAGCCTGCCAGAGAGACCGTGGGCTCTGTTCCATTTCACTTGGGTAGTGATAGGAAGGTCATTCAAACTAAATGCACAGTGCTTCATATGCTACTTTTATCAGACACACACACAATATAGTCTTTGATCTTTATTATATAGTTTCCTTAAACATTAGCAGGCTAAGACACTTTTGTACTTCCACTAACATTCATTTTGTCTGATATAACCTATACAGATGTATCTGCTTTGAGGTTTTTTCTAAGTTAATGGAGGTCACTACAGTTAGCCATCTTAACAGTGCAGGAATGTGCCTGAAAAACAGCTATGCAATATGAAGTCTAGCGAACCATGTTTATGTAGGTAACCCATGTTTGCTAACTTCAGTGGAACTTTAATGGTTTGTATATGTAGCCATTACTTTGTATGGTGCTAGTGCTATTTTAAGGACAACTTCAACTTTAGAAAAGACTGTTCTTTAAATAACCCCTCCCCTTTTATTGGTTCACTAACATGGTTCTGTCTGGCTCCTTTTCATACTGCACATGCATGCCCCATCCAATGGGTAAACTGTACCCTGAGAAATTTCTGGAAGCTTTTGCGAGTTTGATTACCTATAGGAATGAATAGTATCAACTAACTACCATGTCAGGTTAAATATCTCTGAATTAGGGAGCACGGATAAAATTATTCTAACTGGTCTGCACTGTGGTGGATGGGGGGTTTATTAGAGGACAACTTCACTAAGAGTGAAGTTGTCCTTTAAACACAAACTTCAAAGGTATGTAAAGCCAAACCAATGAAGAATGGATTAGAATCCTTGTTTGTTTCTATTGATGTCTGGGTCCCCACTGAAGAGTAATCCTCTCAATTTGTCCTAGTGATCATTGCTTCCGGTAAAGAAAGTGATGGAAAAGACAAAATGTTAAGGTTGTTACAGGAACAGATAGTGTGGGGGACTGTTAGGCCCCATACTCACGAGCAAACATGTCTGCTGAAACTGGCCCGCAGGCCAGTTTCAGCAGACATGTTTGCTCGTGTGTGGGCGCGAGCGGGCTGAATTCCAGCAAACATTTGCCCGCCGGGCCTTTTCCCAGCGGGCAAATATTCCTGGACTTGTTTTAAAACAGCCCGCTGGAATTCAGCCCGCTCGGACATGTACGGTCGTCAGTACAGACCTACCGTACATGTCCAGGCGCCCGCCGTCCCTCGCATGCGTCGAATGACTTCGACGCATGCGTGGAAGCATTTTAAAGGCGGGCCGCCCACGTCGCCGCGTCATTGTCGCGGCGACACCGCGTCATCGACGCGGCGACACCGCGGACACGCCCCGCGTATTGTTTACGCGCGGACTTCTGTACGATGGTGTGTACAACCATCGTACAGAAGCCCTCTGGCAGACATGTATGGTGGAAACGGTCCGACGGACCGCTTTCACCATACATGTTTGTCCGTGTGTACCCGGCCTAAGGGATAGCAAATGCAGGCATCCAGTGACAGCAGGGCTACACTTTAAGAAATTGGAATCAGACTATGATTTAACCCCTTCCCTTACCAGCCGACACAGTTATACTGCAGCAGGTTGGCTCCCCTGTGGGAGCTGTCGTAGTTGTACATGGGCTCTTTAACCACTTCTCTACTTTGGGTGTTTTTCAGATTTGGTGTTTACAAGACTAAAACATTTTTTTTTTCTAGAAAATTACTTAAAACCCACAAACATTATATATTTATTTTTTTCTAACACCCTAGAGAATAAAATGGCGATCATTGCAATACTTTTTGTCACACCATATTTGCGCAGCGGTCCTACAAGCGCACTTTTTTTGGAAAAAAATCACTTTTTTGAATTAAAAAATAAGACAGCAATAAATTTGGCCCAATTTTTTTATATATTGTGAAAGATAATGTTAGGCCGAGTAAAATGGTACCCAACATGTCAACGCTTACAAATTGCGCCTGCTCGTGGCATGGCGTCAAACTTTTACCCTTAAAAATCTCGATAGGCGACGTTTAAAAAATTCTATAGGTTGCATTTTTTGAGTTACAGAGTAGGTCTAGGGCTATAATTATTGCTCTCGCTCTAACAATCGCGGCGATACCTCACTTGTGTCGTTTGAACACCGTTTTCATATGCGGGCGCTACTCGCGTATGCGTTCGCTTCTGCGCACAAGCTCGTCGGGACGGGGCGCTTTAAATTTTTTATTTTTTTTCTTATTTATTTTTATTTATTTTATTATTTTTTACACTGGAAAAAAAATGATCACTTTTATTCCTATTACAAGGAATGTAAACATCCCTTGTAATAGAAAAACGCATGACAGGTCCTCTTAAATATTAGATCTGGGGTCAAAAAGACCTCAGATCTCATATTTAGACTAAAATGCAAAAAAAAAAATTGAAACTATCATTTTTTCAAATGACAAAAAAAAAAGTTTCTTTAAGAGGCTGGGCGGGACTGACATTTTGACGTCACTTCTGCCCAGCAGAGCTATGGGGACGGGCGAAGGAGATTTTCCTTCAGTCTCGTCCCCAGTCAGCAGCCGAACGGTCACGATCTCCTCCGCAGCTACCGACGGCTACGGTAAGCGGCGGAGGGCGCGGGAGAGCGGCGGGACGAGGGGGGGCTCTCTCCCACCGCCGATAACGGCGATCTCACGGCGAATCCGCTGCGGAGACCACCGTTATCGTTAACAGAACCGCTGACACTAGAGATTGATACCTCGGTTGTGGCAGCAGCTGTTGCCGTTACCGAGATATACATCTTTAAAGTTAGGCCGTATAAAGACGTACGGCGGTTTGGAAGTGGTTAAGAAGCGATCAGTGCTATAAAAATGCATTGGATTACTATAAAAATGCCACTGGCAGTGAAGGGGTTAACACTAGGGGGCGGGGAAGGGGTTAAGTATGCCTGGGTGTGTTCTTACTGTGGGGGGGGGTGTGGACTCACTAGGGGAAACACTGATCCTCTGTTCATACATTGTATGAACAGAAGATCAGCATTTCCGCCGCTGACAGGACCGAGAGCTGTGTGTTTACACACACAGCTCCCGGTCCCCGCTCTGTAACGAGCGATCACGTGTTCCCAGCGGCGATCGCGCCCGCCGGGCACACGCACGGGAGTCGGGGGCGAGCGGGGGGTGCGCGCGCCTCCGGCGGCGCGCACACGCCCCTAGTGGCGGCTCAAAGAGCCGACGTAGAGCTACAGGCTCTCGCCCAGGAGAGCCGACCTGCCGCCGTAGAATGACGGCGGCTGGTCGGCAAGCAGTTAAGCAAGCACCATTGTGCATGCGCCACGGGCTCCGTGAACCCGTCCACGGGTCCAACAGACTCGATCGCCGCGGGGATACCCGCGATCGTCACACGGAGAGATAGAGCAGGGATATGCTAATGAAAACAAGCATCTCAACGCTCTGCCTAGTGACAATGACACTGATCTTTGCTCCGTGTAATCGGATGAATAAAGTGAATGATGAGCGCAAAAATAAATGGAATAATACATATACCACATCAATAATGTGAACGATTATGTGATAAAATAAAATAAAAATAAAATAAATATGATCCTCATAAGTTGAGGAACTGACACAGAAAACACACCAATCACCACTATACTAGTGGCAGCTGAAGTGTGCAATCAGGGGTGATGATACAATGAAGTGTCCAAAGTAGTGATAAATAATAAAGATATAAAAGTGTCCCAAGTGACAGCAATAAAGTGATCCGTGTGTGAAATCTGGCAGCGATGGACTATATCCAATACAGAATGATGTAAACTTTCACACGGCAGGTGGGCTCACAAAGCGCTTACCTCCCTCACATGGGAAACCAGCATAGAGATCCTCAGATGGAATGCCTGCAATCTTCTCTCTTCTCCGATGGACGACTGTAGTCCAAATGGGCTCTCTCCAGAGACGTGTCCTTCTCACTGTGTGTAGTTCCAGGCTTCACAAAAATGGCCGCTCCGTGTCCATACAATCACAGGGGATTTGAAAGAAAAGAAAGGCTCCAATAGTGAAGAATTTCCAGACGGAATTTAATAAACTTCAGTAGATGAGTGAAATAGTTCAAACATGAAAACTTAAAATACAGCAACGCGAAGTGACAAGCAACGATGGTACAAACGAGATGCTGCGTCACTTCCGGTTACGTCTAGATGTGCGTTACGTCACAACACGTGACTTCATCAGAGGCTCTGTAATCGGAGTTGAGATCAGTGTCATGTCACACACAGCCCATCCCCCCTACAGTAAGAAACACTCACAAGGGCACACTTAACCCCTACAGTGCTACCTAGGGGTTAACCCCTTCACTGCCAGTGTCATTTTCACAGTAATCGGTGCATTTTTATAGCACTGATCGCTGTAAAAATGACAATGGCCCCAAAAATGTGTCAAAAGTGTCCAATGTGTCTGCCATAATGTTGCAGTCATGATAAAAATTTGCTGATCATCGACATTACTAGTAAAAAAATAATTATTAATAAAAATGCCATAAAGCTACTTCCTATTTTGTAGACGTTATAACTTTTGCGCAAACCAATCAATAAACGCTTATATAATTTGAAAGGTGGCCATTGCTAATCTATCGTTTTGAAAATTCTAGTTACCTGCATGACATATTCATACAGATCATGCAGTTTGACATTCCATTTGCTAATATGCATACAGTACTGGTTCTGGGTAAGAAAAAAGTTGGCAATATTTGACATGTTTCCTTCTAGATAAGTTATGGGGCCTACAGAAGACACAGCTGCCCACTTTTACTGTGACATGCTAACTATGTTTTTTTTGCTATGAATCCCAGAATACAAATCTTAATCTGTATTTTGCCATCATGTAATTTTGGATCCATATGATAAGTTATATTTATATATATATATATATATATATATATATATATATATACAAAAATGCCAACCTGCCCTTGACACAATTGACACTGACATCATTCTCCTCTACCTCCTCTCTATGGGGAGTAATCCAGAATATCCCACCAATAAGCATTTGTCTGCATGGCACGATCATGACTGCATAATCCTCACATGCCTATGGCCACCATAAAGAGGTTCTCAAAACTGGACCACTATATGGAAAAGCTTCAAGCTACCAAGCCTAACCCTTTAAATTCAGGTCTACATATACATAGGTGATTGTAAATCGATAGAGATTGAAAATATGTGGTGACCTCCATGCTATGCTACTATATTAGGTAATGTCTGATTTCCAAGTGAATGAAAATAAACTCCTTTAATATCCCAAAGCAACTGAATTGTCCTTTTATCAAAGGTCAGGTTGTATTTGTTATGTGGAGACAGTTTTTTGTTACACAGATCTTATACTAAGCATTGTAAAGTTTATTGTAAAATGTTGCCATTGTTTATCATCTCAATACAATTTTATAGTATAACATGCTATAATTTTCCACAACTCACCTAGGGATTTGCAATTGCATTCCCAAAGAAGTGTTTTAGATCCACCTTTCAATAAATAATTGAGTAATTTATGAATCCAGTGCTAAAAAGAGCAAAGCCTAGTAAAATGGTCACAGAGTTAGCCCACGGGACATCATATTGCTATATTTTATGTAAGGCTTAACTAACTACAAATATCCCACAAACTCAATTTCCAGCATGGAGTAATGTGATTGTAATGGAAAGTTAATGGGTCTCTTGACATTAATGTACAGCTCCATAAAGTTTTGAATACATAGTGCATTGTTTTTGATAATCGTTATCTCCAGAAGTTATGTTTTACTAAGTTTAAACTTGCCAATCCGGCAGCTTCATCTCAATGTCACAATTACCTTCAATGGGCAGTTTCAGTACCAACATCACATGGTTTACACTTCTGATATATTTTTTATGTATTAATTGGCAAGCAATGCATGTAGCAAACCTTAAGCACCATTAGCGGTAATAGCTGAATAGATTTGAATGAATTTAAATACATATTGAGAGAATATGTACAAAAATTAGGTACCATTTCTGTATAAGTCCCAGCAAATTGTGTTATGAGCGTAGTGACTTATCTGAGACACAATAATTAATCAAAACATACTGCTTAAAATTAAATATTCTGAGTTCAGGGTGTTTAACATAGAATCTAATGGATATTGAAACAATTCACCACTCATGTGGTGTTGTTTGTGAAATATAATTTATTATTTCATATTTAAATACAATGGGTATTCTAATCGTTATTAACCACTTGCCGCCCGCCAATGACAAATTGACGTTGGCAAAGTGGTTGTAGAATCCTGACTGGACGTCATATGACGTCCTCAGGATTCTGAGCCGCTGCGCGCCCCCGGGGGCGTGCATCGCGGCGATCGTTGTTGCGGGGTGTCAGTCTGACACCCCGCAACACCGATCTCGGTAAAGAGTCTCTCACGGAGACTCTTTACCACATGATCAGCCGTGTCCAACCACGGCTGATCACGATGTAAACAGGAAGAGCCGTTGATGGCTCTTCCTCACTCGCGTCTGACAGACGCGAGTAGAGGAGAGCCGATCGGCGGCTCTCCTGACAGGGGGGGGGGTCGCGCAGCCCCACCTCGGATCGCCACATGGACCACCAGGGAAGCCCACCCTGGACCACCAGGGAAGGGCAGGAAGAAAAAAAAACCGGGCAAAAAAATAAGTCTAAAAAAAAAAAAAAAAGTTTGAAAAAAAAAAAATAAGTCTGGAAAAATAAATAAAGATGCCAATCAGTGCCCACAAATGGGCACTGACTGGCAACAAAAGGAAAACAGTGCCGCCCCACAGTGTCCATCAGTGCCGCCCCACAGTGTCCATCAGTGCCACCCCACAGTGCCCATCTGTGCCACCCCACAGTGCCCATCTGTGCCACCCACAGTGCCCATCTGTGCCACCCCACAGTGCCCATCAGTGCCACCCACAGTGCCCATCAGTGCCGCCCATGAGTGCCCATCAGTGCCACCCATGTGTCCCCATCAGTGCCGCCTATGTGTGCCCATCAGTGCCGCCTATGTGTGCCCATCAGTGCCGCCTATGAGTGCCCATCAGTGCCGCATATCAGCGCCCATCAGTGCCGCATACCAGCGCCGCCAATCAGTGCCACCTCATCTGTGCCCGTCAGTACTGCCTCATCGATGTCCATCAGTGCCATCTCATCTGTGCCCATCAGTGCCGCCATATCAGTGCCCATAATTGAAAGAGAAAACTTACTTATTTACAAAAAAAATTACAGAAAAAAATAAAAACGTAATTTTTTTTCAAAATTTCCAGTCTTTTTTTAGTTGTTGCGCAAAAAAAAAAATCGCAGAGGTGAGCAAATACCACCAAAAGAAAGCTCTATTTGTGGGGAAAAAAGGACGCCAATTTTGTTTGGGTACAGTGTAGCATGACCGCGCAATTGCCATTCAAAGTGCGACAGTGCTGAAAGCTGAAAATTGGCTTGGGCGGGAAGGTGTATACGTGCCCTGTATGGAAGTGGTTAAATAAATAACAGCTGCAGAGTGTTATGTAAAATAAAGTGATTGTAAAGACTAATTTGTTTTAGTTAAAAATAACAAACAAGTTATACTTACCTACCCTGTGTAATAGTTTTGCACAGAGTAGACCCAATCCTCCTTTTCTCTGGTCCCTCTTTGGTGCTCTTGCCCCCTCCCTGTTGCTTACCCCCACAGCAAGCAGCTAAGACACTCCTGCAACATTGCTGGATCTAGAGGGACCTCAGGTAAGTATAAGAGGGGCTGAAGGGGGCTGCTACACACAGAAGACTTGTTATCTTAATGCATAGAATGCATTAAGATAAAACAAACTTTTGCCTTTACAATTACTTTAACAAAGCATTTTAAGGATCAACCACCGTAGTTGCACTGTGGCAGGTTGGCTCTCCTGGACGAATCAGTGTCATTGTACGTCAGACGCTTTAAGAACTCTAGAGGGGGCACGCGTGACGCCGGAGCCTATGTCCGTTGGCCACTCGTGATTGCTCCTGAGAGAGACAGAATGGGGATCTGACAATGTAAGCAGGCAGATCCCCATTCTGTCAGGGAAGGGGAGACAGGTCTGCTGTTCCTATTGATTAGGAATGGCAATCTGTCACCTCCTCCAGTCATTACACAGTTAGAAACACCTCCCTAGGGAACACTTAACCCCTTGATCGCCCCTTATGCCCCGTACACACGATCACTTTTTGTGATGAAAAAAATGAAATAAAAAAAAAAAAAATTTAAAATGATCGTGTGTGGGCTAAACATAATTTTTTGTCTTCTGAAAAACGACCAAAAAAAATTCGAACATGCTTAAATTTTTTATGTCATTTTTTACAATGTCATTTTTTGTGTCATAAAAAATGATCGTGTGTGGGCAAAAACGACGTTTTAAACCCGCACATGCCCAGAAGCAAGTTATGAGACGGGAGGTAAAACTACCATTCATAATGGAGTAAGCACATTCATCACGCTGTAAGAGACAAAAAAGCACGAATCGTCTTTTACTAACAAGTAACCAGCTAAAAGCAGCCTCAAGGTGAATAGAACTTCCCCTTTAGAGTGCCGTCACTTTGTTCATAATTTTTTTAAAACGATGGTGTGTGGGCAACATCATGATGAAAAATGAATTTTTTTTTCATCACAAAAAGTGATCATGTGTACGCGGCATTAGTGTTAACCCCTTCCCTGCCAGTGACATTTATACAGTAATCAGTGGCTATTTTTAGCTCTAATTGCTGTATAAGTGCCAATGGACCCAAAAAAGTGTCAGAAATGTCTGATCTGTCCACCACGATGTCGCAGTCTCACTAAAAATCACTGATCCCCGCCATTACAAGTAAAAAATAAATAAATAAATAAAAATGCCATAAATCAGTATGGCATCCCCGCGCCGAACGAACTGCACATGCGCCGTCCGCTAAATTTTCCAGCGTGCATTCCTCCAAATGACGTCGCTAGGTTTCGCCGTGAACGTAAATTACGTCCATCCGTATTCGCAAACGACTTACGCAAACAACGTAAACAATTCAAAATTCAACCTGGGAACGACGGCCATACTTAACATAGGATACGCCGCATATAGCAGGGGTAACTATACGCCGGAAAAAGCCGAACGCAAACGACGTAAAAAAAATGCGCCGGGCGGTCGTTCATTTCTGAATCGGCGGAAATCCTCATTTGCATATTCGTTGCGTAAAAAAAAAAAAAACGCCACCTAGCGGACGGCCTGGAATTGCAGCCTAAGATCTGAAGGTGTAAGTCACTTACACCTGTCGGATCTTAGGGAGATCTATGCGGAACCTGATTCTATGAATCAGGCGCATAGATACGACGGACGGAACTCAGAGATACGACGGCTTATCAGGAGATATGCCGTCATATCTCTATCTGAATCTGGCCCAGTGTGCGTGTGTAAAATGCAGTATTTTCACAGTAAGTATAAAAGATAAATGTAGACCAAGTAACTGTAGGGTGTAGTAAATTCTATTAGAAGGGGCAAGAAGCATTGCATATTTAATTACTCATTATTGCATGTAACCTTTTTGGTTGAACAGAACTGTTATTAATTGTCTTGAGAGATTCCTTTGTTACAGAGCATTTCTTATTACTCTATATCACCAATTGTGTTTCATTAGACTTCTCTCCTGGCCCATTTCCTTTAATTTCTCACATTCATGATTGTTAACTCTTGATTTGTGAAGGACATGCTTGGTTTTTAGATTTAATATTCAGGAATTCTAGAAAATATAGACCTTTTAATTTGTCCATTAACATGTTCAGGCTTATTTAGTACCTGCAGAGACACGTAGAAACAAATCATCAGATCTGATTGCTTAAACCCCATAAAGTTGAACTCTTTAAAGGATTTATTTTCACTTTGACAAAAAAAAAAAAAAAAATATATATATATATATATATATATATATATATATATATATATATATATATATATATTATACATCAACAGGTGAAAAAATAAATGAGAATACACATATATAACTTTGTCACAGTAGCGCTGAAAAAAATTTATTAACATCTATAAATGTGTCCAAATAGGTGTAAACATAAATAAATGTCCATGAATAATAAAAAAATGTTTTAAAATATCTTGCAATTCCACACAAAACATAAATGACAGTCCACTTGTAAAGTGAAAAAAATTATATAATAGCTCCAATGCCTCCACCACAGTGATAAGTGGGAGTTCAGCTCCCTTAGGAAACATTATGTGGAACAAATGACTGCGTTACCAATGTAAGATAGAAGCTGCCAGCACCACAATAAGACTAATTGTATAGATATGAATGAAAGAAATGTGCAGCGCTAAATCCCAGGTCTAAACCTAGAGAGTGGTAAACATGTACTCCAAAAATAGTGCAAACATTGTCATGGTGATTAAACCTAGAAATAAAGTGCATGTGAAAAAATTGTGCAAATAAACTAATAAAATATGATCAAATAAAAAAAAAATTGACCAAAATGACCAGCTAAACTGATTCAGGCATATATGACAATATACAAAAAAAGTGCATGTGCTAAATCCATGAATAATTTGAATGTCAAAAAACACAATAAGATACTGTGATAAGTCCATAAATAATTGTATCAAGATGTGCTCCACAAAGGATGTTCTTGGTAGGATATATAGATGTCATTGTATCCTAAAAGAACACAGATAGATGGTGGTATTTCAATGTTCACAATGAAAACACACCCAGGATTGTGCTTCTAACACCCAGGGGAGGTGTAGGTACTCTTACCATGAGTTGTGGACCCATTAGTACATAGTTTTGTATTTGATCATATATGCCTGAATCAGTTTAGCTGGTCATTTTGGTCACATCTGACCTATGCTATTTGGGATTTGATCATATTTTATTGTTTTATTTGCAATTTTTTTTCACATTTTTTTCTTGGTTTAATTACCATGAACATGTTTTCCCATAGGAAACAGGCTCACCAGATGCTGTTGCCATTCACTCTCATGTTTGTCAAAATTCACTCAGGAATTACATTGAATTGCTGCTGTTATGCCTTGTACACACGATCCGTTTTCCCGGCGGTAAAAAGTCCCCCAGGAAAACCGTGGGGAAAACTGAGAACCTGCTTGGTAGCTTTTTCCCCCTACACAAGGATGGTTTTCCTGGCAGGAAAACTGCCATGAGAGCTTTGGTTGGGAAACCCGGCCATGTGTATGCTCCACTGCAGGCTTTCCCCATAGGGTAAATTGCCCGTTAAAAAACCGCCTAGAATCGGGGCGGGAAAAAAGAAAACACGTTCTCATTTTTCCCGCTGCGATTCCCGGCAGTTTTCCTGTCCGGAAAACTGCTATGTAGCATACACACGGCCGGTTTTCCCGGCCAAAAGCTGTCATGGCAGTTTTCCCGACGGGAAAACTGGTCGTGTATACAAGGCATTAGACACCACACTCTGTTCCAATGCCTGACTTTAAACTCCACATATAGGAATAAAAGTAGAGACAAAGCTTCCGATAGTGTAAAATCACTTAAGGTAGTACATTTATTAAAATATACATTGCACGTACATCAGATACAAGTAAGACAACCCTTTATGTTACATGGCGATTTAATGCCATCCTTTTCTCATGATGATCCTTGATATAAGGTCCATCCCGAGAGCAAAATATGCACCTTTAGTTGCCTGCCTTTTCAATATCTTCACCAGTGTTGTTCATCTTCCTTTAAAAAAGTAATTAGTTACAATTACAAGTTACTTGTCCAAAAAAGTAATTGAGTTAGTGACTCAGTTACTTTATTGGCAAAGTTACTAGTTACTCGGCAAAGTAACTGAGATTTTTTTTTTTTATATTCTACAATGCAATTACGTTAGTTACAACACTGTATATCACTAACCTTATTCTCTTTGTTCCTCCCTCACATCAATTTAGTTAAAGACTGGATTATACACTTCTATTAGGCACTCTATTTCTTGCAATACATAAGAGCTGTCAGCAGGTGGCACTGCAGTTCAGGTGATTCCAGGGAAAAAGGCGATATTGTTGCACAGCACTCTTTCTCTGAGCTCACATCCTGCCCTCCTACAATTTTTAATAATTCACCAGAGAAAGGCATGACCCCCCTCCCCCTGGGTCGTTCATGGTGCTGATCAAAATTCCCTCCCTCCCAGCATTGAGTCACCTACAGAATCTGCTGAACAGCAGAACACACGCTGCAAACTTTCTGGATTAGGAGACATTTCACGGATTACTTTACCAAGGACTCTTTCCGCCTGCTCTGCTCTCCGCCGCTCTAGTCTTTCCGCCCGCTCTGCTCTGCTCTCCGCGTCAACTTCAAGTATCGCCATTCGCCACCACCGGGCAGTCTCTGCCTCCTCCCGTGATGCTGCTTGTTGTGACTCACCGTCCGGCGACCACCTGACCAGCTGACGCGGCCACGTCAGCTGGTCAGGTGGTCGGACCGTCGGACGGCGAGTCACTCACAAGCAGCGTCACGGGAGGAGGCAGAGTCTGCCCGGACTGCCCCCCCACACGCTCTAAGTAATTTCGGTAACGCCGCCCAGTAATGGGAACGGCACTGCCGAGAGGGCTAAAGTAATCTGATAGATTACTCGTTACCCTCAGGAGGCCCATCGTTACCTAACAGTGTTTATTTAAATGCCGTTAGTTACAACACTGATCTTCACACATGCCAAAGGACCCTGAAATGTTTTCTCTATTAGGCAAATATTGACTTCTGTCCTGCAGCTCCCTATTGTATTATGAGGCTGACTTGTAGCTTGAAGAACCATTCCTCAAAATTTTAAGTAAAAGTTGTTGTTTCCTGGGTTCTTGAAGCACTTGATAAAATAAAATAAAGTACAATATGTGTAGGCATCAGGGTAGGCTAGCATTACATTTGTGCTGTACTTGTAGTGGAAATTGTTCACAATCTTTCCAATCTTGGGTTTCCCCTCACTTTCTATCCCACTGATAATGGTGACTTAGAAAAATAGAGGAGATGATTCTCCCCAGAGGGTATACATTTAAAAAAATAAACACCTGAAAGGAGTTCTAACCCCTCACTACTCTATCCAAAACAAAAAAAGGAAATAGACGAATCGTACAACAGACATAGTACAATTATGCTCTCTCTCTCTCTCTCTCTCTATATATATATATATATATATATATATATATATATATATATATGTATGTATGTATGTGTGTGTGTATATATATATATATATATATATATATATATATATATATATATATAGCTTTTTTCTCAGAAAATAGGTGCAGGAACCCAACCACGACCCCGTTCAGATTTCACAAACAGTAGAAGTGTTAAAAGGGGCAATTAAATACCAGGATTGCATTACATACATAGTGCAGAGTTCAGGGGGGTTACACACAGAGTGCAGAGCTGTCACTTGTAAACACAGAAACCAGATTTCTGTGTTTACAAGTGATTGTGGTGAGCAGACACCAAAGGGTCTGAGCCAAAGGTGGTGGAACTGAGTTCCCCCAAGTTCCCCCTGAAAAAAAGCCCTATATATATATATATATATATATATATATATATATATATATATATATATATATATATATATATATATATATATATATATATATATTCCGAGTTCTGCAGATTTTAATTGTGCTAATTATTTATTCCTTTGCCAATGCTCAGCAATATTGTGGTATACTAAAAATAAGTTGTTTTAATTTAATGTGGAATAGAGCCAATACTAAGGCAATATTTTCATTCTAGCTAGAGTTTGCCACAATGTGTTCTATTTTATGCAGTTTAAGACATTTATCATTTTATTTAATTGATTATTAAACATGCATTAATGGATTTGTCCTACAAATGTATAATGTTTCCTCATAAAAATAAAGCAATACACATATTATATTGTTTCTTTTTAAGTTAATATAATGCAGGTTTATGCTCAAACCCACTGTAAAAGATTATAGCCTGTCCTAAATATTTTATATACATTTAATTAACTGAAGCCAGGTTCCTCAAATATAGTCATCAAGTGTCCATAAAAGTGCTGCTACTTGTGTAAGAATTCAATTAAAACGATTCTACTAATTTTCCTGTTTGCTTTAACGTTTAACCTGTTATTTTATGGTTTTATGTATGTTCCAGCCCTCCAAGACATCTGCCGGGCTCACAAATCACTTTTCTCATTTTCACTGCCACCACCGACATTCATCATATTCTTTCTTTTTCAAATTGTTATCAGCTTTATATAACCTAATCCATAAGTTGTGCTATGATGCAATCAAGTAAAGATGACATCTGTTGGCATCAAGTTCATTCTGCTTTGGAGTAGTTGTACTGTTGTATAACAATCATTTGTTGCCTGGGTCCATCTGATTCTGTATGATTTTTTTTTTAATAGCATCCAAAGTACGGTAATACATTTGCATTAGCTGTTTGACTGCATGTGCAATAGGTTTATTCAGTTAAAAAATTATTAAAGCTCAGAATATTCTCTTTCTGTGTTCAGATCATAGATTGACCTTTGAGTATTTTGTAGTTTATTTAATGCTGGTACTCCCTCTTATCAAAATATAGATATAAGGTTCAGGTTAGGGTTTATCATGGGTTCTTGCTTGTCTGAGGTTCATGGTCCCTAGGAGCTAATGTGGAGAATTGGCCTCCTGAATTCTTTGTAGCCATAATGCACTGCAGGGAAATATGGTCACCTGGCTTTGAAGGACAAATATCAGTGGCTTTGTTATGTGCCAGGTCTCCCTATAAAAGGAAGGGCCCAGAGCAGCCATAAGGGTTAGCGAAGGTGCTGAAATTTCACTTTGCAAAGAGTACCTAACCATGTGCAAGGAAAATAAAAAAAACATATTTGCTTGTATATGTTTGGATGATGGAAATCGGCAGAACTAAGCTCTGAGGAAAATCCCTCTGAAAAGCGCAACTTCCCTTGAAAAGCGAACAGTCTTCTGTTTTGGAAGCTGCTGTAAGGATAGAATAGGGATAGATAACAAGCTGCATAAAAACAATTAGGCCAGTAAGGAAACTATTCTTTAACCTCTTAGCGCCAGCGCCTCCTGCCCCTTTAAGAGGTTAATAATGCTGGGAGGTAGGGTGGGGCTTAAGACCATGTGACTGTGTTGATCGGCTGTCAAGGCGTTCACGTGACCCGAAATCTCTTTTTTGACTAGTAATGGCGGCGATCAGCGATTTTTATCGTGGGCACATTGGACACTTTTGGTGCTATTTTGGGACCATTCACATTTATACAGCGATCGGTGCTATAAAAATGCACTGGTTACTGTGTAAATGTAACTGGCAGTGTACTGGTTAACCAGTAGGGGGTACTGAAGGGGTTAAGTGTGTCCTAGGGATGTGTTCTAACTGTGTGGGGGCTGGGCTACGTGTGACAAAACACTGATCACCACTCCCGATCACAGGGAGCTGTGATCAGTGTCCTATCACTAGGCAGAATTGGGAAATGCTTGTTTACATCAGCATTTCCCCGTTCTTCCTCTCCGTGAGACGATCGTGGGACTTTCGGCGGACATCGAGTCCGGGGGACCCCGCGGTCACACTCACGGAGCTTGTGGCGGGCACACGCCCACAATGCCGCATCTTAAAGGGGGCATATATATACATCCATATGCCCAGCCGTGCCATTCTGCCGATGTATATTGTTGTGCAGCGGTCGGAAAGTGGTAAAAGGATTTGTGCATATTAACCACTTAAGACCCGGACCAATATGCAGGTAAAGGACCAGGCCCCTCTTTGCGATTCGGCCCCCTTGTCGCTTTAACTGACAATTGCGCGGTAGTGCGATGTGGCTCCTAAATAAAATTGGCGTCCTTTTTTTCCCACAAATAGAGCTTTCTTTTGGTGGTATTTGATCACCTCTGCAGTTTTTATTTTTTGCACTATAAACAAAAAAATTTTTGAAAAAAAATCTATATTTTTTACTATAATAAATATCCCCAAAAAAGATATAAAAATACGCCGATACGTATTCTTCTACCCATTTTTGGTAAAAAAAATCGCAATAAGCATTTAACGATTGGTTTGCGCAAAATTTATAGCGTTTACAAAATAGGGGATAGTTTTATGGCATTTTTATTAATATTTTTTTTTTTACTACTAATGACGGTGATTTTTTTCATGACTGCGACATTATGGCGGACACATCGGACAATTTGGACACATTTTTGGGACCATTGTCATTTTCACAGCAAAAAGTGCTATAAAAATGCATTTATTATTGTATTGAGTTAACCACTAGGGGGCGCTGTAGGGGTTAAGTGTGACCTCATGTGTGTTTCTAACTGTAGGGGGGCGTGGCTGTAGGCGTGACATCACTGATCGTCTTTCCCTATATCAGGGAACCGACGATCAGTGACACTGCCGCTGTGTAGAACGGGGAAGGTGTGTTTACACACACCTCTCCCCGTTCTTCAGCTCCTGTGAGCCATCGCAGGACTCCGGCGGTGATCGGGTCCGCGTGTTCCACAGCTGGGCACTTAAAGAGGATGTACAGGTACGTGATTTTGCCCAGCTGTGCCATTCTGCCAACGTATATCGGCATTAGGCGGTCCTTAAGTGGTTAAAAGACACACCATAAGACCCTTTCCTATTTATTCTTAGTGGCTTTCACAAATGTTTCATCAGTCCAAGCTTTAGGTGAAGCAGAATCGAAAATATCTTTTGTCAGGTTAACAAGAGGTTCATATGCCACATTTTTCTGTCCTGGAACCAAATTATTTCCCAGTGGTCATTCCTTTTTAATGTAATGCAACACTCTTGCATGACGGTCCCATTAGCACATCAACAAGCCACTACTTTTAAATTCCCATGGATATTCCAGTTGGACTGGTGTATTGGATGTGCTTCAACAACAGTTCTATGTTTTTGTATGTTTCTTTGATGTGTGCAGCCTAGCGAACAGGTATTGCAAATTTTAAAAACAAAAGATTTCTAAAAAAGGGTATGTGATAGGTTCAAATATAGGTTACATAGTTACATAGTTACATAGTTACATAGTTAGTCAGGTTGAAAAAAGACACAAGTCCATCCAGTTCAACCTCAAAAAAATAAACAAACAAAATAAAAAACACAATACAATCCCATACACCCAACTCCATACCCACAGGTTATTTTCTTTATTAACAGCAAAAACAAATGTTCACAAAGCAAACTTTGTTGTCCAGGGTAAAATGTTAATTTTAACCACCTGCCGTACATATACTGCAGCAAGGCGGCTCTATTATGCAAAATCACGTACCTGTATGTGATTTTGCTAATAGCCACTGGGGGGGGGCACACGTGCAAAGCCACAATCACACGCTGATTGGCCACAGGGGTGCAATTGTTCCCCGCAGAGACAAAACAGTGGTCTGCCGATGTAAACAAGCAGATCGCCGTGCTGTCAGGCATGGACACTGATCTAGTGTTCCTGCTAATCAGGAACACGGATCACAGTGTCCATGCAGTGAGCCCACCACGGTTAGAAATGCACTGAGGGTACACAGTTAACCCTTTGATCGCCCCTGATGTTAACCCCTTCCTTATCAGTGTTATTTATACGGTGTCAAGGCATAATTTTAGCACTGATCACCAGGGGAGGGCTGACAGCCTTAGGCCTGGGGGGCAAGTCCATTCAAGTGGCCCATAGAGCGTTGAAAAGTAATGGATCGAGGAAAACAGTCTAAGATTTTTCATGATCACAAGAGTCCGAACAGAGGCCCCCCTTACATCAGAGTCCGCACAAAGGCCCCCCTTACATCAGAGTCCGCACAAAGGCCCCCTTTACATCAGAGTCCGCACAGAGGCCCCCCTTACATCAGAGTCCGCACAAAGGCCCCCTTTACATCAGAGTCCGCACAGAGGCCCCCCTTACATCAGAGTCCGCACAGAGCTTCCCCTTACATCAGAGTCCTTGTGTCTGTGCAGAGAGAGAAGGGGATGTCAGCGCTGGTGTGCGCTGAGGCTGAGCTATGTGTGAGACGAGACATAGCTCAGCTCTGCAGCCATCTACCTCAGAGCTGACACAGGCACGGCTGCACAGTGGGAGGTGAGCAGCGGCCATGACCTGTGTTAACAGAGCTCCAGCAGGTCTATTCCTGCTCTGCAAAAACAGCATTTGGTAGTGGCGGCCGGTGGCTGTGCATAGTGTCACCAGCCCGGGGGGAGATTTCCACCCTGCCCCCCCTGCCAGCCCTCCCCTGCTGATCACTATAATAATGTCACTGGTTTTTAAAAAAGTGTCAATAGTATCAGCTAGGTGTCCAATCTGTCACAGTCCTGCTAAAAATCGCTGATCACTGTCATTACAAGTTAAAAAATAAATAAAAATGCCATAAATATATTGCCTATTTTGTAGACACTATAACTTTTGCCCAAACTAATCAACATACTGTACTGTATGCCTATTGGGATTTTTTTAACAAAAATATGTAGCACAATATATATTGACCTAAATTGATTAAGAAATTCTATTAGTGTAATTTTTGTATTGGATATGTATGATAGAAGAAAGTAAAAAATATTGTTTTTTTTTAAATGTACATTCATTTTTTTTGTTTATAGCGCAAAAAAATTAAACCACAGAGGTGATCAAGTACCACCAAAAGAAAGCTCTATTTGTGGGAAAAAAGGGACATCACCTTTTTTGGGTACAGCATCGTAATACAATGGTCAGTTAAAGCGACATAGTGCCATATCGCAAAACATAGCCTGGTCATTAAGGGGGTAAAAGTGGATAAAGAGTGGCCTGTGCTATTTTAAACTGATTTACTAAAGGCAAGTAGCCAGTTCACTTTGCAATTTAGAATTTTCCCCAGAGATTAGTAAATGTGGTGAAATGCAAAGAATATCCAATCACATGGAAGGAAAATAACAAAACAGCATTTTTGCTTGCATGTGATTGATTGATAAACGTCAGAAAAGTGTCAGCTCATTGAGTTCTGAGAAAATCCCCTTGCTAAGTGCAACTTCCCTTGGAAAGTGAACAAACTGTTTGCCTTAAGTAAATCAATCTAAAAGTTTTAAAATCAGTCTCAGAATTTACTAACGCCAAAAGCAGGAAACATTTTAATGTTTCATAAGAAAACCTGCATAATTATATTCGTCTAATGCTGGTCACACACTATACGAAAAATCAGCCAAACCCATTTTAGAAGAATGAACATTCGGCCGTGAGAGCAAACAATAGTGTCATCATGTAATGACCAATAAATTGTTCAGTGGACATAAATTAATAAATTTTTTGTTTGTTTCTTTACATATACCTAGTACAAACAGTTCGGACGGGAAACACATTAACCTTCCATTTTATCGTTCGTTCGGCAGACAATTTCCAAACTTGTCCTTCGTTTTTTCGGCTCAAAAACGTCCCAACGATTCTCGATTTTGTGCCCAATAACTGGCCGGAAAATGAAAGACCTGGTCAAATGACCGAATTTTAGACGAATTTTTCATATAGTGTATGGCCAGCACAAGACTGATACAGACTCTTACATAAAACTCATTCAGAACTATTTCTCTTTCAGAGCTGATATGTGTTCTTGTGCATTGCAAATACTTTCTAAGCATAACTTAGAAATGATTTTATCTAACCAGCAGGCTGCCCTGATGATGCAAGCTTCTTGCAGACATATAAAGAAATCAGTAGCAGACCAAGAAGTCAGGATGCCAATATAACACACACAGTGGGATCCTGTCAGAAAAAATATCCATGTTAGAAACGTAGAAAGCTGCTGTACTCTGATTCCTGGACCTCGTATTAGCTACTGGGCAGTGAAAAAGAACCTGTTTAACGGTACTGCAAATTATAAAACTGCTCTAGAACTAGCACAGTCAGAGCATAGCAGCTTCCCTCCTTCCTTCTGTTGCTTCTCATGCAGGATATTTGCATGACATATTCAATACATAATAATGGTATCACTTACTTAACAGCATGTTTTCATAGTCCTCGTTGCTTTATTAGTTTAAAAGACATAGTTTGTATCTCCTGTCCTTACAGCTATAACAGTGTCCTAAAATAACTGCAGAAAAAACATTGCTGGACTTGCCAAATGTATTTCAGAGTGGGGGTTTGTCTGTTTCTACAATAACGGTAATCCTCATAACCATTTAAGTCTTTACTAAATGCCACTCAAGAAGAAAACCATATATGTAGGCTGAGCACAGTTTTCTGTACTACACGATCTGATTTGTTTACAGCTTGTGCGCAAGTACTGGAATGTCAAATATCTGTGGGCCTCCAGAAAAGCCTGGCATCAGTTACTTTTTCAGCTCACTGGACTTAACAATCACTTCAACCACAAGGGACAAGACATCTGAAGCTTTTAAGTTGTCACAGTAATTAAACGGAGGAGACAAAGTTTTTTCATATTCTGGTTTCATCCCAAAGCCTCTTTCCAGGAATTTATTAGCACTTTGTCTATGGATTTTGTGTAATACAGCCAGGGAATTATTCTTCCAAAAAAACAGGAAAGTCTTCTATCTGAGATTTCATTCTTTCCCAGATGTCTTTACTTGAAGAGGATGATGAGTCTTCCTGTAAGTATACACTGAACATGTTTGTATGAGGTATTGATGGGAATACGTTTCATAACAGGTTGCTGAGATCAAGTACTATATACTTTGGATAGGCTAACTGTTAGAGGTAAACATTTCATTGAAAACATAAAATTATTTTACAATCCAGTGATAAAAGTAAATAAATGATATAGAAATCTAACAAGAAAGCTCACTAGGCAGAACAATAAAAAAGTTTACTTTAACAATGCCTAACCATAAAACACCAGCGTTTTTGCCTGAAAACATGCTTGACATGCTGTACAATTACTATAAATATCATCAAGACAGAAATATTTCTCATAAGAGTACATTGAGACTTGTAGTTTTTTTACAAACTATGAAAACGTAGACTGTCTATAACATACCACCATTTGTTTTGTTAAACTGTCAGTAGGTAATATTTTAAAGATGTAACAACATGTCTAAATGGTTGCTGTAGGCTCAGCTTTAATGCAAAGGAGGAAATGTTTGTCAAATTTTCAGACTGATTAACAGTTTGTATCTTAGTAACCAATGAGGTTTCTGTAGAAAACAGAAGTTTCATATGCATTTTTACAAAGTTTGTGCAAATGATGCTCTGAAAAACAGGATTGAGAAAGCATGTGGTATTATTGCAGCTGTCACTGAAATGTGTGTGTTGTGGACAGCATATATGCTGTTCCCAGTTTTTGATAATGTACAGAGGAGTACATAGTAATTGTTACATTTGCCAACAAACTGGGGGGTCATAAAAATCTGTGCCAAGGAAATAAATGTTTTTTTTTTCATTAACTGCACTAATTATTTACAAAATGAAATCCTTTTTTTAACTTTTTTTTTGGTGGGGGGGGGTTATTGAAATGGAATTTGGGCCAAAATGTTTTTCAACTTTAGGCTAGGAAAGGTTAGAACCCCAGTCTCCACTTTATGGAGAAATACCTAAACTCTTTGTTTTGTTGACCATTGTTAATGGAGCATTAATAAGGACAGGTTCAAAATTCTCTGGTTATCACCAGCACAGAGAGAGAGATGGCAAATTAGCTATTAAAAGTAGGATTTGTCTTGTTTGTATGGATATTTCCATTTAATTCCTGGTGTGTCTCTGAGACAGAGAGTAAAGGTACGAATACATCAAAATATTCCTTCAAAAACCAAATCCAAGGCATACAAATTACTTAAATTAGTGTTATATCACATGTGTTGGCACTTCATTGTGTCAGTGTCACTGGTCTAGAATTGTTTCTTTAACTGCTAGCCGACCAGCCACGTCATTATACGGCAGCAGGTCGGCTCTCCTGGGCGAGAGCCCGTAGCTATACGGCGGCTCTTTGAGCGGCCACTAGGGGCGGGTGTGCGCCGCCGGAGGCGTGCGCCCCCCGCTTGCCCCCGACTCCCGTGCGTGTGCCCCGCAGGCTCGATTGCCGCCGGGCACCCGCGATTGCTCGTTACAGAGCGGGGAACGGGAGCTGTGTGTGTAAACACACAGCTCTCGGTCCTGTCAGCGGGGGAAATGCTGATCTTCTGTTCATACAATGTATGAACAGAGGATCAGTGAGGCCACCCCCCTACAGTAAGAACACACCCAGGGACATACTTAACCCCTTCCCCGCCCCCTAGTGTTAACCCCTTCACTGCCAGTGGCATTTTTATAGTAATCCAATGCATTTTTATAGCACTGATCGCTATAAAAATGCCAATGGTCCCAAAAATGTGTCAAAAGTGTCCGAAGTGTCCGCCATAATGTCGCAGTACCGGAAAAAAAAAGATCACCGCCATTACTAGTAAAAAAAATATGTAAATAAAAATGCCATAAAAATACCCCCTATTTTGTAAACGCTATAACTTTTGCGCAAACCAATCAATAAACGCTTATTGCGATTTTTTTTTACGAAAAATATGTAGAAGAATACGTATCGCCCTAAACTGAGGAAAAAAACGTTTTTTTATATGTTTTTGGGGGATATTTATTACAGCAAAAAGTAAAAAAATATTCCTTTTTTTCAAAATTGTCACTCTATTTTTGTTTATAGCGCAAAAAATAAAAACCGCAGAGGAGATCAAATACCACTAAAAGAAAGCTCTATTTGTGGGAAAAAAAGGACGCCAATTTTTTTTGGGAGCCGCGTCGCATGACCGCGCAATTGTCAGTTAAAGCGGCGCAGTCCCAAATCGCAAAAAGTGCTCTGGCCTTTGGGCAGCAATATGGTCCGGGGGTTAAGTGGTTAAGAGTGAGTACTGTAGACATTTCTTGTAGAGGGACTTTGACCTTTTTAAACATCACCACAAGTGCCCGCAATCATTTTATGTTGTCCTGGAAGCCACCCAGTCTTCAGATTAGGCATAAGAGAGCATACTAAAAATATATACAATAAAAAATGTAGCAATATCAGGCATCACAATTGGCTTTATGTTTTCTCTGTGCTTGTTCCATTTTATGCTTATACATCTCAGGGAGTGATTTTGCTGCTTATTTCTTTTTGTGTACTTGCTCTGTGTTATTGAGAATCCAGTCTACTTAATGCTTATTTTCTTTGTGGGCATCTTGAATTACATTTTAAAGTCATCTTCAGGGCAGCAAGCACATGACCATGCAGCTGGCGATTAGCTGCCTGCAGCCTATTCATAGGATTTAGAGAGGCAGCTGCCAAATACAGTTGTCGTGTGACAGAAAAGACAGACAGAAGTTAGACATCAGCCATTTGTTAATGCTGATTCATAATCAAAACTGCAGGTTGATGTTGTAGAGACCAGCACTTCTGTGAACCAGTATTTCTGTTACATTTTATAAAGCAATATAAAATGATATTGTGTGTGTGCAAATACATAGTAAATCAGACCCAATGTATTTGTGTAATTGATTAACAGATACAGTTTATGCATACGATCATACATCAGTGCTATGTGAACAAGCAAATCTGATGCTTTAGGAATTTATAATTGATGTGTAATTTATGCACGTGTGTGCACATATTCTATAACACTTATTTTTACTATGTATGCATGCCTTAGTCACGTGGGGGCAAATAGCTGGATCGTATTCTAAAGGGGCTTCCAGATTTTGAAAAGTCTTCTCCCACAGACCCTAAAATCTCATTAAGGGATGGTTTGTTTAGATGGCCCAGCAACATGACAACAAGATGCCTTGCAAGTGGGGGAGGCTTTGCTGCCTCACCCTTTCAAAGTACTAGTCCAGAGCTGTGGGTGTTTGGCCTGGTATGTGTATCTCCCCTTTAAGAAAATATTATGTGATGTTCCCTACCTCATTCCCACATCTGATGCCTCAAGATCATGTGGTAAACTTCTTGAGGAGTTAGTCCCCCAATGCCCCCCTCTCTACATGAATAAGTGCCCCTTGTTACCCATCAACAACATTTTTGGGAAAATAAATACAAACAGACACTATGAAAATGTCATCACATTGTCCAGTGATGTAGATCCAGGTTTAATTACAATGAGTGATGTCCGACAACCAACTGACATGATGATGCACTTTCTTGTGCATAATTGAGAGCAAACGTCATCTCTCTTACAGTTTAATAAGAACTCCATAAAGATTTAAAGAGAGTTAAAAAAAAATGCAGAAGGTTAGGGTTACACTCTAGTTTACACTTACCTTTGGCTCACCCATCAAGTGATCAAAAGCTCTGAATACTTGGCTTTGCTTGCCATGGACCTTCTGCTGCATGCTTCTGGCCCTGACACATTATTTAAATTGGAGTGGCCAGCCCAAAGAAGTCTATAGGCATTATTATTTGGGAACATAGGGGACTTACGAATCCTGATCACTCAGTTTTTACAATTTTACTTCTATTTGATTGTGTACAATAATTGAATGTAAAGTATATATTACTAGTTATCCAACCATTGTATCAACATTTCAGGCAATTTATTTGGTGCCATAGGATGTGGTAAGATATGATACTCAATTCAATTAGGCATCATTGACAGCAAACTGTATATACACAGATGGTTGTTGGTAGTGGGTTATTGTTTTGATGTTTAATAATTATCTTCCACATAAGGCAGGCAAACCTGTTAGTAAGTGGGTGAATGTCACACACATAAACCAACAATCACATGTAAATTAAGAGTTAAAACACTTATTTTGTTTCATATGTATGGATCATTCTTTTGAAGACAAGTGAAATAGCAATGAATAGAAATAATGATGACCTTGGATTTTTGAATAAGCCAACATTTTTCCTTCCCACATAGTATTGTACTAGTCCTTGGAGGCTTGAATTCTGTTATCAAAGAAGTTTGTTCGCAGTGGAACTTATTTTTCTGAAGGTCATAGGTTGAGTGAATGGAGAAAAGAATCCCTTATAGGATCTTAGAAGTATAGAGTATAGTTCAAGCTTTTCAAGAAAAGGTTTCAGCTCTGATGCCTATTAGCCTTTTGACCTGTTTAAGGCACCACCATCTAAAAGACTTCTCTTTACCAATAATAATTTCACTTATATTTTAAAACAGATTTCAACACATTTGTTGTGTAAGGTTTCATTGAAAATTTTAATTTAATTATAGAAAAGGCCTTGATATAAATGGCTGAGTGAAGGAAAACAGTGCCAACTAGCATGATAGGGAGCAATATTGAGCACCTTTGAAAGTTGGAGGCCGTTTAATCACAAAGGAAGATTTACCTCTGACAGTGGTTAATCTTCTGTGGGAAAAAGTAAAGGTTTTAATGTACCTGTCATGACTTCTTGTCAACACTGAGCTAGTCCCTCAGCAGTTTTGTTTGAACAAGGGCAAAGATCTTCTTACGCCATTTCTTGGGCAATTATCTGATACACTACAGCTATCAAAATACCAACTTTAAGTTATTTTCTTTTAAAAATATACACTTCTAATATAATTATATGTCCTCACCATTTTTTTTTTTTTAACAAAAATCTCACTAAAGGTTTATCATGTTCTCTGCTTCTTCCAATAATGGGGTTATTTTTATTTTTACTTTTCTAAAGCCACACAGCCTGATCACCCGACTTCTGTCCATATTCACATACATCTAGATTGTAAACATTTGGGAAGAAAATGTATTCAGACTTTTTTTTCCATTTTATTTGATCAGAGTACCTAAATATATCTCTAAGCATTGCTTCAACCTAGATTATTATCTATGCATACTGCATACAAACAGTATATAAAGAGGACTTTACTGTTTAGTGCAATCCATCCAATGAAAGCTCAAGAACTTCTCATGGTAATATGGGTGGAATCTATTTAAGGGCTCAATTTGTGTCGGCTCCCCACCTACTGAAGAAGCCCAATCTCAGGTGTGTAATACATATAGGTGGGAGGAGCAGAGCATGTGACAGCACACCATGGCCATTTTAGGTTATGTGGTGAGCCATGGTTTATATTGACAACCGTTGCTTGCTTTTTGTGAGGTTTTGTAAGTGTTTTTAATCCCTTTTTAGTGCTGTTATTAAAACATTGAGCTAGAGAGTACTATGGTTTTCACTTTTGTGTTTTTTACCACACTAAGTATGGTGTAAAGACAGAGAACATTGTGCAGTCAGGACCAGGAGGAGGAGGAGTGCGTAGCTGATACCCATGTTGGTGGAGACTGTTACCAGCGAGTGTCACACTCTAGTAGGGTCTAATCTGGAGGTGAGCAGGTTTTTCACCTAGATGTGGAGGTTCACTTGACACGAGATAAAGATTGAAGAGTTGTAAATCACCTATCACATGTGGTGCCTGAAATGATTATACGACTTTTATATATGTTTTTTAAATTTTTGGATTGAGGTTATCACTGTATCACTTGTTAAAGTTATATTCACATAAGTGTATACATTTTCAAATAAATTAAAGCATAGTTGTACTGCACTTTTTTATGTTTGTTTTAATAAAGTGGAGGATATAGTAAAAAGGTATAGTGTTTCAGCTGCAACTACTGTCTAGTTTAAGATAGTTACACTGGATAGTTAGGGGGTATTTTGTGTTCATCTGTTTCTTATTGCTTTAAACATTTATATAGTGTGGTTGCACTGATTGCATTTCTGAGTTTGAGTTGTACTTTGTAGTCTAGCACAGTGGTGATCAACCTCAGTCCTCAAGTGCCCCCAACAGGCCATGTTTGCAGGTGTTTCTTTATCTTGCACAGGTGCTTTAAACCAGAATCAATGGCTTGGTATTTTGGACAGCTATTTCATCTAAGATAAATTCCCAAAACATTGCCTGTTAGGGCACTTGAGGGCCGAGGTTGAAAACCATTGGTCTAGCAGACCTGGTTAGATGCACCAGTGTAAGAACACTTTTGATGGGGTTGTAACATTTACTAATATGTGCCATTATAAAGCCCTAGAGTGAGAGGGCAGGATGTGAATTTAAATTAAAAATAAATTAATATTTTAGACAAGTTTCCGAGGAAATCTGTGAGGCTTCAATTGGACTTAATTCATAACGCCCTTCACAAAGTCTAATTACTTAAACTACACTTAACCCCTAACATAACTATTACAACAGGCTCCTGCTGTGCATCACATGATTAGGATTTTGGGTCAGTGTCTGTTTATTCCTTTTGATGATTTGGACTTCCTTTAAAGTTCGAAGGGCAGCGTGGTTGCTGTGTACGTATTCCAAATCATAAACTATTGCTAAATGTTAACCTTTTATAGTTATCCTGATTCTTAACTGTATCCTTTCCCTTAAATTTACCCTAAACTATGTAATAAAATGTATATTTTTTAGTTTTGGCGTAGGGAATGATTATGATCGAATACCTGATATCCTAATATGGCCATGTGGCCAATGATGGGCAGTAGGTCAATGATGTCACAAGCATCCCTGCCCCTTTGTGTACATGTAGCTGCAGGATAGAGAATACCCTGCCCACAGCTCATTTTACAGGCACTGACAGTTGTCTGATGGGTTCAGATGGTACACACGATCATCCCTGCTGTTGGACAGTTGTCACTGAAGCACATTTCCCCATTGATAGATTTCCCTTCATCTAAACCTTCCACATTCTATTTAATCTTAAATAAAGCTGTAACTTCACTTATCCTTTAAATCAAAATGCACACCTCAATTTCTGACATTAAGCCTAATAATAATGTTACCCATGATCACCTTACAAAGGCTACCTTAACCCGAAAACAAGATTATCATCCAAACTGTCTATGTAACAGTTCTGTACCGACAACAATCTGCACTGACGTAGTGGTGTCAAAAGTGAATGACTGCTACACCACAGAACTTTTGAATCCTGTTAGAATTCCTCAAAAAATAAGCTCTATATATCTCCTGCATTAGTTTCCCATGCATTTACCTAGAATGTAAACATATAGTATATGAAACACTGCACACAGAGCAGCTTGTATGGAAAATAATTTAATCTCATAAAAGGCTATTGGAACATGAATAACATTATTGTTTTTATTATATATTCAACCCTTGCAATTTTATTAAGGATTTTAGAGAGTAAATGGCAAAGTTGGGCAATATACAGTATGATTTTCACTGTTTCTCTTCCTTCCTCCTTGTCACCATGGCAACACAAGTGCGAATCCAAATAAAACAACTGTCTGCAAGATAGAGTTGACATTAAATGCCTTTTTTCATAGAGAAAAATTATAAAAGAAACATATTAATGCAAAAATAAGTATTTGTTTAAATTTAAAATGAAACTTCAGGCTAACAGCTAATTGCATACTACATGCATGATTTTCGGTCTATTGCAATGTGTTAAGCAGCCAATTCAAATGGGCTGCATTAAAGCAACAACATGTGAATATGTAGAGCAACATATGTTAATGCACATTGTTATGTAAGGATTCTTGACAAATTTTTTGTCTAGGGTTGCTGTAATGTTTGGGAAAATAATACTAATTAATAAAGTCTAAAGTAATAAAATTTGTCTCAAACATCACAGATTTAGTTCCGGAAAGCTAGAAGAAAACATCTGCAATGTCCACTAAATTCAACCCAACATGCATCATTTTATGCACATAACAGTAATTATACTTACGGTATATAATTATGCACACAGCTCTTTAAATTCAGCTTGAGTTCATTTACCTTGTTAAATTATAAACAAGTACAGGGCTGGCTTATAATTTAGCAATATATTGTCACAAAAATAACATAAAATGTGCCCTCTTCCTATATCATACCAGGCCCTATGCCTTTCAACATCAGGATGGGGTGTGGGGGGGATAGGATATTCCTTTCACCCAAGCCCTCCTCTCCTCTTGTTGACAGTGTGAGGAAAGGAATGCAGATAACTGTCTTGCATTTACATGATAATCAGCTGTGATTGGACACAGCTGATCACGTAGTAAAGGGCCGCTGTGATTGGCCCTTTACCCCGATCTGTCCTAGGAATACAGCAATCATAGAGTGTGCCGCTTGCATGCTGAAGTGGGCACGAGGTGGGTTCAATTTAACGGGAGGACATCATATGATGCTCTCACAGAACTGGACAACTGCACTGTAGCTGTCATTCAGCTATAGCGTGCTCAGGAAGTGGTTAAATAAAACTGAAAGAATATCTATTTGTGTGAAAAAATTATAAAGATTTCCTTTGGGTACAGCATGACCACCCAATTGTCATTCAAAGTAAGACAGCGTTGAAAGATGAAAATTGGTATGGGCGGGAAGGTGGTAAAAGTTTCCTATACTGAAATGGTTAATAATGTCCCCATAAGTAAATCCATTGTCAATCATGGGATCCTGTGGGGAAAACCACATTAATCACGGCATCCAGTGAGGTAGTCCACATCAGTCATAATGACCTGTCGCCAGCTGTTCTGTACATATTGCACTCCTGTCACTAAATTGTATGATTAGATTTTCAGTTATCTTAATTTAGGAATGTTTGTTATGTTATTGATCAAATATGTATCAAAACAAAGCACCTCTAGTGTATCTTCCAAAACCATGAACAAAATAGTGTCCATATAATATAACAGTCCAATATATGTACTTGTGAGTCCACACTGAATAGAAATGATGCCCAGTGTCCACACACTGACTTCAACTCCGAGTGTTAAACTCAAAAGCAAAATGCATTATTTTACAGCTTACCAATTCTTAGATGTAATGGCTGTCATTTCGTGCAATAGCCAGCTGACACTAATTGGCCAGAGAGGGGGACAATGAGCGGGTCTGGTGGATACTATGTCCAACGGCCACCTGCGATCGCTCCCCAGAGAGAGAGAGAGGCGGTCTGCCAATGTAAACAAGGCAGAATTCTGTTCTACGCAGAGATCTTGTGTTCCTTCTACTAAGGAACACAGATCACTGCATTCATCTAGTAAATCCATTCCCCACACAGCTAGCAAGCATCCCCCTTGATCACCCCTGGTGTTAACCCCTTCCCTGTCAGTCTCATTATTACTCTGCATTTTTCTAGCTTGATTACAGTAGTAATGTCACTGATCCCCCCAACAGTGTCAGTTGGTTGTTCCAATCTGTCCTCCGCAATGTCGCAGTCCTGCTAAAAATCGCTGATTGCCATCATTACTAGTAAAAAAAAAAATAATAATAATTATTTGGGTACAACGCACACGACCGCGTAATTGTCAGTAACGTAACGCAGTGCCATATCGCAAAAAATTATCTGGTCAGGAAGGGGGTAAAACATGACATTGGTTAAATGATGATATGTATGTATTTTTCCACTTGATATGTAACAAGTAGGGATAAGGAAACATGTCAGGGTTTGACGCATTGAGGGTTACTACTAACAAGGGCAACTAATTAATAAAATGCTAACTTGTGAGGCCTCGTACACACGACCGAGAAACTCGATGGGCGAAACACATCGAGTTCCTTGTCGAGTTCCTTGTTAGGCTTGTCAAGGAACTCAACAAGCTTGCTTTGCGTACACACAGTCAAGCCAAAATCTCCTCGTTCTCAAACGCTGTGACATACAACACATACAACGGCAGGGGAAGTTCGATTCCACTGGCTAAACTCTTGGGGCTGCTTTTGCTAATTTCATGTGTTTGCGTGTTAAATATAAGTTTGGTAAGAGACGATTTGCACTTTTCAGTCTGTTACAGCTTTAAAAATGTGTTATCTCCATTACAAATGCTATTTTTACTCCCGTCTCATACTTTAATCTGAGCAAGCGCGGGTTTCTTAGCATACAGACGTCCGAGTTTCTCGTTGAAAACCAGCCCGTCGAGGATCTCGACGAGCCAAATCAGACTCCCGTCGAGAAAATAGAGAACTTGCTCTCTTTTTGACTCGTCGAGGTTCTTGATAGTTTCCTCAACGAAAATGTACACACGACTGGGTTCCTCGGCAAAAAAATATCTCCCAGCAAGGTTCTTGCTGTTTTTTGCCGAGAAACTCGGTCGTGTGTACGAGGCATAAGACATATGCTAAACACTTAAGCATGCAGTATGCATATTGAAGGACATCCCTGGTTTATTCTTGGACAATTCCCTTGACATTCAAGGTTGAGCAGCTGTGCTGCAGTACCACTTTCCCGTACATGCATGCACTATCATTATTTAAAGCACAACAGTGTTTTGTTCACTGGTCATGTCACAGTGGAAATCTGTTGTCTCCTCTGCCTGATGGGAAAAATGTTCCTAGTATGCTTTTATGTACCTGCCTAGCAACTGTGTGTCCTTGGAAAATGTAACAAACTGTTCAGAACCTTTTTATTATGTAAACAGAAAAATCATACTTTATTACATTGGTATTTTTAGACATTGAACTTTACAACATGTTCTAGTTTTATTCTCTCATTTTCCATTCATTTTTAATTGCTTTTTTTTTCTTCAAAGCCAAAGGTAATTCCTTGTAATGCTTTTATCCCCAATCTTAATATTCCTACTGATTTATCAATCACATGAATAATTATTTCTGACTAACACATCCTCAGCAGGGGTTATAACACTTCTCTTTAGGCTCAAACATTCTCATGAGTTTTGCTTTCAGAAGCAAAAGCAGACAGCATATACACCCTGGGTCCTCCCAGTCAACAGTGTTTGAAGGACTTAAAATGTAAACTATATTGGAAAATTGGAATATATTGGAATACATTTATGCATGGAAAATCGATTCTTTTAGCTATAGACTTTAACATACCTAAAAAAACAGCATCAGACAATGAATCTTGGTATCTATAGAGACTCTTAGCTCCTTGCTGTGGTCTAAGAAAGCGTTTGTAATAAAAAAACATTCAATAAACATTGACCACAAATGATCAAATCAGTATGCACAAGCAGTATCCAAAGCAGTCACCAAAACAGCAGGGTTCTGATATGTAGAAAACTTTATTAAAACATAGGGTTGTAATCCATGTCTCTCTATCTGGGTTTAGAGACATGGATTTTAACCCCATGCTTTACCACACAGGTGTCAAACACAAGGCCTGCAGGCCGAATCTGGCCCTCCAGGCCATTTCATGTGCACAGGATTGCCGCCGAAACAAAATGATATCTGAATGATGCCTCTAAGTGCAGGCATCATTTAGATATCACCGCACAAAGTACAGGACGTCATATGATGTCCACCTGGGATAAGAGATGCCAGGACGTCATATGACGGCGTGCGGTATTGAAGTGGTTAAACAAAAGACAGTAGCAGTTTCATCAACAATCATTATGTAGAAGCCATGATGGTTCATAAGCTTTCATTAGCCAATTAACCTACCAGGGAACATGTAAACTTTATGCAAATAGTGTCATAGACTGAATTCAAACTGAGGACTCCAGTGCTGCAAGGCAGAAGCACTAACCACTAAGCTACTGTGCTGCCCCACAGATGACTGCATACAGGTCTAGTGTCTAATTATAACAAAAAGCTAAAAAATGTATGTGTTCATACATATTCTCCTGATTTGTACGTTCGTGTATCAAGCTCCTAAAATGTTTAATCCTACAAAATATCTCCTTAAGAGTTGCCCAAAAAGGTCCTGGAAAAGTCCTAGAAACATGTTCAATATAGCTACTGAGCATTTTGTAAATACATTTAATACAATTTAGATAATTCTGGCAATCAAGCTTTTTCATTATGTTTTAAAGCTGGTAATTGCTGAAACCTTTAGGCCAGATTCACACTAGTGTGGTGCGAATTTCAGCTCTCTTATATCTGCAGAGAGATGAGACAACTGTTCAGCAGATCAGCTCAGTTTTAGATGCAAATTTTGAGACCTGGGAGAGGGGAGGGGAGTGTATTGAGCTGAATGAGAGAAATCCTGAAGAGAAATTAACACATGTGTGAATCAGATGCATACCCATAGAAGATAATGGGCCTGAATTCGCACCTGAGCCGCAATGCCTAAAAAATGCACAAGTTTTTCTGCAATGCGTAGTGCAAATGCATTGCACATATGTAAACCAGCCTCATTGAAAACAATGTATTTTATAATGTTATGCAAATTGGATGTGGTTTAAGCCACAACCAATTCGCATAGGTGTGAACCCGGCCTTAGGGTTATATTGCTGTTTAGACAATAATACCTTGTAAAGCTCCCATGTTACAGTAAAATACGTAAGGACATTTAGCCCTGGTTCACACTGGGCTGCGGGAGTGAAGCCGTGCGAGTTCAGCTGAACTTGCGCGGCTTCACTCCCGCTGGTAGTCCCGATTTCGGCCGCGATTTAAGAGACATCTGTGCATTTTTCTGCACAGATGTCAATGTAAATCGCGGGCCGAAATCGCAAAAAGTAGTACAGGAACTACTTTTTGAAATCGGTGCGGCGCCGCAAATGCGGCGTCGCACCGATTAGGACGGTGTCATTGCCGACAATTGCCGGCAAATGCCGCCGATTTGAGATACAATTTCACATATGAAATCGCATCTCAAATCGAAGCAAATCGTACCCAGGTGAACCTGGGCTTATAGGCAGTTACTTGTATATGGTTATTATTATCTCGTTGTTTGCATGGGAATAAAAGGTTATGATATGTTATATAAAATATATAAAATAACTATTTACACTGTTTAATTATATATCAACTCCAAAATGTAAAACACTGTAAACTTTTTAAGACTTTGCATTTAAGACTTCTGCTAAGGATAGGAGCATTTAATTTTCCTGAAATTGCTAACAATCAAAAGCATATCAAAATCATAAAGCATATCAGTAGCCAGAAGATTGTATTTATTTTTTGTATAGCAATTTAAAGGAATATAAACCATGTCTGCTTTTGTTATCTCTTTCTCATTGGGAAGATTTTTCTTTTCTTCCTCTTTTATTTTCTACCTCCCAGAGCCAGGAAGCAAAGGGAGATTTGTACAAAACGAGGGAAAATCCTCTCTTTAACAAATGTCACCAGAACAGGTGTTGCTACTTTGCTCCATTGCGCATTGATTGAAACACGTATGCATACTGTATTAGGAGTTCTGCTACCTTTGTGATTATGTGCTTGTTTCACATCAGTGATTTAGAAATCATTGAAGCCAGAGATAGCTAGGGAATTAGTATCTGAACATGGGCTGTTATAGCTTTAAATATTCTCTAGATCAGGGGTGTCAAACTCCATTTCCTTGCGGGCCACATCAGCATTATGTTTGCCCTCAAAGTCCAGTTGTATCAGCATCCCACCCCTTTACATCAGATGTCAAGAGCCCCCCCCCCATCATCAGAAGTCGAGCATCCCCCCCACTATCCCTTACATCAGTGCACACCCTTGCCTTGTGTTTCTGCCAGAAGGGCTGGACAGAGAAGTGCAGGATCTGGTGGAGGAGTCCTGTCCTCCCTGCTGCTGACTGCTGAGACCAGGTGGGGCAGAGATAAGGGGGGGGGGGTGTGAGGGCCACATGAAATGGCCTGGAAGGCCGAATTCAACCTGCGGGCCTTGTATTTGACACCTGTGCTCTAGATTAACCCCTTCCCAACCAGCTATACATTGGCTCACTTTCAGATCACTAGTGGGCATGTGAGCGCCACCGGAGGTGCATGCGCACACCCACGGCATGCCGCCAGAGCCGATGCACATGCCTGGCAGTCGCAATGACTGCTAGGCAGAACAGATGTTCCTACTTTCACACTCTTCTGAAAAGTCTGTGCTACAGAAAAAAAAATGGTATTGACTGAAGAAAGGAGTCTGCCATTTCTGATTTTCTCATTGACTTGGAACAAGTATGCATGCTTTATTAGAAGTTCTGCTTCCTTTGTGATCTTGTGCTTGTTCCACATCAGTGACTCAGAAATCATTGAAGCCAGAGATAGTCAGGCAATTAGTATCTGATCATAAGCTATCCTATGGCCATTGCATAGGCTGTTATAGCTTTAGATATACTCTAGTTTAAGGATTTTCTTTCGTTTATATTCATAGCTATGTTTTTTCTAGCTTTAGCCTACTATTGAGGCACTCTTTGCCTACATGCTGTTCAGCTTCCTAAAAATAGTAATGTTCCAAGCTGCTGGATATAAACTATAGGTTGATCACACTGCTGATGTCCATTAAAACAAGTTCAGTAATTTAAGAGACGCAACAAGGTACCAGTCAATGATCAAGCATAGTAAACCAGATCTTTTTATACTGAAGCTTTCCTTGGTGCCAGTACATAAACAGCAAAATACTTGAAAGCATTGCAACCATTGCCACTTTTGAAATCATGAATTCATTTATTTCGATTCATGAAATAAATGTTAACCCCTCCCCTCAAACCCCAACATCACTTTAACAGGGTCTTTATGCCTGGGGGAGTGGGTGGGAAGAACTGGCCAATCACATGACCACTGGGCTGTCTCAGTGATCACATGATCAGGAGCATGCAGTGAACACAATCTCAGCACAGAAAGCTCTGCTTCCCTAGAATGTATATGTGTATCATGTGGGCCCTAAAGCCCACCAACTATGCTGCTGTAGATTAGGGACGAGCCGAAAACCCCCCCGTTCGGTTTGCACCAGAACCTTTGAACGGACCGAACGTTCGCGCAAACATTTAGAACCCCATTCCCGTCTATGGGACTCGAATGTTCGAATTCAAAAGTGCTAATTTTTAAAGCCTAATATGCAAGTTATTGTTGTAAAACGTCTTTGAGAACCCGGGTCTTGCCCCAGGGAACATGTATCAATGGAAAAAAAGTTTTAAAAATGGTCGTTTTTTTTCAGGACTCCTGAAAAAGCGACCGTTTTTAAAACTTTTTTTCCATTGATACATGTTCCCTCGGGCAAGACCTGGGTTCTCAAAGACGTTTTCACAGGCATACTATAGACGCCCAACAGGTACAATATTTAAAGGAATATATTTTTATTTATTTAAGCATCATTAAAATCACTGCTCCTGAATCTTTAGGTGCAAACTACAGAGCACACGACCAGTACACACCAAATAGCTTTAGGTGCAAACTACAGAGCACACAGCCAGTACTCACCAAGTAGATTTAGGTGCAGGGGAGGGCTGGCAGGGGGGGCATGGTGAAATCTCCCCCCCAGGCTGGTGACACTATGCATAGCCACTACCAAATGCTGTTTTTGCAGAGCAGGAATAGACCTGCTGGAGCTCTGTTAACACAGGTCACGGCCGCTGCTCACCTCCCACTGTGCAGCCGTGCCTGTGTCAGCTCCAAGGTAGATGGCTGCAGAGCTGAGCTATGTCTCATCTCACACATAGCTCAGCCTCAGCACACACCAGCGCTGACATCTCCTTCTCTCTCTGCACAGACACAAGGACTCTGATGTAATGGGAGGCTCTGTGCGGACTCTGATGTAAGGGGGACCTCTGTGCGGACTCTAATGTAAGGGGGGCCTCTGTGCTGACTCTGATGTAAGGGGAGGCTCTGTGCGGACTCTGATGTAAGGGGGGCCTCTGTGCGAACTCTGATGTAAGGGGCGCCTCTGTGCGAACTCTGATATAAGGGGGGCCTCTGTGCGGACTCTGATGTAAGGGGAGGCTCTGTGCGGACTCTGATGTAAGGGGGGCCTCTGTGCAGACTCTTATGTAAGGGGCGCCTCTGTGCGGACTCTGATGTAAGGGGGGCCTCTGTGCGGACTCTGATGTAAGGGGGTCCTCTGTGCGAACTCTGATGTAAGGGGGGCCTCTGTGCGGACTCTGATGTAAGGGGGGCCTCTGTGCGGACTCTTGTGATCATGAAAAATCTTAGACTGTTTTCCTCGATCCATCAATTTTCCACGCTCTATGGGCCACTTGACTGGACTTGCCCCCCAGGCCTAAGGCTGCCAGCCCTCCCCTGTTTATGTGCAAACTACAGAGGACACAGGCAATAAACCACGTAAGAATACTGCAGCTAGCACAATCACCTGCCTGCCAGTAAATTAGGAAGAACTGATCTAGCTAAACTATACAGTGTATAAATATATGTACAACATCTGGGATGTATATATATCCTCTACACACTGTAACATTAACTGACTAGCCTGCCTGCCTGCTCTATCTACCTGCAAAAAATTTCACTCTCTCTGTCCTCTCTTAACCACCGCAACACACTACACAAGGCCGACCTGCAGGCGGCCTTTTATAGTGTGGGGCGTGTACTAAACCCCCTGAGCCATAATTGGCCAAAGCCACCCTGGCTTTGGCCAATTATGTCTCTCCGTTTTTTGCAAGCTGTGATCATAGTGCATGCTTGGCCATTCATCAGTCAGTGATGCCGCAGTGAATTATGGTCTGTGAAACGTAACTCGAATTTGGCACGAACGACCCGTTTTGTTCGTATTTCGACGAATGATCGAACATATGAGTTTGACTCGAATACTAAGCTCATCCCTACTGTAGATATAGATTATGCGGGTGGCAAGAGGTCAATGTGCAGTACAGACAGCTGAAGATTTGATTGTATTATTGCATTCATTAGAAGTATTCCATTACCTGATTACAGTGAATCGGTCTACACTGCTTAGTCATTTAATATGTCAAGAAAACTACAGGACACTTTTGAGGTATTACATGTAAGACTAAATTTGGCACAAAAACTAGTGGAAAATGCAAGTCTTATTACTTGTGTTAAATGTGTACTGGTATGCAACTTAACATGAAATTAAACTATAGCCATTTAGCGGTAGAAGAATGCTTTCAGAAGCAGCTCTGCAAAAAGCATGTATGAGCTTATATGGAAGTGATCTCTAAGCAGCAATAGAAGCCATTGAAATGTAAACACTGAAATAAGATGGTGCAGAGCAAGGTTATATATCTTGTGAAACAATCATACTTATCTTACCTTCACAAAATTGTTACGCTGATTTATTATCAATCTGGGGAACATTTCTGCAGGTAATTGAGCCAACATCTGTTCGTCCAACTGTTTCTCAACCTTTCCTTTGAAAAACATACCTCTGTGGTGTGTTCTAAGATATTAACTAACTGCTCATATATTTATTTAATGTGACTATGAGTGAGATATACCTGTTTTTTTAATTGATTTATGTTGATGCACATTTCACAGAATATGGGACACGTTTAACAGACAAGGTAATTGAATAAAAGATCAGCCAATAACTAACTGTAACTTGTAGTTTACAAAATAATTGGAAAGATAGAAGTAGTTATGCAAAACAGGTTCAAGATGGCAAAAAATATGCATACACTGTAGATTAATACAAGACAGATTATGAAAGCTGCACAAACATGGACTCCTTACAGCAATGTTTATGTCATCAGGGTACCATGTGGATGCATATTATAGTCTCTAAGATTCTATAACTACAGATAGTTCAGCTGTGAATTACTTCAAAACAGCTACCTGTGTTATCTCATAAACAACATCTCTCTCAATGGAATACCAAACAGCTCTGGTAACATAGGTGAACATCTGCAAGGATTAAGATCCAAGGATAAAGGACCAACCCACTGGAACTAGACTACTTTGGTAGTAGTTAGGGAGGGGCTTGCCACAGTATCTGAGTTTTCCGATGGAAGCTATGTAGTATTTGGTCCCTGCCTGGCCGCCTGCATGCCGACTCTGATATTGGATGAATCTTAACCTGTCTGCAGATCACTTGCCCAGCTACTTCTGCCTCATCAGATGTGGCCTCTCTGCTCTCTGAGCTACTGATGTAGGGAAGCTCATGAGGTTGTGCCACTTGAATGTGCTCAGAAACTCAGGGTTTTGTGGTAAATTGAGTTAATGGGGCCTGTGACTGAATTTTAACATAGTGAGTAAATTGGAACACCATAATCCTTATTTATAAGCTAATATATATCTTAAAGTTGTTATAAACCTCCATTGCATGCACCCAAAAATGTACCACAGCAATATGTCCACAAGTCTAAAGCAAGTCGCTGTACTTTTACCTGTCATTTCTGTTTCCCAGCACCTGTTTAAGCCTGCAAACTAGTGGTGGACATGTGTTCATGCTGGAGGTCAGGAGGTGGAGTCATAGCAGATTTGCCTCCCATCTCTACACCCCCCAGCATGCACAGTATTGCTGTGTGCACAGCAGTCTGACTGGTTCTATCTGTGTTATGGTCTGCACTCAGCACCATACTTGATTTTCTTGGCCTCGCTGGTGCTTTAGTGGATGCTAACAGCAGGATGGCCCCATTCCCCATCGACTGGCCTTTATGGTTACCAACCAATACTAACTTGTGACTTATACTGGGCCAATGGGGAAATGGCAAGGAGCAGCCAATCAAGGGAGAGCTGGAGGAGGTAACTGTTATGGAGTGCTGTAAACACACACCCTTCTCTCATGTTCGTTCATTAGAGAAGTTATACAGCCTGTCAGTGAAAGGAACGGGGGGTGTGGCGACATACTTTTTTTTTTAATGTGCCACTCTGAAAGCATGAAAGAAAGTGGGGAGGATCAAATAATGCTGGATTCATCTTTATTTACAAGACTGGGGACAGATTGCTTCTGATAATTAACTTTACAAGGTACACTGCTTACTTTTTTTTCACATTTACAGCCACTTTAATGGCCTTCAATAAAGTGAACCTTATATTTCTCCCAGTAACGGGATGCCACTAACAATGGAGGGGCAAGGATTTTAGCCTCACAGTCCAAGAAACAATATTAGACTTGCCTTTCCAAATCTGGGCTTAGCCAGTCAGGATTTCAGCTCTTATCCCTGCCAAAAGGGAGCAATAATGAAGACTGTATTTTGCCTAAACAGTTCCTAGCGTGCTTTACTGTGTTTAGTGAGAACCTCGCCAGTTCTTTAATCACATCTCTTTGGTATATTTTATTATCTTCATACCATGTGGGGTTTTTTTTTTGTGAAAGCTATAGATAGTGTGTTTCAGTGACAGAGTACGGAACATAAATTATTTGTTATACTTAATTTTACTCATAATACTAAACATTATATCAGTAATGCTCACAAGTAAATTGCTTGCTTACTGACATTCTATGCATTTAGACTGCTGCCTATGAACTAAAGCTGTCATCATAGTTCTATTACTATGATTTCTTGTTTTGAGAATAAAAAGATATTTAAGATAACAAGCAATAATAAAAACAAAACACATTTGTGTTTCAGAAAACTGGCATGTGCCCAAAGATCTGACAGTCTTCTGGCTAAGATATGCAAATAATACTTCTCGGCAGTACAATAAAGTCTTTCTCCATTTAAGCAGATCCCCAAAAGCGTGTGTTGACTGCTAGCATATGCTGGGCAAAGAAGTTTTGCAACAGTGTAATTGTGTTGCTGTTTTATCATAACTCATTATTAAACCAGGTATATATTTTTTTAATTAGAGCTTACAGGTTTTTTTTAGGATACAGTTATTGGAGACAGTGGAGTCTCCAGCTTACGTATTTAGGGGGTAACATGGGGGGACATTGACAAAAGTAGGGGGGCCAACTATAAAATGCAATAATATATACAGTACAGACCAAAAGTTTGGACACACCTTCTCATTCAAACAGTTTTCTTTATTTTCATGACTATGAAAATTGTAGATTCACACTGAAGGCATCAAAACTATGAATTAACACATGTGGAATTATACATAACAAAAAAGTGTGAACAACTGAAAATATATTTCATATTCTAGGTTCTTCAGAGTAGCCACCTTTTGCAGCAGACACATCTCTAGAGCTGTTAAGAGGAGACTGTGTGAATCAGGCCTTCATGGTAGAATATCTGCTAGGAAACCACTGCTAAAGAAAGGCAACAAGCAGAAGAGACTTGTTTGGGCTAAAGAACACAGGGAATGGACATTAGACCAGTGGAAATCTGTGCTTTGGTCTGATGAATCCAAACTTGAGATCTTTGGTTCCAACCCCCGTGTCTTTGTGCGATGCAGAACAGGTGAAAGGATGGACTCTACATGCCTGGTTCCCACCGTGAAGCACGGAGGAGGAGGTGTGATGGTGTGGGGGTGCTTTGCTGGTGACACTGTTGGGGATTTATTCAAAATTGAAGGCATACTGAACCAGCATGGCTACCACAGCATCTTGCAGCGGCATGCTATTCCATCCGGTTTGCGTATAGTTGGACCATCATTTATTTTTCAACAGGACAATGACCCCAAACACACCTCCAGGCTGTGTAAGGGCTATTTGACCAAGAAGGAGAGTGATGGGGTGCTGCACCAGGTGACTACCTCTTGAGAATGCCAAGAGTGTGCAAAGCAGTAATCAAAGCAAAAGGTGGCTACTTTGAAGAACCTAAAATATGAAATATATTTTCAGTTGTTTCACACTTTTTTGTTATGTATAATTCCACATGTGTTAATTCATAGTTTTGATGCCTTCAGTGTGAATCTACAATTTTCATAGTCATGAACATAAAGAAAACTCTTTGAATAAGAAGGTGTGTCCAAACTTTTGGTCTGTACTGTATATATATATATTATATCCTGGGGCCCTTTATTACGATCCCACAATGGGCCCTTTCACATGTTCTGCAGTGAGCTCCCTTCCTACTATACTGCCAGGGTGGCAGAAAACAAGAGATATATTTCACCAGCACACTAAGAAAATATAAGGGTCCAAAAGAGTTGGAGAACTATCAGGGTTGCAAAGGTTGTCTTGCCACCGGGCCCAGCTGTCCTGTCCCTGCTATTGACAGCACTGGTCTGGCATCTGTCTCCTTGGCAGTGGCAGCAGTCTATTAGAACCTAGTGCTGGTGACATTATGGGTGCATGCAGGGGAAGGCTGGCACTATTGGTTATAGAGAGCCGAGCCCCCAGCTGGTCACCTAGCAGCAGTAATGCTGTATAACCTTCTCTGTTGACATGCTGATCGGGATGTGATCCAGGTGATGCTCCCAGTCAGATTTAATAATCACAGTATTTATTAGCATCAAGAGTACAACCACATATATATAATCAACCGTATGTTCAGCAGCCATGTGGGCTCTATGCCTGTAAAGTGTGGGCTTTGATCTCTGAAATTTAACACTAGGATTTGACTAGGAGCATCACCTGAATTGCATCATGATCAGTATGTCAGAGAAGGTTCCACTGCTACTAAGCAACCTGCAGGGAGCTCAACTGTCTACAGCCAAAAGAGATGGGCTCAGGTGTGTTTGAAATCCCACATTCCTGATCCTGCCAGGAAGCCGACACTCCACAGTGCTAATCACAGCCAGTGAGACATTTCCTGATCTGTGCAGCTGCAGACCGGGAAATGTCTCAATGCCTGTGATTAGCGCTGTGCAGTGTGGGCTTCCTGGCAGACTCTGGCATGTGGAATTTTGAACATGCCCTGCCCATCTCTAATAACAAATTGTGCTGGCCCTCCTGTACATCAGCCCCATAAAGTAACCAGCACTGGGTTCCAATGTGCTGCCGCCACTGCCATGGAGACATAGACCAGCGCTGTGAATAGACGGGACAGGACAGCAACGATGGTTGTTCCAGCACTGGTCCATACTGGGAGCATTCCCCCATCCACCTATAATGTGTAGATGGGGGAATTGGATATTTTTTTTTTTCATTCAACCTAATAGTTGAATGAAAAAAGTGCTCAATGTATGGGCTGCCTAAGAGCTAAGACTAGCCATAGACAGTTTAAATCTCAGCTGGTTCAGCAGGAACTGGCTGAAATTTGAACAATTAATGAGCAGATTCTCTTATGACTAGTGGTTGCTATAGCCACTAGTGATAATCTCTGTTTGTCGGGAGAATACAATTGCTGGGCAGGAGGGATATTCCCCTGTCAGCACTGTCTGTGTTGATGGGGGAATCATGCAAGTTTCTTTCCTGCAATCTGTGGATGCAGGGAAGAAATTTGCACCTTATACTATCTGCCTAACTGAAAGTGAAAGTAAATTGTAAATGTCTTGAAAGAACATGAGAGGGGGAGGGAGACAGATGGGGGAGAGAAGGGATAAAGACAATGCAGTTCAGTGATTACAGTGTACTGCAGTCTGCAGTGCACACACTTACCCACGGTCCAGGCTAGAATCTAATGGCATCATTCACACACAGCCAGGAATGCTGCTGATTTTCATATTTCCCACCCACACATCCCCTCTCTTCAGATACAGAACACCGGGATAGTGTGGGCAGGACTGGAAGGAGGAGGAGGAGCTGTATTTCTCCCTGCTCATATGTGAGGAGAGTGGGGGGTGGGGGGTGGCTGGACTCGCTGGTCTGTGAAAGAGTGTCATAGACTGACACTCGGCTCAGCTTTCAGTCACCACTCTCGGAATTTACAGGCTGGTTCTCCTGTCCTAAGGATGGGTGAAATCAGTCTGTTTTTTCAGTAACTGAGATGAAGGCTTCCCCCCCCCCCCCACAGTGCTCATGGAGTCCTTCCTGCAACTCGCTCTTCTCTGTGCCAATGAGGATGCAGGGAAAGGAGCAGATCGGGTGGCTGTGGTTGTGTGAGCGCTCGCATTATGCAGTGTCAGTAAGCAGAGGGAGGGGCATGCAGAGCTGACTGTGCCCCCCCTAGGGTCGCCATTGCTTGGAGAAGCCATGTTTACCAACCTGGCTAATTCCTACATACTTCCACATTTGTGATATAGCAAGCACCAACTCACTAAGGACAGTGTGATTATTTTTTTAAAGTACACTTTTTAAAATAAAAATAATTGAATGAAAAGCTTCTATCTGATCCTAGAGTCCCTCCTACTGTACATGACCCCTGGTAGACGGGTAGTAGAGGGGCTGAAAGGTAGCTATTAACCACTTCCCACCAACCCATAGCAGTTTTACTGATACAGGGCAGCTCTCCTGATCTGACCTGATCTGTGGATGCCGAGCAATAGATGTCTTCTGGCACCTGACGATCATTGCTAATACACACAGAACATATATCTACCTATGTAAACACTCTTCTTACAGGGGGGAAGGAGTTGACTCTGTGTTCCTGCAAAGCAGCGACTAGAATCCACCTATGCCCCTAGTGAAAGCATCACACTGTTTACACAAAAACACTGACTAGGTACACAGTTAACCCTTTGATCACCCTAGTTGTTAAACCCCTTACCAGCTAATGTCATTAGAACAGTGACAGTGAATATTTTTAGCACTGACCACTATATTAGTGTTACCGTATCCCGCAATGTGTCAAAAGTGACAGCTAGTGTCTGACTGTCCACTGCAATACCTCAGTACCGCTATACGTTGCTGATCACCACCATTACTAGTATAAAAAAGCAGAAAGAAAGAAAAATTCCATAAATACATCCCGTAGTTAGTAGATGCTATAATGTTTGCATATACCAATTAATATATGCTTATTGGGATTTTGTTTACCAAAAATATGTAGCAGAATACATATGTGCCTACTGCCTACATTTATGAATACATTTTTTTTTTTTACCTGTGTTCTATTGCAGAAAGTGTTGCAGAAAGTAAAAAAAAAAATTGTTTTCTTTTTCAAAATTGTCAGTCTTTTTTTGTTTTTAGTGCAACAAATAAAAACCCAGTGGTGATCAAATACCACCAAAAGAAAGCTCTATTTGTTGGGAAAAAAGCCGTAAATTGTATTTCCATACAGTGTTGCATGACCATATCAAAACAAATGGCCTGGTAGTGAAGGGGGTGAATTTTCTGGAGGTCGAGTGATTAGACTTTGTTACCCAGGAGGGGGGTGGAGCATAAAAGCAATATTTTACTACTGACTGGAATTAAGTTTTAACTGTGTTAATACATTTGATACACACTAATATATAAAAAATAAAACACCTATTTTTCTAGTTCACTCTTCCTATTAAGAAAAATATGTGGGAATTAAGCACTTTAATACAAACAGCAGTGGTGTTCAATCCTAAGATATCCAATCAGGATTTTTTTCAGATGCTTAAACTAAACAAGCTTATACAAGCTAATTTCTGATTGGAGTGCATTACTGTATTAATAACCCCACAAGTTCTTATCTGATAGATATCACCATGTTAGCACTTACAGAATATCTGATTCCATAGATATATTATATTTTAAGCCTCCTGTAGAAATGGGGAAACGTATCTCTCTTTTAAGAGCCTGATATTTCTTTGTTCTTTTTCTCCAAATAAACAAACATGTCATTTGTCATTTACTTTATTGTTATTGAGCTCAGATGAAAAGCGACCTTTCAGAAAACAGTTTGTCATTGACAAATTGTGAGGATCGTTGTATTTTCTGCATGATAATCTGGCAAGCTGTGATTACAGGAGTAATGAGAAGATGACAAACTATGTTTACTAATTAGATATGCTGTAGTGATATAGACAGCACAGTGGCTTAGTGGTTAGCATTTATGTACTAGAGCCCCTGGTACAAATCTCAGCCAGGGTACTGTTTGCATGTTCTCTCTTTCCTTTTTGTATTATCCCCTGTACATCAAAGACATGAAGACTAGCATGTGAGGTAGGGACCTTAGATTGTTAACAGTGTTGGGCAAATGGTTTGGGCCAAGCAAAGGTTCTTCCCAAACATCGCCTATTAGCCTGTTCGACAAACACCCAAATTTTCAGAGTGCTTGGCAGGTTGTTCTCTTGCCGAGTGCCCCACAATGCATTCACAGTGAAAGCTGGTTGTTAAGAAGTGGGGCCGGAAACCCGACTGCTGCGACCTTAACAAATCATGAGTCATCAGCTGTCAATGGGCTTCCCCGCTGACAGCTAAATACAAAAAATGTTGTCGCCAATAAAAAAGTGAAAAAATAAATAGTATTGGGGTCCCCTAGGCCTTTAGGTCTGGTATGGATTTTAAGAGGAATCCCACGTCAAAATAAAAAAATATAAATAAATCCATAGCAGACACTTATTCGAGCATGCAGCCTTGCAGGCCAGGAAAGGGGGGATGAGCGAGTGCCCCTCCTGAACCATACCAGGCCACATGCTCTCAAAATGGGGGGTGCTTTGGGGCAGGGGGGCTTTGCCCAAAGGAAGCTCAGGCCAGAAGTGCCTGGTATGTTTTTGGGAGACCCCAAGCCATTTTTTTCAGATTTTGGTATTGTATTGCCGGCAAATTAAATGTTGATTTTTTTTTCTTTCAAAATTTAAGTTTTGCTGCAGTGGATTCTATACATGGTACAGATGCATCACTTTACAGGCAGACTAAGGGGACCCCCGGGCACTATATTTAAAGACATTTTTTATTTTCATGGTTTCACTCTAAGCATTACAATTATTCTTCCTTTAAAAACAATCTTTAAAAAAAAAATTGCATTGATACATGTCCACAGGGCAGTACATATAAGCCTTCAAAATGGGCACGTTTGAGTCCCATAGACTTTAATGGGGTTCAATGTTCGTGTCCGAACTTTTGCTATGTTCGGGAGTTCTGATGCAAACTGAATCGAGGGGTGTTAGAACCATCTCTAATTGTTAACACCTTGAGGGGAGGAACTGATGTGAATGTAAAGTGCTGCAAAATTTGCCAGTGGTACGCATCTTTATAGGCATTTTTTTTTAATTGAGCATTGTGAATGATTGAGAGGAAAAGAAAGAGCAAGTGTAAGAAAAACAAAGGAGAGTGGATTGTTTTGCTTTCTTTTAGTTTTTAAAGCAGTATAGGGTGATGAGAGATAAGCAATGAATTAGATCATGGCAATTATTGCTAATATTAATTTTTTTGTTGTAAAACCTAACCTGTCATTTATAAAAAAAAAAAAATGAACACAAACAACATTCATCAGATTGCTGGTTTCTCAAAAGCCCTCTTCTTTGGCTAGCAAAGCTGTTTGGCAGAGCTACAAGTATGGTCAAAGACAAAGAGTTAGGCCTCGTACACACGACCGAACATGTCTGCTGAATATGGTCTGCGGACCAGTTTCTGCGGACATGTCCGACCGTGTGCAGGGCCTAGCGGACAGTTTTCCAGCCTAGCGGACAGGTTTCCAGCGGACAAACGTTTCTTAGCATGCTAAGAAACTTGTCCGGTGGAAACCTGTCCGTCGGACATGTCCGATGGTTAGTACACCTAACCATCGGACCGAAATCCCCCGCATGCGTCGAAGTGATCCGTCGCATGCGTGGAAGCATTGAACTTCCTGGTTCGCGCACGTCGCCGCGTCATCGTCGCCGCCACGTCACCGCGTTTTCTGTCAGCGGGGAATTTGGTCTGATGGTGTGTACACACATCAGACCATAACCTCCCAGCAGACATGTCCGATGGAAACGGTTTTCATCGGACATGTCTGGTCGTGTGTACAAGGCCTTAGACTCACTAAAGGCAAACAGACGTTTTACTTTGCGGGGGAATTTGCAATTTGCAAAGGAATAACCTAGTGAATGTGGTGAAAATTTACTTTGCAATGAATACTCAATTATGCACAAGGAAAATGAAACAGCAGTATTTTTTACTTGCACATAATTGGATGATGGAAGTCTGCAGAGATTTGCATCATTCATTGAGCTCTTGATAAATTCTCAAATTGAAATTTTCTTTGTGAAGTGAACACCCTATTTGCTTTCAATAAATGAGTGTGACTACGTTCAGATGACCTTATCTTGGGGAATGCTAATAAAAAGTTTTTTTTTCTGTTGTTGTTGGATTTATACATCTCCATTGTTTTAATGTCTTTAGACAGTTAATGTCTCAGTGTTGCATCATGTTGAATCCATAGTACACAAACTGTGCCATCATAACTTGTATTTAAGCCACATAGTGAATTACCTTCAGGACACAGACAGCTGATGAAGACAATCCTTCTGTAACTTGTCACATTAGAAATTCTTATTGTGTGGAATGCATTATAAAGATATAAGCAACTTATCCTAAATCCTTCTCATTATGTCTCATACTACTGACATTCCATTATCTGCATTTCTTTCTTTTACTGTCTTTTGTTCCTTCACAAAAATATTCATACAAGGCTGTGGCTGTGTTTCACTTCTACTAAACCAATGGACTGTTTTATTGTGCTAAGGGCGCAAATACAAAGGTGGTTGACATACTTGCTGTGAATTAATATTTTCTACACATTCTTTAACCCTTTCACTGCCAGATACATTTTTGCATTTTTTTGGCACATATTTAAAAAAAATCAAATATTTTTTTTTAAGCCTAATGATTAATAAATCGTGAAAAGGGAAAATATAACAGCCATTCTACCTTCTCACACCCCACTGCGCCCAGAAACAAACAAAAAAACACCTAAAGCTGCTACTTTTAAATAAATAGTAATGTGTAATAGTTCTGAGTGAACAAAACCAAACTTCTTCAATGGGATTCCTATTGAAGAAGTCCTGAGCGACGAAACTGGTCTGGGAGTGGCTACACGGCAAATCATTTGTGTTCCATAACTTTTGGACTACCGACCACCGAGTGTTCAGTGTTTCGGAGTGAAGAGGCGAGCGGGGGGGGGGGGAGACTTAAGGTTGATTTTGGGTCCGCAGAGACTATAATACATCACGGTGCCACCGCAAGCTTGTTTCTGGTTTTGGAGTTTACTGCTGAAGTACCTCTGTTTGTTTTGATAGATGTAAGTGCAATGTGTGAAGGCTACTTGTGCTGTTTTTAATAAATAGTTTTGATATACTTCACTATTGGAGCCACTTTATATTTACATGTGGAGCAATTTGATTTACTGGAACACTGGTGGAATCGTGTAATACCTTTGGAGACTCTATTAAGTCGTATTGCCGAGCATGTCAGTACAATGCAAATCCTATTGGTAAGCGCAATTACTTGGGGTGTGAAGTCACTGAGCACTTATGGTGTGGTGGAAGGTCTCAAGCAAGATTTTCTAAGAAGATTGAGTGGACACTTTGAGTTTAATCACTTGAAATGTATTTAATCACTTGGGGACTTGATTTGAGTGGTTATCACTTATTGGGTTTTTTTGACCACTGGATGAACGCTATGAACATTTATTTAATATTTTTTTTAGTTTCTACACTATATATGTATATATATATATATATATATATATATATATATATATATATATATATATATATATATATATATATATATATATAAAATGTGTTTTTTTATTATATGTGTGATATACTCTTCACAGGGTGATTTATTCATTCACTAATTTAGAATTGTTCATTTACTGAACATAGCGCTACTAGTTTGTTCAATCAGAATTATTACACAGGCCTAATGATTAGTTTAAACCCTCAAACATTACATAGTTTCTTAAATCAAACACAAAAAATTTCAGTAAAAAATAAACTGAAGTTAATTTTAAAACACACAAACACAATATATTACCCTATGTTTTCATAAAATCTAAAAGATGAAGTTGCACTAAGAAAATGTATACCCAAAATGTCAAGCCCTAAAATTACGTGTGCCTGAGAAACAAGAACAAACTTTGGTACCCTATATTTTCCATAGGCAACAATTTATTAGCCCTCTACAAGTCATTCACTTAAAGCTAACCATGAATAATTGGCCTAGATTTATTTATCTCACTCTGGCATGTCCGGTGATACATGTCACATGTGTATCACAATCATCATTTTCATGTGCAGGTACCCCGATGCATACATTTATGTTTGTATGTGCATGTCTGTTAGGATGGGGAAGGCTCACAAATTGGGAGAAGGGGGGGGGGGGTTAAGTGCTTCAGTGTTACTATAATCTTTTGTACTTTTTCCAAATTCCATTAAACTTTATTTTTCATCACATAGGTGACAAAAAGGCCCCATGTGATGATTTTTTTTGTTGCAGGCAAATGAGTCATAGTAGTCTAAAATACCCTCTTAAATGAGTCATAGTAGTCTAAAATACCCCAGTTGTCTTATGTGCCTTCCATTAAAGCTAATGGAGTACAGATTGTGCACCATTCGCTTCTGCCTTGCCACCAGGACCAGGAAGTGACACTTTGCACTTTGCGTATGGGTCATTAAAGGGGTTGTAAAGGAAAAAAAAATTCTGCATAATCAGCTTCCTTTACCTGAAGACATTCATCCTTGCACTTCCTCATGCTTCGTTTTTGCTGATAAATTGCTCTATTTGTTCTCTTCACTTCCTGGTCCTCTAATTATAACTACACACAGTGAAGGGAGACTTTACTCGTTGTGTGTAGTGATGTGCTCGCCCCCTCCTGGGAACTAAAGCAGAGCAGCATGACACTCTCTACATTTTAGAGACTGCAAGGAGGTGTGTATATTCCGATACTGCAATGCCTACTGGGAAATGTAGTTCTGTTACTACAGCGACGTCACGTACATGAACGAGTGCCACAAACAAGGAAGTACAGCGCAGAATGCCAGAGGTGATCTAAAAGGAGGATTTTAGCACGTATTGATTCGATTTTAAGGAGAATGATTACACTATTCTGTCAGACATTAAGTTTAGCCCAATTTTTTTTTCCTTTACAACTCCTTTAACAGGAAAGAGAGAACAGCAAATGTATCCAATCTCCCTCTTTCTACCTGGCAGCACCTACCATGCTGTTCCTGGCTATGATAATGGGTGCACAGAGCCAGAGAAACATGTCAATGGTGCACATGGGGAGACTGGCATATAGGGGAGGGGGGGTGGAGGCAAACAAGCACACCCGACAGCCAAAAAAATGATATGTAAAAACCACCACCACCACTTGCACTGACATAAGATTTATGGCAGTGGCAGTAAAAAAGGTTAAATGATAACTTTTCTCTTAGGTGAGTATTCTGGCATTGCTACTCCCCATACCAATGTAACCTATCGATATGTTGTTTACCTAAAAGCCTGCCTGCTCCTACACAGCTTTTGCTTAAAATTAAGACCAGCAGGGCCTCAAGCCTAGATATAAGTTAATGAGGTTATGTATTCTTTAAAACTATATTACTTCAATGTCCAACCACAAACTAAGGGCAGTAAGGTAGCCCAATTGTTTTGCTTACCTTCAGCAAAGAAAATTGACAGTCCATGTTGGCAGGTCTCACTACATACATAAACTACATATAATAACTAGTCTGATCATGTAATTACAATTGATAATTAAGGGACACAAATCTTTTTTAGATATATGGATACATACAGCTTTTTATTGTCTAGTAGCTTGACACCACATTACAGCTGTAGGCTCACAATTAGTGGGATATCTGTTGATCATTAATCATTACAATGAAAATATTGTACCACATTAAAGAGAATGTATAGTATTTTGCATATTTTAAATATGTTTTATTATATTCAGTAATGAAAATTAAAATAAAAAAGTTTGTTGGGATAATTATTAATATTTTATATGTGCAGCCAACAGGTATTTCTCTAGGCTATATTTATATATATATTTTCCAAGATGGCCTTTAAGTGCTTCTAAAGGCAGAGGATTTTTTTTAGCTTACAAAGGTAAACAACCTTCTGCATACAGCTTCCCCCAAGACCCCCTTCCTCAATACTTACCCAGGCCCCATGTGCATGACAGCCTCTGTTCTCCTGGGTCTCTGCATCACCATTGGCTCTAATTGCTGTCAATCACAGTCAGGGAGGAGGGAGTGGGGGCGGGACTGAGCTATGCTCTGTGTGTCCCATAGAGTGAGTACACTTGGGTGCCCCCATAGCAAGCGACTTGCTATGGGGACATTTAGCATGGGTAGAGGAGCCAGGTGTGCCAGTGGGGGACCTGAGAAGAGCAGGATACGGGCTTCTCTGTGAATAACCATTGCACAGAGAAAGGAAGTACAACATGTTTGTTATTTAAAAAAAAAATATGTTTAATATAACTTTAACCACTTTGCCTGTTGGAGACAGACCTCAAAAACTCAAGCTCAAATTTACATACACAAGAAATGAGCCAACAGAGTGACTAACCACCTCTCCCTGCCTGTTCTGTTTATAAAATAATATAGTCAAGAACAAATAGATTCTGTTGTGTACTTTTTTAGGTACTTTTTAATGCTTTGTGACACCTGTGTATAAGATATATGTTCATAAGATCATTTCTAATAATAATATTTTCTATAGTATTAATAGTATTTTTTGTTTGTTTGTTTGTTTTTTTCAAAATAAATGAAAAAATACCCCCAAAAATGTAAAAAAGAAATAAAATGTCATTGTCTTTTATAAAATTTTGAAAACAGGTAATTTTTCTCTTTCACTGATCTGCACTGATGAGGCTGCACTAATGAGGTGACACTGATAGGCTACACTGATGGCCACTGATGAGGAGGCACTTATAAGCACTAATAAGTGGCACTGATGGGGACTAATTGATGGCACTGATGGGCACTGGTAGACGCCACTGATAGGTGACACTGATGAAGAGGCATTGATGGGCGCTCTGGCAGCACTGATGGGCACTGATTGGCAGCACTGATAGGCACTGATTGGCAGCACTAGTGGGCACATATTTTCAGCACTGGTGGGCAAAGATTGGCAGCACTCAGTGTAGATGTCCCTTTAAGAAAAGCCAGTTATCGGATCTCTTCTCCTCTCCTTGTATTGTCAGCATGAGGAAAAGAGTGCCAATAACCAATATCTGTTTACCTCCATGATCAGCTATAATTGGACACAGCTGATCACGTGGTAAAGAGCCGCTGATTGGCTCTTTACCTCAATCTCTGATCAGCAGTGTCCACTACGACTATGATTACAGAGCACTCTGCCCAGCAGTGGGTGCAATCACAGGAGGTGTCCCAGAACTAGACTGATGCTATAGAATGATGGCTACAGCGCAGTCTGCAAGTGGTTAAAAACATAAACTTAAAAAAAAATAGCTGAAGCCATTAAAATTTAAAACAAAATAATAATTAAATAGAAACTGTGTAAATAATTCACCTGCTGCTCCTTGTTCTTCTTGTTTCCTGGTGTTTTGGCTCTTAGATATACTTGCTTCTGCTGAGTGGCAGTATTATATTACCTTGTTTCCCTGTGAATGTGCATCACATTAATTCTTGTTGGTCATCCCTCCATTTGGCTTGTCAAATTCAAATTCTTGGTTCTCACTCCAGTTCTGATGTTATGGTGTTTCTTTTCTTCTGGTACCTGACCTTTTGGCTCATTTCTGTCATTTCTCCTTGTACTTTCCTTCGGTACATTGTAATGATCACAATTATGGCATCTTGCTACTATAATCTAGCATATAGGATCTAAGGCATATACATAGCAGTCTATGCACAAAGCCTTGGGGTATATGAAAGCTAAATGCAAAGAGCATTACAGATTGGTCATTTTTTTTGAACAGTAGCCTGGGATTTTATATTCATTTACAATGCCAGAATCTGTGTTTGAGAACTAAAACTGTCATATCCGTTTGGAAATACAGACATTTTATCCTGCACAAAAATGAACTTTGGGCTAAATAACTCCGTAATTGTAGGAATCTATTTTATTTTTCCATGAAATACCTTGAGGAGATTGTAGGTACAGTATATTAGTGCACTTGAAATAAAAACAACTGATTACTATCAATCAATTTTTTATTGTTTGCACTAACATATACATTTTCAGGACAAGCTTTTGGGGTGTGTTTCCTTCTTTATATTCAATTCATAATTCTGATTTAATAGTTTTTATTGTTTTTTGAAAAAAAAGATAAAGAAAATGGAGATCTTTTAATGGAGCAGCGAAAAATCCTTGTCTGTTCCAAGCATGTATCAGGGAAACATACAAATACAAGGCTAGGTAGAAACTAATGAGGACCACAGCACTGCCTTAGGGACCCCCAATGTATGTTAACTGAGTTTTACAGCTTACATCAACATATAACACAATACTACTAGAACCTTTTAGCAATATAAATGCAGGGGGTTCACTGTTGATTAACCCCTTAATGAGGCAGATGGGATTATGAAAGATCATGGACTTGGGAGTCTAGAGTTGCTATCCTGATGGGATAGTATTGGTTTCAATAATGCCTCTAACTTCTAGATTGTAAGCTCTAACGAGCAGGGCCCTCTGATCACTCCTGTATTGAATTGTATTGTATTGTGACTGTACTGTCTTCCCTGATGTAAAGCGCTGCGCAAACTGTTGGCGCTATATAAATCCTGTATAATAATAATAATAATAATAACTCAAATTGTGCGATAACTAAGGCACTTGTAACTATCGCCATTGTAACTATCCCATATGAGGGATCAAATTCCCCAAAGAGTGCCCAGAACAGTCTGGATTACAAAAAAAAAGGGGCTATACACCCGCAAGTTTGGCTAAGAAAAGTAATAGGTATAGAAAGGAGGGAAACAGGGTAGAAAGAAGGAGAGCATAGGGATTGTTTGTCGCGTAGTACAATCACAATTTTTTCATTCAAAATGATCCATGTGAGCTTGTGTGTCATAATGGCCATGTCTATAACAGTCAAATCATAACTCTATTTAACAAAATATATAATGGGATTTTCTAAATCCGTTTCTAAATTGTACAGTTTTATGACCATTCTCACCTCCATGACTTGTATGGCCCCCCCCCTTCATTCCATAGCCCACTCCTTTACAGGTTTTAAAAATGATTCCAGGTTAATTACCATTGCTGTGTATGTGTATTAGTAGAATTATCATTTGTAGTTTCAGGCCTCATTCATGAGTGACTTACTAAAGTGAGGAGGGCCTTATTTACCTACACAGGGATGCACAAGTGTTTCATGCAGTCCCATTGCTCTCATTTGGGATGCAGTGGCTGCATGGATACAGCAGTGCTCTCAATTTGACATCCATACAACTATGTCCTAGTAATGGGCCATAGCATATACTTGAAAAAGTGCATGACTTCCATATACTTTTTAAACTTTAGTAACATTGTTTTTTCTATTTAATAAAGCAATTCATGTTTCAGAAACCAACACATGAAATTACAGTGATGACCTCTGCAATTTTTTCATTGGCTCTTTAGAGTCTCCATTTACTCAATTTGATCAAATAAAGTTCACTGGTAAATATGCATGTACATTATATATTATGCATATCACCAATCCATGCAGGATATTTATAGCAGTGAGGAAGGTTGTGATTGACACACATTTAATTATGATTAAGTCTGATCTCAGCAGGCTTTTTTATCTTTAGGATAGTTACACATTTCAGTCAAATTTGGTTCAATTTTAAGTACAAATATCATTCTGGCAAAGATCAGAAGTGTCTATTTTATATATATACAGGGAGTGCAGAATTATTAGGCAAATTAGTATTTTGACTACATCATCCTCTTTATGCATGTTGTCTTACTCCAAGCTGTATAGTCTCGAAAGCCTACTACCAATTAGGCATATTAGGTGATGTGCATCTCTGTAATGAGAAGGTGTGTGGTCTAATGACATCAACACCCTATATCAGGTGTGCATAATTATTAGTCAACTTCCTTTCCTTTGGCAAAATGGGTCAAAAGAAGGACTTGACAGGCTCAGAAACGTCAAAAATAGTGAGATGTCTTGCAGAGGGATGCAGCACTCTTAAAATTGCAAAGCTTTTGAAGCGTGATCATCGAACAATCAAGCGTTTCATTCAAAATAGTCAACAGGGTCGCAAGAAGCGTGTGGAAAAACCAAGGCGCAAAATAACTGCCCATGAACTGAGAAAAGTCAAGCGTGCAGCTGCCAAGATGCCACTTGCCACCAGTTTGGCCATATTTCAGAGCTGCAACATCACTGGAGTGCCCAAAAGCACAAGGTGTGCAATACTCAGAGACATGGCCAAGGTAAGAAAGGCTGAAAGACGACCACCACTGAACAAGACACACAAGCTGAAACGTCAAGACTGGGCCAAGAAATATCTCAAGACTGATTTTTCTAAGGTTTTATGGACTGATGAAATGAGAGTGAGTCTTGATGGGCCAGATGGATGGGCCCGTGGCTGGATTGGTAAAGGGCAGAGAGCTCCAGTCCGACTCAGACGCCAGCAAGGTGGAGGTGGAGTACTGGTTTGGGCTGGTATCATCAAAGATGAGCTTGTGGGGCGTTTTCGGGTTGAGGATGGAGTCAAGCTCAACTCCCAGTCCTACTGCCAGTTTCTGGAAGACACCTTCTTCAAGCAGTGGTACAGGAAGAAGTCTGCATCCTTCAAGAAAAACATGATTTTCATGCAGGACAATGCTCCATCACACGCGTCCAAGTACTCCACAGCGTGGCTGGCAAGAAAGGGTATAGAAGAAGAAAAACTAATGACATGGCCTCCTTGTTCACCTGATCTGAACCCCATTGAGAACCTGTGGTCCATCATCAAATGTGAGATTTACAAGGAGGGAAAACAGTACACCTCTCTGAACAGTGTCTGGGAGGCTGTGGTTGCTGCTGCACGCAATGTTGATGGTGAACAGATCAAAACACTGACAGAATCCATGGATGGCAGGCTTTTGAGTGTCCTTGCAAAGAAAGGTGGCTATATTGGTCACTGATTTGTTTTTGTTTTGTTTTTGAATGTCAGAAATGTATATTTGTGAATGTTGAGATGTTATATTGGTTTCACTGGTAAAAATAAATAATTGAAATGGGTATATATTTGTTTTTTGTTAAGTTGCCTAATAATTATGCACAGTAATAGTCACCTGCACACACAGATATCCCCCTAAAATAGCTAAAACTAAAAACAAACTAAAAACTACTTCCAAAAATATTCAGCTTTGATACTAATGAGTTTTTTGGGTTCATTGAGAACATGGTTGTTGTTCAATAATAAAATGAATCCTCAAAAATACAACTTGCCTAATAATTCTGCACTCCCTGTATATATATATATATATATATATATATATATATATATATATATATATATATATATATATATATATATATATATATATATATATATATATATATATATATAAAGCAAAAGTTGACACTTGCTATAAAAATTGCAATTCTTTTAAAATCACACTTTTCGAATTAGAGTAATTTAACATTTTGGCAGAAGAACTGTAGTGATTTACTTTCTCATATGCAAACTATTCTTCTTAGTAAAATTCCCATAACTATGTTATAATGCTGATACGCAGAATAAAAATAATATGTCTGTTTTGGTATATTAAGCCTATGCATAATTTTCATTACACAATGCAGTCACACAAATTTCAAATGTTTTCTAAAGCTAGCTACATTTAGTGAATATTTAACATTTTACTAGTCGCAGTATAATATATGGGCAGAATTGCTGGTTTATTGTTACAATCTTTAACCACTTTAGCCCCGGATCATTTGGCTGCCCAAAGACCAGAGCACTTTTTGCGATTCGGCACTTTGTCGCTTTTACTGACAATTGCGTGGTCGTGCGACGTGGCTCCCAAACAAAATTGACGTTCTTTATTTCCCACAAATAGAGCTTTCTTTTGGTGGTATTTGATCAGCTCTGCATTTTTTTTTGCGCTATAAACAAAAATACAGTGACAATTTTGAAAAAAAAGCTATATTTTTTACATTTTTCTATAATAAATGTCCCCAAAAAATATATAAAACTATTTTTTTTCCCTCAGTTTAGGCTGATAAGTATTCTTCTACATATTTTTGGTAAAAAAATCGCAATAAGCTTTTTTTTTTAAAATGGTTTGCGCAAAAGTTATAGCATCTACAAAATAGGGGATTGTTTTATGGCACTTTTATTAATATTTTTACTAGTAATGGCAGTGGTCAGCAATTTTTATTGTGACTGCGACATTATGGCAGATACTTTTGACGCCATTTTGAGGCCATTGTCATTGATACAGCGATCAGTGATATAAAAATGCAATGATTACTGTAAAAATGACACTACCAGTGAAGGGGTTAACCAGTTGGGGCGCTGAAAGGGTTAAGTGTGTCCTAGGGATGTGTTCTAACTGTGTGGGATGGGGCTACGTGTGACATGACAAAGATCACCGCTCCTGATTACAGGAAGCTGTGATCAGCGTCCTGACGCTAGGAAAAATGGGGAAATGCTTGTTTACATCAGCATTTCCCCGTTCTTCCTCTCTGAGAAGATCACGGGTATCCCCACGGACATTGATTAGGCATGTAAGTGAAGAAATTATACAAAGCTGGTGTCAGGTCAAAAATTTTGCATATGATCAAGTTCACGTTGCTACCACATGACTTGCAAACACATTCCGAACAAACAGTGTTCCGACTTGCAAACACATTCCGAACAAACCTACAGTCCCTAATGCGTTTGTAACTCGGGAACTGCCTGTATTGTCTATTTGCATTTTCCTCCATGTAGCATTATACAGTTGTGTAGAACATTAGCATTCTTTATCAACTGAATTTGCTGCTAGCAGTCTAGCTAACACTATTCCCTGTCCCAGAGATTGCATATCATAATGGTTTGTGACCATCATGTTGACTATGATGTGGTGAGTATCATTTTCGGGACATCTTTTTTACTTAGAATAGAGTGATTTGATTAAATTAAAAGGTAACTTAAATTTTAGTCACTAACCACTTGTCGCCTTGTCAAATGACGGTGGGGCAGTGTGGCTCTCGTTCTGGGATGATGTCATATGACGTTGTCCCAGAACAGCCACTCTCACACTCTCGTGGGGGTGCGCAGCATAGTAAATTTTTGCTCTTTTTTTTTGTAAAAAATAAAAAACCCAGAAGTGATTAAATACTACTAAAAGAAAGCTCTATTTGTGTGAAGAAAATGATAAAAATATCATATGGGTACAGTGTAGCATTACCCCGCAATTGTCATTCAAAGTGTGACAGCACTGAAAGCTGAAAAACATCCTGAGCAGGAAGGGGGTGAAAGTGCCCAGTATTGAGGTGGTTAATCCTGTATGTTTATACATATTGCAGCTTAATAGGATTGTGACCCTTAAAATGGTCATTGGTCCATGAATTCCAAAGCAGACCAGATAAATATTATTTCCACGTGTGCTGTTCATGTTTGAGCATGTGTGCTTTTTGTTAGGAAAATAATAATAATGTACTATTAAGAAATAGATTTGTTTCTCCCTCCATTTTGCAGTATTGTTTTTTGTGAGCTGGTGAGCCTAAGGACAGCACCTTGCCTACATCCAGATCAATCTACTTTCAAGCAATAACTAGAAGGCAAGACATAATAAATAGTGTTTTTCTTATTTTCCCGGAATTGAAAGTTTATATTTTCTGTATTTTTTTTCAAAGCCCATTTTATAGAGGTCTGTTTCCTTAGGCTGGAACTTAATCATTTATTGTGATTCGTCAGCAGAGCAATAAGCCTGAATGAGTTTGGAAAACCAATATGCATGCCAACTCAGTAACCTAGGAACAACAATAGGAAATAGATTTATTCTCTTGAAATACTAATTGGTAAGCCACATTTTGTTTGTTTTGTTCTTTTATTTTCATCCTTTGAATCAAAATAGTTCAAACAAACTGAGATGGGGACAGTTTTTCTCGTTGCAAACTTTGTTAACTTTTTGCTTACAAAATCTGATAAGAAAATTGTCTGGATTGCCTATAGCAACCAATAATAGTACAGTTGCTATAGGTAAATTCAAATAGTTGTTTGCGAGTATATGCATCAACGTACTATTTTATCAGTCAATGTTCTATATCCACTTAAGGACCGCCTCATGTAAATATACGTCAGCAGAATGGCACGGACAGGCACATGCACGTACCTGTACGTCCTCTGCTTGACTTGGGTCGGGGGTCCGATCGGGACCCCCCCCGTACATGCGGCGGTCGGTAAGCCTCGGGGAGCGATCCGGGACGACGGCACGGCTATTTGTTTATAGCCGCTCTGTCGCGATCGCTCCCCGGAGCTGAAGAACGGGGAGAGCTGTATGTAAACACGGCTTCCCCGTGCTTCACTGTGGCGGCGTATCGATCGAGTGATCCCTTATATAAGGGAGACTCGATCGATGACGTCAGTCCTACAGCCACACCCCCTACAGTTGTAAACACACACAAAGTGAACCCTAAATGTTACAGCGCCCCCTGTGTTTAACTCCCAAACTGCAACTGTCATTTTCACAATAAAGAATGCATTTTTTGCTGTGAAAATGACAATGGTCCCAAAAATGTGTCAAAATTGTCCGAAGTGTCCGCCATAATGTCGCAGTCACGAAAAAAATCGCTGATCGCCGCCATTAAGAGGTAAAATAAATAAAATAAAAAAAAATGCAATAAAACCATCCCCTATTTTGTAAACGCTATAAATTTTGCGCAAACCAACCGATAAACGATTATTGCGATTTTTTTTACCAAAAATAGGTAGAAGAATACGTATCGGCCTAAACTGAGGGAAAAAAATGTATATATGTAGCAAAAAGTAAAAAATATTGAATTTTTTTCAAAATTGTCGTTCTATTTTTGTTTATAGCGCAGAAAATAAAAACCGCAGAGGTGATCAAATACCACCAAAAGAAAGCTCTATTTGTGGGAAAAAAAGGACGTCAATTTTGTTTGGGAGCCACGTCGCACGACCGCGCAATTGTCTGTTAAAGCGACGCAGTCCCGAACTGTAAAAACCCCTTGGGTCTTTAGGCAGCATATTGGTCTGGGGCTTAAGTGGTTAAAGTTTTATTTGTGGTTATCATCTAAATAATTTTTTTTTCTTAGGATATGAGCACAATTTAAAGGAAAATCCAGGTCTCAGTAGTATACTTGCTACACAGTGATGACACAGCTGCTGGTTTCTGTCTGTGCTTTGTATTGAGTTTTCAGTAAGAAAGTCAATGATTTTATGAACAATGTGTCATTGATTATTACAGAGGACCTTATTTACGTAATACTGTCATGTAGTGGATGCAGGTGCATATATGTAAATGTATGGGGAATACGAACGTGGAGTAGTAACCCAAGATCGCTATGTAGTTAGTGCAAAACTTTAGTAAACGGATGTTGGAACACCAAGATTGAAAGTAGGGTAAGGCTTTAATTGCACAACATGATACCAATGACATTTCAGACCCATGCAAGATCCAATTATCAAGGTGATAGATGGCCTTGTGGCCAAGAAATGTTGTCTGTATCATGTTGTGCAAGTAAATGCTTTTTCTGGTTTGCAATTTTAGCGTGCATGCATCCATTAACGATTGTGTTTCACAGCGCCTTACTATCTTGTAACCAATCCAGTACAAAGGCCTTACGCTATGTGTTGCAGTTTTAAAGTTTTATCTACACTGAAACATGAAACACAACTAGCATGTTGTAAATGTGTATTATCACATAATTTGGCTGATATACTGTACAAAAGGAGTTGTAAGCTCACATAACCAGGCGACCCTATGTTTACAACAATTAATCAATCCCGTGCAAGAAATTTAACAAAGTTAAAACTTCTTCAGTGTGCTAAGTAAACATTCTACTCCTAATAAATGATGCCCTATGTGTATATCTTAGGTAGCAGCTTCACAAGGTTTAAGTAAAACGTTAAACTGTACATGAATTGTTATAAATACCATGTACTTGTCTTGTCCTATGTCTTTTGGCATTGGGGACTTAAACCTATAAATATATGCTAAAAAATTGTTGATCTCACCAGCTTATCTACAGGAAATATGCTAATATACTTTTCAGGGCTACACCCTAGGGTATTATTCCAGCGGTGCAGCTGCCTAAAGGCCCATAAAGTTATGGAACCCTAGAATTACTGATTTCTCTATACTTATTTGCATTCAGATTACATTTGTTAGGGACAGTAGCATGTAAATGTCTATGACATCCTCCGATCATGTATGTTATATGCTGTTTAAGCCTTTATTTAAAAAAAAAAAAAAAAATATATATATATATATATATATATATATATATATATATATATATATATATATATATATATTTGTATATATATATTTATATTATACTACATTTTATTAAGCATTAAGAATGCCAAGGGTGTATTACTGAGAGATCTACGTTGGCTTTAAGTGTGATATATAGGCTTAAGTTATATGTTTTCAGCTGTTGATAAAATCAAGTTTCACGTAGCAAAGAATAAATATTTGTACTTTTATTTTTATTAAAAATAGTACAAACTGGATCAGAAGCCATGCACAGTCATTAAAGTTGTTGTAAACCCTTACATATATCTAGTAAAGTGACTGGCCTCAGGTGATACAAATCCTTCTACAAAAGTTGTATCTGTCTACCTGCAGTCTTCTCTTCTCTATGTCTGTTCAAAGTGCTAAATTTATAAGCTTGTCTGAGAGCTCAGAAAAAAGGGGGGGCTGAAATTACACTCTGCAGAGCTCATTGAGGAAAGCTCTGCAAGCTGATTGGAGGGAAGAGACACACCCCACTTCACACAGTTTACAGGAACAGAGCTGAGGCTGTCAATCTGCCTGGGATGCCTCCCCTGTCACCATTTTTCTCTTGGTGCCAGGAATACTTGTCAGAAGATATTCATGCTGATAGCAGGGGAACAAAGCAGCAGACAGAAATTACACTTAGTGGTTTTAATTGAGACAAGTACACACTATAGAAGGATATGTTTTGTTCATACAGTATCTCACAAAAGTGAGTACATCCCTCAAATTTTTGTCAATATTTTATTATATCTTTTCATGTGACAACACTAAAGCAATGTCACTTTGTTACAATGTAAAGTAGTGAGTTTACAGCTTGTATATATTTTGGTGTCCCCTCAAAATAACTCAACACACAGCCAATAATAAATCAAAAATAATTCCTAAGCGCCACTTCTATAATGTGATAATACTCCCAGCCTAAAAAGCTGCTGACACTCATCACAATCATACATGTGTATCAATACATTTAAACAATTAACTGTGCCTTGCTTAAAACAAAACACACTAGTAAATATATAGTAAACATATATAAGTATTCTGATGATACCACAAATATCACTTCATATGTGAAACCAATACTGATCATACAGTGCATAAACACTTACATTTTATAAAACAATAAAAAACTGAATGCATGTAAACATATAATAAAAATGTAATATAGAAAAAATTGTCCATAAAGTCCCCACAATTTAAGTGCTTCATAAAAAGTGCTCAAAATTAACCCACTACTCTGTGCTCAAAAATAATTCAGGAAGTGTATCACCATGTGCTCCCTCTGCAGAAATATTCTCACCTCGATCAGTATGACCACTACAGCTAAGGGGGGGGGGGTCAAAAACAGCTTTCTAGCCTCACCATGGGCTATAACAAGACAACTCCAGAGCTCCTCTCCACTCCTTGCTCCCAGGTAGCCAGTGATTAGAAAGAGAAAACTAATAGTGCTAAGTGATTAGAAAGAGAAAACTAATAGTGCTTTATTGTTTAAAAAGCATTTATTTGCACACAAAGCAATGACAAGGTACTCACATTTTGTTTGTAAACAGCAAAGATAAAAAGCGTGTTTGGGAATCATCCAATTCACACACACACCCCTGCCGACACTTCTCATGGAAATAACTAGGTCAATGCTAGTTCCTAGTACCACAATCGTCCGTGCCCCTTCCTAACACGTGTCGATACAGGGTCTTGTATCTTCCTCAGGGGGATTTCTATAGGATGAGCAGGCTATTAATCTATTTATACAGATGGTTGCCATCTCTTGTTGTCTACGGGCACCGCTATTTTGTTGTGGACTTTTCTTACCCTCATAAGATATACTAAAAAGTGTCTATGAGGATCACATTAATAACTCAAACTACAGTGAATGGACACTGTAAACTACAGTGAATGTACATTTGTGATCTAGGAGTGGTTCCCAATACAGTATCATAACTGTACAATTACACAAATAGTAAAAAAATAAAAATAAAAAAAATAAAATTGGAATGAAACACTCATATTTTCTACCTATGGGTAAGCCACATTTAACAGATGTCCCCAATCAGAAAGTGTAAATACTCAAAATATGAATGTTTAAGTTTAATAGGAATTAAAATAAAAAAACTGAAATAAATTTGAAATAAAGAGTGAACATGAAAAATAGAAATAAAATAAAGGTAAAGTAAAAAATAGGAATAAAATGTAAAATAAAAATACAAAATAAATTATTAATAATAATAATAATAATAATAATAATAATAATAATAATAATAATTAATAATAATACAATTAAAACAAAATTGAAATAACATAAAAATAAATATAAATAAAAATAATTCTGAACAATATTTGAAGATGGAGATTTGATATAATATAAAAAACAACAAATATTATTATTAAATGTTATAGATATAACCCCCCCCCCCCCCATATTTGACATACTAATGTGTTCTAATAAAAATAATGAAAATTAATTAAGATTAATGAAGAACACTACCCTTCCCAATTGGTATATCCAATTCCAATATCTAAGATTCCCTCTTACTTAGCTCATGGACAAAATTTCCGCCTCTCCAATGTTTGGTGCTTCCAAACCCCAGAATTGGAGTCCCCTAATCTCTTTGTTATGTGCATCCCTAAAGTCTACATACAGGTGGTGTTTATCACATGCCTTGCCAATGTTTCTAACATAACCCTCTATTCTCTTTTTAAGCGATCTCTTTGTTCTACCTATATATAATATGTTGCAGGGACATTTGAGAGCATAAACCACCCCTTTTGTCTCGCATGATACAAAGCTGCTGTTTATTTGCAAAATTTTACTAAATGTCACCTGCATCAGGCTGTGTACTTGAAAAACTGTATGCTAGCAATCAGGACTAAAAATGCATACATGCACCTGGAGGTGGAGGGTGTGCACTAAGTACATTTAGTCAAATTAAATCAAATAAATTAAAACAAATGGAGACAGGATTACTAAAATAAAATAAAATTGAATTCAATACTATTATAGGTGTTACACAGCACAAAGAACAACCAGTTGTTTGTGTATTTTGGGTCTCAAGGCTACAATATGCATTTAAGCAACTGGTTTTAGGGACATATTTCAACCAGACCTTAAACCCACGTAACCAGGTCACTTTTAAGTCTATATGGACACACAGGTTCTTGCATCTAGACTGGAATAATTTAAGTATTTATATGCCACTACTGTTAACTTTAAGGATGAAAAACCCTGTTGTTTTCCTGCATCTCACACAAAAAAAATCTGTGAAATGTTCATCTGTTTGATCTATTGGCTACATACAGTATTCCCTCTTATTTGCATGCTTACATAAGAAATACATTTGTGAAAAAAAGAAAAATAAATACATATCACAAAATAGGAAAATGAGACATCCTGCAGGTCCCTTGATATATTTCCAACCTTGGTTCAGGCCTGTGTGGTCTTTTAAACTTGATTTTGGTGCTTATTGAACAATATCTATTGTGTTTAGTTTAAGTGTACATGAACTGCCATGCAATTCACTGTGACACAATGTACTTATCTTTTGTCAACACTAATCCAAATTTTGCAATGAAAATTACAGCTTTATTGAACATAAACATTTCTAAAACTTGGGTCAGATTTACAGTACTGTGCAGTATATATGTGTTGCTTTTCCATTTGTTTTGAATGGCACCCCCACAGACATACTGTATACAATAAAAACTATAAATGATCTTTGTGTTGTTGTTCCCTGTATTTCCCAAAAGTAATGCAGGTGTGTTATTCTGGGCCCATTCAACCTGACTGGTCTGCCTTAGTACAACATTTATCAATGCACAAAACTGCACAAGTCAGTGTGTGTATAGGGATAAACTGGCAATAAAACTATACAATTGCATAGTGCCTGTGCAAAATAAACAAAAAATGCACGCAAAATTGTACAAGACAAAAGTGATACAACTCTATATAGTTTTTACTATCTATGTATAATTCCAACTCTCAGTGGCTATATAAATATCAGTATACAGTCTCTAGTCAAAGGCAAATGTGTACAGGTTACAAATAAAAAAAAAATGCTTTTGTTGAAGCATCATGCTGATGGATAAAAGATCGATATGTCTGGAAACGCTAGATCTCCCTGTAGTAAAATGCATGTGAGACAGCAATAGTTATACAGCTGGTTGAAGGTATATAGGAACTATTATGCAGATTACTGCAGTAATACCATTTTCAAATGTATACAAACAGTTATTTTGTTTGCTGAAAAGGAAATGTAGGTTTTTCATGAAACTAAATTAATTCTTGGTCTCGTTTTTTTAAAGGGCAGCCCTTTCACTTGCTAGAGATTATTCAGGAAGTATACAGTTTCCTAGGGTGGGTTGGATTTAAAGCAGAAATCAAGCCAAGAATAACACGATAAACTAATTATCCCATTAAAACATAAAAAGAAAAAAACAGCTTTTGTTTCAATATTCCACTTCACTTTTTTTTTTCTGCTGTTAGATGTCCACAGTCTGATGGCCAGCATTATTCAACTCCTTTTCTCTGATCCCATGTTGTCCTGGTCCCTTCTCTGCATGAGAAGCAACATAGTAATGAAATCCTCCCTCTGTCTCCCTGTCTTCTCCTCCTATCAGCATTCTCCTTGACATCACATAAGCTGATTGGCTCCCTGTACTGCTTCTTCCTCTTACACACCAGCTCTGCTCTGCAGGGGCTGTAAGAAACTGGTAAAAGGTCAAATTCAGGTACTTACACTAATTGCATTAAAACATACATTTATTTATGTATTAATGACTATATAGCTTAATTTGCTGGAGTCCAAATTTAAATATTGCTGTCACAAATGATATAGCCTAAATGTAAAAGCGGTGCAATTATGTTGCTAAGAATATAATATGTACTGCTATAGAAGTCATAAGCATTCCATCTCCAGATAATGGTGAAAGCAAAGCTAGAAGGCCATAAGGAAAATTTGAGCCAAGAGAAAGGCTGCTATTGCTTAAAGTGGTAATAAACCCACACAATTAAAAAAAACTGCATACTAGCTCATTATGAAATACTTGCCTCAGAACGAAGTCCCCGTATCGGAGCCCGTGAGTAGCCGGAGCCGCAAGGAGTTTTCTTCCCGGCAAGATCCGGCAGCATCTGCCAGACCTTCAGCCGGGCATTCAAAGTGCATGCGCCTCTAATGTCAGCGGCTGCATGCAAGGGGAATATCTCCTAAACCGTACAGGTTTAGGAAATATTAATTTTACCTACAGGTAAGCCTTATTATAGGCTTACCTATAGGTAAAAGTGTCAAATTTGGGTGTGCAACCACTTTAACTCTATATTTGATAATGCTTGTCCCATGGATGGTATGGTGATCCAAAGGCGTTGTGCTTTTTAGGTCACTGATATGTATGCAGATCAGGAGTTATGACTTTCTACCTGACTTCACTTGTCACATGCACGTTCAGGGTTAGTGGTTTAAAAAGTTTTAAGGCCAAAGACAGCCACACAAATAGAATCTTCATTAATAGGTCTCTGTTTTACCCTGACTAAAGGTTTTCTTTAACGTGTATCTAATTCAATTTTTTTGTTTTTGATGGTGGGAAGTAGGAACACCTGGCAAGTTTATATCGCTGTCTTCACTGTATGGATTCAGCCTCTTTATTCTTTATTTTGATCACTTTCATTGAGATTTAAATTGATACTAAAGTTTTTTTTCCTCAATAACAAACATGTTATACTTACCTACTCTGTGCAATGATTTGTGCTTTCCTCCTCTTCTCGGGTCTCCTGCAGGTGTTCCTGGCTCCTCCACTCTGCTGAGTGCCCTATAGCAAGCTACTTGTTAAGGCAGCACTGATTGGCACTGATAGGCGGTACTGACTGGCACTGACAGGTGGCACTGATGGGCAGCACTGATAATGAGGTACTGACAGGTGTTACTGCTGGGCAGTGATTGGCATTGTGGTGGGCACTTGCAAAGTTTATTATTGAGGCACTGTTGGGCATGTGATTTGTACATTTGAGGGGGCTGTGCTGATAATCAATGTGCTGATTATCAGCACAGACCCCCCTCTTACAGGGAGAGACACCGATCGGGTCTCTTCCTGTCAGCGCAAACCGAAAAATGCCGTTTTCAAGTTTCTATGAGCCTTGGGCAGTCTCTGTATGGGCCCCAAGGAGCAAATAAGCTGTACTGCAGTGCAGAAGAATGATGATAGGAAGAGAAAGCTGAGTGACAGAAATTTGAGCTCATCAGTTTGCTGTTTTTTTTTTCACTGTCCAGTTACAGGGTGTTAGGACAAAACCCTTAAGTGCCCACTCACACCTGTCTGGTTCATGCAATAGGTTAAGAAAGTTCATTCATTTAAAAATCATTCACGTCAGTTGGGCATGGACAGTTCTTTGCTATCAATATGACGGCTCATATGCCGCATACACACCATCACTTTATGTGATGAAAAAAAACGACACTTTCTGTGAAGTAAAAAATGACGTTTTTGAAACTTCAATTTTCAAAGACGAAGTTGCCTACACACCATCGTTTTCTCACAATGATCTTGCAAAGTGAGGTTACGTTCCACCACGTTTTACCATTGAAGCTTGCTTCATAAGTAGCTTCTGGGCATGCGTGGATGAAAAAACGTCTTAGAAAACAACGTTTTTTGCTACACACGGTCAATTTCTGTGAAGTAAAAAGTGCACTTTTGAAAAACGACACATAAAATTGAAGCATGCTTCAATTTTTTTTGGTCGTTTTTTACAAGTCATAAAACGACGTTTTCCCCCACACACAGTCAATTAAAGTGACGTTTTTAAAAACGTCATTTTTTTTCATCACATAAAGTGATGGTGTGTACGCGGCAATACAGTCCGATAAGGTTACATGACAGACTGAATCCTGCAGGAAAACATCCCTTCCTATCTTTTCCTATCTTTCCTTCCCCCCTCAGGCAAATTGCTCTCTTTTGTCTCCCCCCTTCTTTCTAGCCACAAGCCACTTCGGAATACAGGTGGCTATTCCTCACTTTTCCTTCTCTCTTCTCTGGTGGCTCACCTCCTTCTTGGGCATTTCTACACTTCCCCTGATCCCTCTCCTGCTCTTGCTTAGGAGGAATCTTTGTTGAACAGGATGCTCTTCTATTATAAAACCTTTTCTGTTGCGTCTCTCTTCATTTTTATAGTTTTTTTTTTCTTGTGTGATGAGTTCCTGTGCATCGCTCTTGTGTCCAGACAGATTCCCACTAATTACCCTGTTTAGCTGTTTTGAACTTTATCTTATTCTTTTGAACAGTATTATTAGAAAATGCACTGTATTGCAGTGTGATGCCACTGCATGAAAAAAAAATACTGTGTACAGTAAGATACACAAAAAAAGGTGAATTATGATTAAAAAAAGAAAAGCGCTGTTGTGTATACTATGTACCAGCCGAGAGAATAGCACGTTAAAATCTGCCTTTTATTATATCTCTAAGACAGAAGCTCAGCATTCATTATAATTAGTTCAGCATATGGACAATTTTGTTAATCCTCAAAACAGATACGTTTGAGATTAAAGTGTACACCCCTACGCTAATCTGTGCTTTAGAGAACACAAAGCTGTCATTTGACAGTAAGTCATGTTGTTAAAACAACAAAAAATTTACTTTCCAATTTTAATCACACTCTCTATACATTTTTAAAGATAAATACTTGCTTGTACAACATGAAAACATTTTATGGCTTTATAGCTTTTTATCAAAGTTATATTTATATATTTTTTCTTCATATTGAGTAGGTGAAATCTGAGATGCCTATGAAATTCAAACCAATGACCTTCATTATTTATCAAATGTTCATGGACAGGCAAACATTTCTTACTTTTGATTCAACCTTTTAATTTTTTTTCTCTATTTACTCCAGAGGATAGGGTACACTGTTGAAGGGGTTTATTTTCTGATTGCTGGCTTTTTTTTTTTTTTATAAAACACATATTTACCTATTCTCTCTTTAATCCCACCCTGCATTACGTGTACGCTGATTTACGCCTAGAATTCGCAAATGAGCGAGATACGCCTATTCACGAACGTACGCTTGCCCGTCGCAGAAAAGATATGCCGTTTACGTAAGGCGTTTTCAGGCCTAAAGATATTCCACCAAAAAGATGGCGCAGCCAATGTTAAGTATGGTCGTCGGAACCGCGTCGAATTGTTAAATTTTTACGTCGTTTGCGTAAGTCGTCCGTGAATGGGGCTGGGCGTAATTTACGTTCACGTCGAAACCAATAAGTCTTTGCTGTGTAATTTGGAGAATGCGCACTGGGATACGTCCAAAATGTCATTTACGTGGGGTCATGCTTTATTTACATAAAACACGCCCACCTCTTCACAATTTGAATTAGGCACGCTTACGCCGGCACATTTATGCTACGCCACCGTAACTTAGGACGCAAGTGCTTTGTGAATACAGCACTTGCCTCTCTAACTTACGGCGGTGTAGCGTAGATGAGATACGCTAAGCCTGCCTAACGTTAGGCACTTCTTCCTGAATCCAGCTAAATGTATAGTCCGTTCATGAAAAGGCCAATAAGAGTTGGATTGACAATAATATGCGCTACTGGTAGGTAATCTCCAATGCTTACATTCAAAAAACTATAGACTGCACACCAAATAGTAAAATATTTGGATTCCGTTCAGCTATACATAATATCTAAATTTGTTTTTTTACTTATAAATAAGTGACAAATCTGAATATGAATACATAACTTTTAAGCAAAGTTAGGGCCACCAGCAGCATAAGTTATCGGTTTCTTCAAATCTTTCTTGGTAAAAGCTATTTTTTTCAAGGTCATGTTGTTCCATATTCATTCATTTATCTTTTCTGTCTCCAGGCTTTACAGTTTTTAAGCACATTGCAGACCATTATTTTATAAAGAACTTTTTTCCACTAAAATGTAGCAGTCCTACTCACACCGAGAAGAGGAATGGAAATTGAAAGTAATTTTTTTTTCAAAATATGTATCTATAAATCACTATATTTTCTGATAACATCTTTATTAAAAGACAGTGAGTTACAGGTTGCGACTGCGAAGGAAAATTAAAATGAATATCTAACTCCTTACAGACTTTCTTCAATCCGATATAGAGAAGGTAATAATATCCAATTGCAAATCAAAATGCACATGGCCATAGAGAAGTTTGAATATTTCAAATGATGTTCTAATCCATGTCACCATTTATTGCTACATATATCATATAGGCTTGCTATTATTTCTGTTCCCAACCTCTCAATTGTGGAAGTTAAGATTAAGTAATAAAGCACTGCAAAAAAATCTGTGGCCTCTGCAAGCCAGTCAGATTTCATTGTAGTGCTGAAGCAGTTTATAGAACAAAAGCTGGTATGAATCCATTTACACTATGTTGTGTTTCAGGACCCATGTTCAGGGCACAATTTTTTTGGGTGTTGCTGAGTGCTGTGTTAACACATAACCTTTATCAAGAGAAAGCCCCAGTGTAGGAAAAATTGCTCCTGTTCTATTCTTTTTTTCATTGTAGCACACAGCAATGCACATCTAGTGTTGTAACAAAGGTGTGTTTAGTTGCCATTTAAAATGGGTAAACCCAAGCATTCTACCAAAAAAAATGGCATACCATCTGAACAGAAATGTTAACTAGCACAGTTACGTTTCTGAGGAATGATTAATTATGGTATTCTTGCATTATGGGCCTACATGGCAGTCTTGATGGTCACTGTGTATGGTACAGTCCTAGTTTGCTGTGCACATACAAAATATAAATAATGATTATTTGTGCTTTCTGCCCTAATAAGGTTCACAAAGAAATTAATATGTTAACATTTTACTTACAACTTCATTTTAAAATACAATCTATTGTAGTGCAACTTTCTGAAGCTCATCAGGATGTTTGGAAATGTGGGTTCTGGTCAGTCATGATAAAGAAGACACTGAAATTATAATATGTAGATAACTGTTTTACTAAAGACTTCAGACATAAAATTGATTTCATGTCTGTAGACAAAGGTAGCTGTCATTCACAGATGTACAGAAGGGGGTTCTCCTGTATACTTTTCTCAAGTCTTAACCACTTAAGGACCCCTTCATGCAGATATACGTCGGCAGAAGGGCACGGCTGGGCACAACAACGTACCTGTACGTCCTCTTTAAGAGCCCAGCCTCGGGGTCACAAGTGTCCCGCGATCGGTCACAGGAGCTGAAGAACAGGGAGAGGTGTGTGTTCCCTGATATAGGGAAAGACGATCACTGATGTCACACGTCTAGCCCGCCCCCTACAGTTAGAAACACATATGAGGTCACACTTAACCCCTACAGCGCCCCCTAGTGGTTAACTCCTTCACTGCATTGTCATTTTCACAGTAATCAGTGCATTTTTATAGCACTTTTCGCTGTGAAAATGACAATGGTTCCAAAAATGTGTCAAAATTGTCCGATGTGTCCGCCATAATGTCGCACTCACGAAAAAAAACGCTGATCACCGCCATTAGTAGTAAAAAAAATTATTAATGAAAATGCCATAAAACTATCCCCTATTTTGTAAACGCTATACATTTTGCGTAAACCAATCGATAAACGCTTATTGCAATTTTTTTTACCAAAAATAGATAGAAGAATACGTATCGGCCTAAACTGAGGAAAAATAATGTTTTTTTATATCTTTTTTGGAGATATGTATTATAGCAAAAAGTAAAAAATATTGAATTTTTTTTTCAAAATTGTCGCTCTATTTTTTTTTTAGCGCAAAAGTTAAAAAACGCAGAGGTGATCAAATACCACCAAAAGAAAGCTCTATTTGTGGGGAAAAAAAGAAAGCCAATTTTGTTTGGGAGCCACATCGCACGACCGTGCAATTGTCAGTTTAAGCGACGCAGTGCCGAATCGCAAAAAGGGGCAAGGTCCTTAACCTGCATAATGGTCCGGGTCTTAAGGGGGTAACCTGCAACCTCCCACCTCCTGAAAATATTCACATGCATACATGTGTCACACTCTACCTATAGGTCTATCTTTATTCTTCACTTTCTCTCGTTCTCTCTCTTTCTCTCAATATATTATTATTATTATTTTATTATTATTATTATTATTATTATTATTATTATTATTATTATTATTATTATTTATATTATTTTGTATAATAAATGTAATACAATTTCAGCCAAAACACATATCCAAATTGTGTTTTTATGTTTGTTTATGTATCTTAAAGTCAATGAAATTTCCCTCTGTTTCCCCTACACACATACATACTATGATTCCTCCATTCATTAAGAGCAGGATATGTCTCAGTGCTCCTGATTCCGCTATAAATAGGAGGTTGGTTTTGCCATGTGGTATCCATAGATGTACCTTCATGCAGGTGGATAGTCTGCCTCATACTGAGGTTACCTTTGTAAGCAGTCAGCAGGCATATCTTTACAGAGAATGTCTTTTTATTACTGAAAGATTTATAGCATCTAATTTAGTTATGTATGTGGGCTGCACAAGTGAATTGCCTACCGTAACACACTTCATTTCCCACAATAAACTAAGCAGGGGGGGAAATACTGAGTTTACTATGCATGCTTTCGAAGTTATATTTATTGCACAATTTTCCAAAACACATGAACATATTAAAAATATATTTTTCTGTATATCAGAATATTCTGTTTATCTGTATCAATAAACACTGTGTAGACAGAAATATGTGGGCTTTAAATTGATAATTTACCCACATTGTAGAACTAAATTACCTGCTAATATTATTTCCTCCATGTTAAATAATTTAGCTGTATTACATAGCAAGTATACTTATTATAACTAACAATATTCACTATTACAAACCAGTGCATACAACTTTTATTTATGTCTAGTATTATAGCAGTAACAGTCAATCATATGATGATTGGGATATCAAAACTGCGCCCGACTGATAACCCACTACTGCGCCAGTATGGAAAGAAGTTGAAGCGCCTAGCTGCTGTTTAAATAAATACTATGTGAAAATAAAGGAATATATTATATACATCAAGTGCCAATATAAAACCACAGCGCTATGAGAATAAATAAATATTCAAATCTAAATGTATACAAGTGTACAATGTGATATCACAATTATAAGTGAATAAACTCATAAAATTGTAAACATGCAAATAAGTGAAAAAAAGTCTGTGATGTTACAAAAAAACGTGAAGTATTTAAGAGGAAAGTTCATATAACTTCAATATAGTTGATCCACTCTTCCAGGGCTTCCACCACACCTCAGTGTTCAGTGCTCCAATCCCCCCTCACAGTGGACGCTCACCACAATACTATGCCTCCCACTCTCGTGTTTGGCTAACGAGCTTGTAATAAGAGTATCTCCAAGGTGTCACCAGTATATGAATCCCAGTGTTAGATTCGAGGATGTTCCAAAATAGAAATGCAAAAAAAGAAAAGTGCACAATAGTGTAAAAACGTAAGACCAGTTTAATAAAAACACTCAAATTAACCTTCAAAAATTGCACTCACAAACGAAATCAAATGCAAAACTTTGTGTGATAACAGATCACTGCACACTTCAAAGTCCTCAACTGCAGATAACAGTGGTCACGGCGGACCCTCGATCAACTGGACAATCTCACCACAATCCTTGGCACAGCACACCACTTCAAACGATAACTCTTTAACTCGGTAATTCAAAACAGCTAAGAGATGGCTGTAAACAGTCCTAGATGTAACTTGGAACTTTTTAAACATGGATTAGGCCACGCCCCGACATGTTTCGACTTCCTGTCTTATTCATGGGTCGCATGAATAAGACAGGAAGTCGAAACATGTCGGGGCGTGGCCTAATCCATGTTTAAAAAGTTCCAAGTTACATCTAGGACTGTTTGCAGCCATCTCTTAGCTGTTTTGAATTACCGAGTTAAAGAGTTATCGTTTGAAGTGGTGTGCTGTGCCAAGGATTGTGGTGAGATTGTCCAGTTGATAGAGGGTCCGCCGTGACCACTGTTATCTGCAGTTGAGGACTTTGAAGTGTGCAGTGATCTGTTATCACACAAAGTTTTGCATTTGATTTCGTTTGTGAGTGCAATTTTTGAAGGTTAATTTGAGTGTTTTTATTAAACTGGTCTTACGTTTTTACACTATTGTGCACTTTTCTTTTTTTGCATTTCTATTTTGGAACATCCTCGAATCTAACACTGGGATTCATATACTGGTGACACCTTGGAGATACTCTTATTACAAGCTCGTTAGCCAAACACGAGAGTGGGAGGCATAGTATTGTGGTGAGCGTCCACTGTGAGGGGGGATTGGAGCACTGAACACTGAGGTGTGGTGGAAGCCCTGGAAGAGTGGATCAACTATATTGAAGTTATATGAACTTTCCTCTTAAATACTTCACGTTTTTTTGTAACATCACAGACTTTTTTTCACTTATTTGCATGTTTACAATTTTATGAGTTTATTCACTTATAATTGTGATATCACATTGTACACTTGTATACATTTAGATTTGAACAGTCAATCATAGTTTAGAACTTAATAGTATGTTTTTTATTATCATAGCTAAGTTTATTTATATATATTTTTGCTATAGGTCAATATACATGTTTTTATATGTATTGTCTAATTATACAGAGGACCTTTACTTTGCGGGCCTCAGTTTTCAGCCCTTAAGGAGTCTGGCTGTCAAAAAATCAGCTGCTAACATATTGTGACTTTCACATTTATAGTGACTCATTTGTTCTGTATTTTGTCATGCATGAATTTATTGTACTTCAAATAATTATGGTTACCATTGGAACAAGTTGCACTTAACTGTAGAATTAATATAACAGCTCTACTTGTTTAAAAAATAAAAAAACAGAGGACAGCTAACTGTTAATAAAGGATAAGGGGTGTGGTGGCTGACATCACTAACTGAATATAGCCATAGAGTAGATTAAAGAATTGATAGCAACGACTCCCACCTGTCAATAAAATCCTATGAGAAAGGATCGGGGGACGGGGAAAAATTACACTGTCTGTGTCAATGGATGCAGCTAGCAGGGCTCAAGAGTGAGCCCGCACGATTATCTTCCTTAGCAAGTGGCTTGATAGGGAAAGAGACAAAATCACCAGTGGGGGACCCCAGAAGACAAGGGTCAGGGCTGCTCTGTGCAACACATTGTATTATGTTTGTTATAAAAAAAAAAACACAAGGGTTTGATATCACTTTAATAGCTATATACAAGCTGCTTGAAGCTAATACCCACATATACAGATTAATACTTTTAGACTGTTATTTTTTATGCAGATGCTGTAAACTTAAGATTTGTACTCACATAAAGAATAGAGGTGAATAGAAATTATTCTGTCAACAATTTCTGTTACAATTTTAGTCCTGAAGCACATCTGAAGCCTCGTACACACGGCCGAGGAACTCGACGTGCCAAACACATCGAGTTCCTCGGCCAGTTCAGCACTGAAGCCGCCGAGGAGCTCGGCGGGACGAGAGCTCCCATAGAACAACGAGGAAATAGAGAACATGTTCTCTATTTCCTCGTCGAGCTCCTCGTCGGCTTCCTCGGCTGAAAGTGTACACACGACCAGTTTCCTCGGCAGAATTCAGCCAGAAACTCGGTCGGAAGCTGAATTCTGCCGAGGAAACTGGTCGTGTGTACGGGGCCTGAGACTTGTTGTCTGTTTTCAGTACCAACATATTTCTGGGGAAAACACCAATATCTGGGGAGATAAAGCAAGTTCCTAAGCTAGATATTTCAATTGATGGATCAGAGAGAGAACACTAACTTTAATTAATGTTTACGATATTGTTTTATAAAAAGGAGCTGTAGAAATCACTATAACCAGTTTCTGCTAATATACAGTCCAGTGTCTGACATTCAATTAACAGTACATATTGTACTGTATATGGCAAAATAATAGAAATCCCTTTTACAAGCCACTCAGAAAATCAACTAAGGAAAGATACAGTCGAGCAGAGATGTTTGTTTTTTACTCCTTCCCCATGTCTTTGATCTTAATGCATTATTAAACTTGGCCAGCTTAAACTTTATCACCACTCAATTCTTTTTATTTTGGTTTGCATAGACTATTTATTTGCTAGAAAATATATCAGGTTTTTATTTCTTATGTTTCTGCTAGGGAAATTCCTGTCAGGACAGGATCTATTTTTAAAGTGGAGGTTCACCCTAAAACAATTATATACCATTACATCCAGCATACTAACGACATGTACAGTATGCTGGTATTTATTTATTTTTCGCTGTACATACCGTTTAATAGTTCTTTTTCTTTTCTCACTCAGGCGGGGAATAGGCGTTCCTATGAAGAGGCGTAGATGATTGACGTGCTGATAAGGTGCGTCCCGCGTTCCGAAAATAGCCGAACTGGGACTCTGCTATATACGGCGCCTGCGCAGTCAGCTCTACACGGCTCCTAGTCTGTGCGCAGGTGCCGTATAGCGCCGTATAGAGCCGAGTCCCAGTCGGGCTATTTTCGGAACGCGTGACGCGCCTTATCCGCACGTCAATCATTTACGCCTCTTCATAGGAACGCCTATTCCCCGCGGGAGTGAGAAAAGAAAAAGACCTATAAAACGGTATGTACAGCGGAAAAACAAAATACCAGCATACTGTAGCTGTCGGAAGTATGCTGCATGTAATGGTATATAGATGTTTTTTAGGGTGAACCTCCGCTTTAAGGAACTGTAAGGAACGGCTAGAATCTCTGGGGGAGATTTAGTAAGGCTGGCCATACATTATACATATTTCTTATACAACTTTCCTTTAGATTTACCAAAACTATATAATAGGAGGTCAAACCTAAACACTTTCAATCTGTATGCAGTCATGCGGGCTCTTTCACTACATAGTTGAAGGTAAATCTAAATAAAATTGAATAAGAAATTTGTATGGTGTATGACCAGTTTTAAACTAAGGAAATCAGAATCTGGTGCAATTGTGCATGGTAACCAACCAGCTTCAGCCTGTTCAATTAAGCTTTGGCAATAAAACCTGGAAGTTAATTGTTTTTTAGGCAGCACTGCACCATATGTTGCACTTTTCGGTTTTAGTAAATAACAACCTGTGCATTTTTTGCTTTTCCTGTTTCCCCTACTTTACCATAAAAAAAGTCACACTCTAAGCAGCCTCACCCAAGCTAGACCACAGAATGTAGGCAGGCCCTCTCTATCCTCATGTAAAATACAGCACTGTTGATAATGTTGGAATGTGTATGTCAAGAAGAGAACCAGTCAAAAAGTGCATAGGAAGTTTGCAGGATTGAGGAATAAGGTAAGTATATCTACTTATTTCTCTACACTTACAAAAAAACATGCAGCGCGGATGACCCCAACTGCAAAGATCATTTTTTCACCTAACCTGAATATCACCTATTGATTTTAACTATAATGATAATATATAAATAATGATACGAATAGTCCAAAATCTTCACTTAGAAAATGTATAAAACATTGTTTCTAAACTAATAGTTTTGTGTGGGGATTTGATATTCGACCCTCAGTGTTTTCAGCTGCTGTCTTTTAGGGTTTTTTTTTGCGCTGGTTGATTTGCATTCTGTTTACCTATTAATACCCATTTTCAGTATTGCAGTTATTATTACCATAACACTATAATCCTATTTTTGCAAATATGTAGCAATACCTCTTTTTTTCTTATCTCCCCCAATGGCAAATTGGCTATAACTGGGGTTTAAAGAGGCACTTTAATGTGTACAAAATTTTTAAGTGCAGTGCCAGTGAATGGAGGAGGTATTCATTTGAGTGATCACCTTGTTCTCTATTCATTAATCTTGTTTCATTCATAGAAGCTGTAATACTGGTTTCTATGAATGGGGTAGCTGATCAGAAAGGGTGGTCAAAGTCAAGCACTCTTGATGCGTGCACATGACAGGTCCCCCAGTTATATTAACCCCCACTGCACCAGAAAATTATGGCAGTGGGATAGGGGGGATTGATGGTGGAAAAATTGATGAAAACCAGGAGCCAGCAGCACAAGGGACACAGCACATTAATAGTAAGTCATGTTCCTTGTGCTTATTTTTTTTTTTTTTTATCTTGACTGCACTTAGGCTTTAAGTGGCCTTAAATAGGTAACTCAGTAACATAAATTGTATAGTTGCCTATAGTTCCATATAGATTAAGTAATCAAAAAGTCAAAACATGTTTTCTACTAGTAGACATGAGCTTCAAGACCAAAAAAGGCCTCTCTTCCTCAGGAGTTTAGGTACCAGGCCAGATGACCTAAGTGCTGGTAACCTGTGGTGTCCTATGTGATGTATTTTCATCTGTCACATATTCCAGTGCCCGTCCCTTGAATTGTTTGACTCTCCTTATGAAATTATGGGCTAAAGACAGGATTAGAGTTCTTAGACAAAATGACTAATTGTTGCTACTAGAAGCCACCTGACAGGTTAAAGCTGCATCCCAAACTGAGAATATTATGTACACAGTACACACTTGCCTTGTAAGTTGTGATTCAGATTTTTTGCACAACATTTGAAATTTAAACCATTTTCCAAGTTTCCATCACAGCATAATCTGTTTCATTTTGTCATGCTTGTTACTTTAATGTTAAAAAAGATGATCATTTTTTATATCACTTTTTCTCATCAGAGATTGCTTCCTATGTATTGGTCTACAATATGTTAGTAGAGCTGCATAATGGTCTATACAATTCACGCTGAGAAAAATGATTCTGTATTTTAGATTCCTTTAACACAGTCTTTTTTTCCATTCATATTGGAACAATGGCAAAACAAGACATCAATAAATGTAACTAGAATTATGCTTCCTGTTAAAGCAAAATAGCTATAACATGCTATGTGATACTATACGTACACAATGGTAAATTACAGGAAGAACAGAGTGTATTACACTTGTCTCATACTTGCTGAAATGTTAAGTTGCTTCCAATGGAGTGTTGTGGCAGTGTTATGAAAAGCTGTAATTACTGTGCCTCCAGCATTTCATCTATTTTAGAATGGTTAGCAGAAATGCAGCCTATTAAAGTGTCTTTAATTTTATGAAATTGGAATATGTGTACCGCACACATAAAACTATAACTATATGAAAGGCAAGAGCAAAATGCAAGTTGCAATATACTATTAAATGCTTTATTAAGACGTAGTAGGCACAAAATTACCTTTTAGTACTAGACCCAATAACTTTCCATTTTATTTTTAATTATTTTTATATTTAAACTGGAGTAAAGGCCAGGTTGTTTAAGATTTAGAATATGCTGAAATGTATGCAGAGGCAATGTTAAATCTCCTGCCAGACCTTTGATACTTTATCCTCTGCAACCAGCAAAGAGATCCCCTCGCCCCCCCCCCCCCCCCCCCCCCCACACACACACACACACACACTTCTAGCTTGTCATGACAACAGCTGCTCAGCTGTGAACTTAACTTGTTGGCTTTCCTCTCCTCTTAAGTGCATTCTCCATATATTCCTGTGTAGACACTTATAGGGGCTGCTGATTGCTTTGAAAGCAATTGGTGTACTGCTGCTACTGTATATCAGTTTCATTTGCACAAACTGTATCTTTGTAATGCTTCAGTCCTAAATAGGGAATTCCAGCTTACATCATGCTGTTTTCAAGCAATAAAAGTGCTAAACCCACTACTTTATAGTGTATATATTGTTAAGCTATAAGAGGTTGTGAGGAAGTTTTTAGATGAATTATATACCGGGTACTTACTTATTAATGTTTTCAAATCATTCATTCCATCCAAGCCTTTCAAAAGCAACACAAGTCACTCACTAAAACAATCTGATTTCTAGTTTTTAGGTAACAGATTGTCTGATTACTAGTGAGGTATTTAGTGGTCTAAGACCTGGCAATGAAGGAGTAAGGGAGATTCATTCTGCTAATAAGGAAAACAAATATGGACAGGTGAGGGGTGGGAAGAGTCAAGTTAAAAGACATTTTAACCTCCCTGGCGGTATGATTCTTTCTGGTTTTAGGTGCTGAAAGCGGTACCATTATTTTGCATGGAAATTTGGCGTTTTACATTGTAGGCCTGCAATTCTTTGGAATAACTCACTTAACCCCCCTGACGGTAAACACGAGCATGACTCGGGGTTGGTTTTACATGTTAGGATCGGCAAACCCGAGTCACGCTCGGGCTGGACGGGCTTACCTTTCGCTGGATCCACAGGCTTGGTTTACTCACCTTGTCCCTGGATCCAGCGATGCCACCCGCTGTGTGAGCGAGCAGGACCTCCTCGCTCGATTCACAGTCCCCGCGTGACGCCGATCTCCGTTCCCTGCGACGTTACGACGCACGGGAGCGGAGAACGGCGCCAAATTCAAAAAACTAAACAAACACATTACATACAGTATACTGTAATCTTATAGATTACAGTACTGTATGTAAAAAATACACACCCCCCTTGTCCCTAGTGGTCTGCCCAGTGTCCTACATGTACTTTTATATAATAAAAATGTAATTTCTGCCTAAAAACTGTAGATTGTCCAAAAGTGTCCCTTTATGTCAAAAATGGTTTTAGATCAGCTAGAAAACAGCGATAATAAATTATAATCACTTGCAGAAATGTGCGATAGCGATTTGCGGGGAAATTCGTCATAAAAAAAATAAAATAATGACAGCGACAATTCTGCAACTGCAAATTTCAGTGATTTTGAGTTGATTACATTATTGAATAATTTTTATTATAATTATATTATTATTTGTTATAATTATTTATAATTATTTATTATATTATAATTTATAATTTTGTTTTAAAAAAAAAAATCATACCCGGGATGCCTACAAGACTCTTGCTTGGTCAGATTTAAGTGAGTTATTTCTAAAAATTACAGGCCTACAGTATAAAACGCCAATTTCCTTGCAAAATAAATGTACCGCTTTGGTACGTAATTCCAGACAGAATCATACCGCCAGGGAGGTTAAATCTGTCCAAACAAGAGTCTAGTAGACATCCCGGGTATAATAAAATTTGAAAAACAAAATCATAAATTATAATATAATAAATAACTATAAATAATTCTACCACAGGTTTACTGTTTAAAAGGTACTGTACTCAGAAATAAATAATTGAACACATAAATTGCACCAATTAAGAAAATGTAGATGTACAAAAACCTTTGGTTGGTAGTATATTTTCTTAAATGGATGACAGTAAGCCAATCAGAATCCAAGAGCATTTTGCTACACTTAAAAGAAAGAAAATAAGAAACACTTCATAGCTCGGTGAGCAGATGCACAAATTAACAATAAAATTCAGCAAAAAGAAATGAAGTGTGATTTTGTATGCGGAGTGCACACATAGCAAATCTCTTTGTGCTCTTACTCTGACAGCTTTACTTAAAAGCATCTTGAATTTAGTCAATGCTCCTGCAGTATTCCAAAGACAAGTGAACTGCTAAATCCAAAAGATTGTTAGTGTAATCAATATTTTGGAAGCTGTGGGGCATGTGAAGTTGAATGTCTTTAAAAGTCCTAGCTATTTATTTCCACAAGTGTTATCCCAAAGCAGTTTTCCTGACAGTTTCTGCACTTCAGCCATCAATCTATTTAAAAGCTCACCATCTAAAATCCGAAGAGATCTTCAGAGAAGATTCCCTTAGATGTATTATATTTGCATAGTTATACTTTATTTCTGTTCAGAGGATGGATTAACAGTTTCACAACAGAAAAATTACTTTCTTTCACTTTTCTAGAATTTTAGACACACAGGGAAGACACTTTGTTGGGTTTTCTATTTTATTCCTTATCATATATTTGACACAACATGTTTCCATTTTGTATTAGCTCCAAGTTGAAAAATGACCTTTTTTAACTGCACTCATAAAACCTGTATGCACCGAGCCCATTTATTTGTAGTTTGGATCCTGGAAAATTGTAATTCTGCCAGTGACATAATGATTTAGTACTAAAGAAAGCCTGAATAGCATGAAGAAAATAGAATGAGTGATGTTTTGTTTGTACTATGTGGGGGAAAACATATTTTGCGCCTTCATGAAAATACACTACAGCTATCATGGGTGACAACATATGTGGACATAAAGCAAATGTGATTTCATTTGTCCCTATAATTAGGAATGGGCATTTGTAACGGTCTAGAAATTCGCATGAATGGGCATTTGTAATGGTCTAAATCTCCAGTCTTGTTGTAATAGTGCAGACTTACATCTCAGGGATAGCTGTTTGTCGTGTTTTTTAGGTGTATTCTACCCCTCTGGGAGCTGAGTCTCCAGATTTAAGGCTCCCATTGAGGCTAAGGCCTCGTACACACGACTGGGTTTCTCTGCAAAAACCAGCAGGAAACTGGACGTGTGTAAATTTTTCGACGAGAAAACTGTCGAGGATCCTGTCGAGCCAAAAAGAGAGCATGTCTTCTTTTTCCTCAATGGGAATGGAGAAACTTGCCTTGTCGAGTTCCTCGACAGCCTAACAAGGAACTTGACGAGGAAAACGATGTGTTTCGCCCGTCGAATTCCTTGGTCGTGTGTACGAGGCTTGACAGTTCTCCTGAATCTCCTCAGTGCTGAAAATGGATGCTCATAAACACTGTCAAGACAAGGTCCTCTGGAAACCAAGGCAAAATGCCAATTTAGTAGGAAATTTGCATCTCCCCCCACCCCCCGAGCTAAAGTAAAGCTTGCTATTCCATAGTACAGTGGTGCAGAAATGACTAGCTGCCTATTGACCTTTTGAGTTACACCTTTTGCTCTATTTAAAATTAAGAGGGATGGAAAGTCATAAAACAACATGATCAGTTCTCTGTGATTTCATACATGAATAGAATTGTGGAATGTGTCATTGTTATTTGTCTGCAAACCTTCATGTTGTAACGATGTTGGAGCTGAACCAGATTCAAGGCTGTTATACTGGGATTCATCTGAGAACTAAAGTAAAGTATAACTCATCAAGTGCATTCTTTTTTTCTTCTAGTACCTTTAAAGGCTTTAAATTTATGTTTCTGATACAAAGCATATATTTAATGTGGCTATACAAACTGTAATAAAAAGTCAGCAAAACAATTTCTAAGGTAAAAAAAAAGGGATACAAAATTGGTTAGAGTAAATAGAATTAACTCTATGGGTTGTAAACGTTTAATTAAAAAATAAAGTATTTAATAATTCACCAGTCACACTAATTTATGTATAAAAGCTATGGTTGAGCAGATTTTCCATTCACTTCACATCTGTATCTCTCTTAATACTGATTGCATATAACAGATGCATTAAGTGTTCTTCGTACTTCCTTTTTTGTATTGGTCACAGTAAATGCCATATTGTCATAGCAGTAATATGGCTATAGAATATAGGCTTAAAAGACACTTACTCTTTTTTTAAAAACTCACATTTTGGCCACTCCGATGAAGGTATACTGTTACTGTATATATTTATTGAAGTACCCAGATTTTCTAACAATGACTGTTTGCTAATCATCATACCAATTTAAAATCATTTGTTTTATAGTATTTCCTTTACTCAATCACAAGTAAAAAAATTAACAGAATTTCTTCACACACTATTGCTATATGTGAACACAATAATGCTTTAATAAGAAAAAAGGTAAAAACAAGTAATAACAAAAAAGTTGTTTTTGTACTTTAGCTGTAAGCTGAAAACTTTATTAGATGCTGGATAGAAGCAATATATCTGTATTACAATACTGTCCGATTGGAAGTCTTTCTAACATCTTATGACCTAGTTAGTAGTTGAGATTTATGTGCCTGTCAGGAGTTAAGAGTTTCATCTTAGTAGGAAAGGAGCAAAGATTGTCTTTTTTCCCATTAAGGAAATTCTGTCCATGCAACTCTGTACAGTTCAATAACTACCACCAATTGACATGAACAGAATGGCTTTTATTTGCTTGCCCTTTTTAGTGTTCTTATTTCTGCAACAGGCTTATTTATGTTTTTTTTCAACAGTACCATTTTAAGTTAGTTAAGAATGAGAGCATTTCCAGAGAAAAAGAAAAAAAACACCTGCAAAATAGTTTAGTTATTTAGCAGTTTTCAACTGTAGCATGAGATACAGTCTGAATCCTAAAGATTGAAATAGGTTTGTAAATTTTATTTCAGATGGTTTTTACATGCTATCTCGTTGTGGAGTTGAACCCGATTCACCAAAAATATTATGTCAATACTGATTTTTTTTTTAGCAAAAATCCATGATGGCTCTTGATTTGATTTGTTTTTAAGAAAAATTTGAGTCCGGGGTAGATTGGACATGTCCTCTTAGCTCACCAAGTCAGTATTGTTGTATATCTCTAAACGGGTTGTGTACATGATTGTTCTTTCTGCCTTTATTGCCTTACTTCAGGGCTTGTTCCACCTTCTGCCTCACATGTATGTTGTGTTTATAATCAGGTTTTGTTTGGTTACATTGGTTCAGCTTGGGCCAGTATAAGTATGCATGTTCCACACTTGGCTGATACCCATGACGAACTTGGTATTTCTAAATGGATGCAAAACATTCTTTGGTTGGACCATGTGGAGATGAGTTAATCAATAAACTTGGATGCAAAACTTATGTAAAACTGAAAGAACACTACTGAGAGAAATATGAGTGTTGCATTCACTTTCTCTTTTTCTCTGCATTGCTATATTGCGGGCTGTAAATATCAAATTTCTGACCCAACTGCAGTTGTTAATTTCATAAATTCTTGGCAGAATTTATTGTTGCACCTGTTATATATTTATATATAAATATATAACTGGTGTGTGTATGTGTATATATATATATATATATATATATATATATATATATATATATATATATATATATATATATATATATATATATATATATATATATATATATATATATACACATTAGGAGTACTCAATAGAACTTACAAGGGGAGGAATCAATGTTATTTTTCTATTTACACTACCTATATATACTATGTATATACAGTATAGGCTCATAAATGTAATTATCTTTCTAAAAGCATCACCTTTAAATCTAACCTGGATTAGAATCTCATGGTAATGTGTAAACATATTTTTTAAGCCGCCTATTTTTTTTTACTCTGCTGACTATAGGCACATGGTTACTCTGCCTAATGCAAATCCGGATATATAGGATATATATGAATGTACAGTATACTATAGATTTTGTGTGTATATATATATATATATATATTGGTGTCTTGCGCGGCGTCCATTGGCGGCCTTGTCAGGTCCGGCGTCCGTCTGCGGCTTCGGGTGTCCTCTTCGTCGGGTCCGGCGTCCTTCTGCGGCGTCCTCCCCGCTTGATCCCCGCTTTCCTGCGCCGAGTATGAATACTGCGCCGGCATATACCGAGCGCAGTACACTCATGTATAGTCGGGCAGGCTCGGCTACTCTCGCGCTCACATCCTGTACGTCCAGGACGTGAGCGCGAGAGGAGCCTGCCCGACTATACACGAGTGTACTGCGCTCGGTATATGCCGGCGCAGTATTCAAACTCGGCGCGGGAAAGCAGGTATCGGCGTATATCACGCACTCACGATTTTGCCCTGATTTTCAGGGCAAAAAAAGTGCGCGGTATACGCCGATAAATACGGTATATATGTGTGTGTAGCACTACCACAGAAGGAGCTGCTTGTTTGTTTTGGGTGGCATGTTACCGCCATTCCTTAGTCTAGGGTATAAGATGAGAGCTGAGAAGAACTGCAATGTCCACACTTTAGGTGTCTTTTTCTGTGCTTTATTACCCAATGGGGTAAAATGATAAAAGTAGTAGTAGTTGAAGAGGTAGAAAGGATAGCAAGTAGTAGGTTCAGGTGTATAACTTTGTTTGGAAACAATCCTGCTTCCAGCGATAAAACTTTTGTCGCCACTCTAGCCAGAGTGGGTGTTGTGCACCTGGATAGGCCTCTCTCACCAGCCTAGCAGCCAGGGTGTCACACAGAAACTTTAGCAAAAGTCTCTGCCACAGACCTTCCCAAAGGTGGAGATGTATTCGGTCCAGAATCTTTCTTAACACAGGATTAAGCACCCGGATCTCTCTCTCTCTAGTAAACTTTAGTGAATTCAGAACTGACAGGCGACCATCATTCAGCCTCTCAGCAAGCGTGCGCCCTTCGATGAAGTTCAAGGCCTCTCCTGAGATACCAGCCTTGTGCTCGGTACTTCACCAGACAGGTTCTTCATCAGGCGGCTTCCTCCCTCAGGACGGATAGCACAGGACCACTCTGCAACTGTAGACCCAGTCTGACTACCAGGCCTACACGGTAGATCACGACCCTGGACCAACATGGTCCCAGAGCCAGGAACACTCAAACACGCACCCCGACCATGAGGGCCACACACGGGGTGGTGGGACTACAGACCAGCGATCGGCTACCGCAAACTAATGACATCTGACGCTTAAGTACTCTCCCCCAGCATGCACAGTGGGGCGATAAACCCCCTCTGATTGGCTGCTGAGGAAAAACACCCAATACGCCCTGACTCAACTGCTGCCACCCTTGGCCTGGGGTGATACCAACACCCCAGACAGCAATTGTGGTCACTCACAGTACAGCCATGGCTGGAACAGAGGCCCAAATTTGGCAAAAATAACACAGTCAGAGGCAACCAAATCTCTGACCACCCTCTAAATTTAAGGCAGCACCAGCTATGAAAGTAGCAGCGCGCTACATATATATTAGCAGAGTGTCTCAGAGGGAGCTTGGAAAAGTCCTGTTCAGTGTTTAAACATCTTCCAGGCTCCTCTAATACACATTTAGGCCCAGATTCACGTAGATGGGCGCAAAATTGTGCGGGCGTAACGTATCTCATTTACGTTGCCGCCACAAGTTTTTCAGGCAAGTGCTTTATTCACAAAGCACTTGCCTGTAAAGTTGCAGCGGTGTAGCGTAAATCACCTGGCGGAATTCAAATTCGGCGGGTAGGGGGCATGTTTCATTTAAATGAAGCGCGTCCCCGCACCGAACGAACTGCCATGCGCCGTCCCTAAAATATCCCAGTGTGCATTGCTCCAAATGACGTCGCAAGGACGTCATTGGTTTTGACGTGAACGTAAATGACGTCCAGCCCTATTCTCGGACGACTTGCGCAAACGATGTAAATTTTTTAATTTTCGACGCGGGAACGACGGCCATACTTAACATTGGCTGCGCCTCATAGACCCAGCGGCAACTTTACGCCGGGAAAAGCCTAACATAAACGTCGTAACTTTACTGCATCGGCCGCGCGTACGTTCGGAAATTCGCGTATCTAGCTAATTTGCATACTCGACTCAATGGAAGCACCACCTAGCGGGCAAAAAAAAAATTGCAGTTTAGATCCGGCGGCGTAAGAGACTTACGCCTGTCGGATCTAATGAATATCTATGCGTAACTGATCTAAGAATCAGTTGCATAGATACGACGGCGCTATGCAGAGATACGACGGCGTATCTGGAGATGCGCCGTCATATCTCTTTTGAGAATCTGGGCCTTAGAGATCTCTAATACTCAATCCCATTTTGGTTTTGCTCATTTCCATTGAGGAAATTTACACTCACCTGGAACCTAAAGGCAATCCTCTCAAACCTGGGGAATAGACAAGGTTTGAAGAGCTGAAAGATTGGTGTAAGCTGTAAAATGGCATTTATGGAGACGGACAGGCATTAGGCTTGCTCAGCCTGATAGTAAGGATTTGTGTCTCTGTAGTTAGTGCGGGACACAGCTAGAATTTTGGTTTTGAAGTTTTTTCCCTGTTACTTTTTGGAACACTCTACAGCACCTGTACTGTAAATAGACTTGTAAATGGCATGAATAAACACAGCCCTGTTTGTCACTACCTCACTGGAATAGTATCTGTGTCTGAAAGTGTGCTCACCCCAGGGAGCTTTGTACTTGCTACCTATCTCCAGCTAAATATATATAAATATATATATATATATATATATATATATATATATATATATATATATATATATATATATTAGTGATATATGGCATATTGTTTATTTGTTTGCTGCAAGCATAAAGGCTATCATTTTTATAATCGTTCTCAGGATATGTGCCGTACTATGTTGAATCATGACGACATTTGTTCTTCATATGTTTTTGGATATACAACCAAGTAGAAGTATCCTTTCACAATCTTCTTATTCAAATGCAGTATAACATTGATTCATTATTGTTTATTTTTGTAAGAAAATGTGTCACGTTTTCCAGTTCTCAAAATAAATTCAATTATCATCTGGCTTAGATTTGTTCCTGTTTGATTCACAAATGGTTGTCTAACTTGGCATCAGATATGGTGTCTTTATTGATTTTTGCTGTGTAAATAGCAGTGAGCTGATGACTACTGTGAATTACAAATTCAGATAGATGTGTATTTTATTGTCACAGTGTACAGTCTCTGTAAGAACCTATATTACTTCAGGTTATGAACTTTAAAAAACAAATTTTATCAAGTTAACATCCACATTTAAATCATTTCTCTTTTGCTATATTTTATTCTACAATGGCAGTCTTTTTGCCAGGAAAAGTGCAGCATGTTTGACTTTGTGTACCATGGGGTGTACGTGTTGAATTGAATGTGTAGATATCTAGAGACAGTTTATGAATTTAAGTGTTTTTTTTTTTTATTACTATTGTTGGAATACAAAATTGAGGTTAACTGCTTACCTGCCTTACTGCCTGATTTCCAGCTAAGTGCTGTTTTTTGATCTGATAGACATTGGGGCAGATTTACTAAAGCTGGTGCACACAGAATCTAGTGCAGCTTTGCATGGTAACCAATCAGCTTCTAAGTTGTATTGCCAAAGCTTACTTGAACAAGCTGAAGTTAGATTGGTTACTATGTACAGCTGCACCAGATTATGTGTGCACCAGCTTTAGTACATCTCCCCCATAATGTCACAACTATGTCATGTAGCATCATGGAACCTGGTAGATGGAACAACAGTGCTCCAAAAAGGACCAAGCATCTGACACACCCACAACAGTTTGATTCCATAGAGTCTTTTGGCACTGCAGCCAATAATGAGTGTGAGGCAGTGAGACAGGTAAGTATTAGTTATTTTCTTTACAGGGATCAGTTATTTTCAAGTTTATATTCTCATCCGTATCAGATGAGTCAGTTGTAAATCATATAGCACTTACCGTAAGCATTTGGCCGATCCTGTTAAACTTAGGCCCACGTTTTCATCCATTGTACAATGTTTTTGTAGAACAACTCTTTCTGTTCCTACACCCAGCCCATGATAACACTATCAATGTATCCCAAAAATCAAAAGCAGGTGTGGGCAGGTTATGTCAATCAAAATACAAAAATGCAGGACGGTAACCATGATCCTGCTCCTGCCTTCTTATTACAGCATTTTCAACATACATTACAGTATAAGAAAGACAGTACAGCACAGACTCAAGTAAAAAAAGGATGCCCTCCCACAGAGAAGAAAAGTGAGAAGACCGATGAGTCTAGCTGCACAGATTTTATAATGGATTATGTGTTGTCAGCACTAGCATCTTAGAGCAGAGTGGTTTTCATACAGGGCTGTATGCTTTCAGCTCTGGTGGCTTTAGTATTAGATTAGTATGCTGTAGGAGGATTTTGAAAAGTTTTAAATAGTGTTACGATTAGCAGAATCCTTTGGCTAAGAGCTAAGTTTTGGGTGAGAAAAGCTAAAGGTTGATTTTAACATTTTAAGGGTTGGTTTAGGTGTTTATAGTTCATACAGATATGGGTTAAATGATAAGGTGTATTTTTGGACTGGAGATACTTAGGAATTTGTGTAAGTCTTTGGAGAATCTTAAGATTTTTGTTTTCAGCAGTTACAAAACCATATAACATTAACAATCTATTTATTTAAATCTCACTTAAAAGTATATGAACTCAAGAACAAAAATACAATAAATTACAGCTTGTTGTTCCTTAGTTGTGGTGGCTGCATTCGTTTTAGGTTATTGTCCTTTTTTTGTTACCTGGTAATCAATAAGACACTTGATGTCCTAGGATGGCAATGCTCAATTACTGTACTGTACCTATGGGTGAGCAGCATTGTCACCTTAGGACAGATTTTTTTTTTGTAGAACACCCTTATCTCCTGTAGTCTAAATCACAGATTGGTGTTTTGTAGTTCACAGAGCTATATGAGAATGATGCTAACTGATAACAGTGTGCAAAGGTAGTTTCCAGCTCACAACATTTCTGACTATGGGATTATGTTAGGGTTTATATACACTTTTAGGTAACCTGGGTGGATGTGGCACAGTTGAAATGTATAATGCTAGTAAATTACCAATAATTTATCTCCTTAAACAGTGCTTTTTTTTTTTTCATATTATTCAGATAAAACACACACACACATATTGAAAGGCTCAGACCCTTTCATGACACAGTATAGGCACAGTATAGGGGCATTTTATTTAGAAAAGTTAGGAAAATCCCAATCATTTGCATTATATGGCGGCTTTTCATATTTCTTTGCGTCTCCGGTAATAGGGAAAGGTTCACAGACATACCCAACTCCCAACCAATTGCAAAGCCAAAATATGCTGCACTGCATTCTCCATCAATAACAAAAAATACATAATATAGGGATCCAGCTGTCGAGTTTGACACTCTATTCAATGGAACCAGTCTAATAGGAGCAACCCAAGTCGGTCCGACTTAGAAAAAGGTTCTTGTACGACTTTGGGGCGACTTGGGGTGACTTGCATTGACTTCAATACAGAAGTCATTTTGCAAGTCGCCTCTGAAGTCATCTTGAGATTGCCTTGCCGAGTCGCCCCCTAAGTTGTGCCGCCCCTGTGTGAACAGGCTCTTACTGTCTTGAACAGAGGATGTGCAAAGTAGTTGCAAAACTGATTGGGCCAGATCCACAAAAACGGGCGTATATTTAGGTGGGCGTAACGCATCTCATATGCGCTACGCCGCCGTAAATCAGAATGGCTCCTAGAGTATCCACAAAGAACTATGCAGGCCAGCGTAACGTAAATCTAAGCATAATTCAAAGCAGGCTTGGAGTGGGCGTGTTGTAATGTAATCTGGTATGACCCCACGTAATTGACGCTTTTTACGAACGGCGCATGCGCCGTCCTTGGACGTATCCCAGTGCGCATGCGCAAAATCACGTCGCAAATAGTCAATGCTTTCGACGTGAACGTAACTTACGCAAAGCCCTATTTGCGAACGATTTACGCAAACAACGGAAAATTTGACGCTGTCCCAACGTCCATACCTAACATTGCGTACACCTCATAGCGGCAGGGGTAACGTTACGCCGAAAAAAGCCTTACGTAAACTACGTAAAAAAAAGGGGCGGGCGGACGTACATTTGAGAATCGGCGTATCTAGCTAATTTGCATACTCTACGCGGAAATCAACAGAAGCGCCACCTAGCGCCCAGCGTAAATATACACCTAATATCCGATGGCGTACTAAGGCGTAAGTCGGATCTAGCCCACATTCAGGCGTATCTTGTTTTGTGGATACAAAACAAAGATGTGACGGTGCATCATTTTAAAAAACAATTAATGGTTACCAGGTTAGAGCTACAGAGGAGGTCTTTTGCTAGAATTATTGCTCTCACTCTGATGATCGCGGCAATACCTCACATGTGTAATTTGAACACTGTTTACATGTGCAGGTGCGACTTACGTAAGAGTTTTCTTTGCTGTGCAAGCTCGCGGGGACAGGGGCGCTTTAAAAAAAAAAATCGTATTTATTTTTTTATCTTTTATTTTTTTACATTGTCATTTAATAAAAATAAATAAATTCTGATCACTTTTATTGCTGTCACAAGAATGTGAAAACATCCCTTGTGACAGTAATAGGTGGTGGCAGGTACTCTTTATGGAGGGATCGGGGGTCCAAAAGACCACAAATCCCTCCTTTGCACTTCCAAATATTCATATTGCCAAAAAACAGTGATTCTGAATACTGTAAAATTTAAAAAAAAAATCGCCACTGGCAGCCGAGTAAACCAGAAGTGACCATGTGACGTCGCTTCCGTGTGTTTACATAGAAGACTGGAACAAAGCTGTTTACGGCTTTGTTTCAGTCTTACTCTAGCCGGCGGAAGTGCCGGATCGTGGCTCAGGTCTCCCGGTGGGACTGGAGGCCCAGGAACAGTGGCAGCGGGAGGGGGGGGGACATCCCCTCCCGTTCGTTTGGGATAACAGCCAAGCAGCTTTTAGCTGCATCGGTTGTTATCCCTAAAGAGCCGACCCCTGCTCTTAAAAAACAGTACCGGGGTGATGCTTGCAGCTGCAGGTATCACCACAGTATAACCCCTGAAAGCCGAGAATGCAAATGTGCGTACGGTTGGTGCTAAGAGGTTAACCATCCTTGTGGTATCTTACAGTGCGATAAATACTGTCTTCAACTTGTATCTTTATTGCTCATCAAGTATACTATTATCTATAAACATATAAACACACAGCACATACACACAAACAAACATACACATAGGGCTAGATTCAGGTAGGGGCGCACATTGTTATGGCGGCACAGCGTATCGTATTTACGATACGCCGCCGTAAGTTAGAGAGGCAAGTGCTGTATTCACAAAGAACGTGCCTCCTAAGTTCCGGCGGCGTAGCGTAAATGGGGCCGGCGTAAGCGTGCGTAATTCAAATGAGGATGAGGGGGCGTGTTTTATGTTAATTATTGGTGACCCGACGTGATTGACGTTTTCCCGAACGGCGCATGCGTCGTCCGTGGAATTTCCCAGTGTGCATTGCTCCAAAGTACGCCGCAAGGACATCATTGGTTTCGAAGTAAACGTAAATTACGTCCAGCCCTATTCGCGAACGACTTACGCAAACAACGTAAAAAATTCAAAATTCGACGCGGGAACGACGTCCATACTTAACATTGCGTACGCCTCATAATAGCAGGAGCAACCTTATGCCGAAAAAGCCTGACGTAAAAAAATAGCGCCTGGCGTACGTAAATTTGTGAATCGGCGTATCTAGGTCATTTGCATATTCTACGTCGAAAACGACGGAAGCGCCACCTAGCGGCCAGCGTAGATATGCACCCTAAGATACGACGGTGTAAGAGACTTACGCCAGTCGGATCTTAGGCTAATGTCGGCGTATCTTGCTTTCTGAATACAGAAAGAAGATACGCCGGCGCAGCTTTGAATTTATTCGGCGTATCTATAGGTACGCCGGCGTAATTCAATGCTGAATCTAGCCCATACTGTATATCTACACAAACAAGCACATTGATATATTTAGAATGAACCAAAATCACAGCTCCATTCTCCAGTTCTAAAAATATATATACTTTTCTGAGCCTGCTTTATTGCTAAGCTTTATTAAATTAAACTTACGATAAAGAATGCTTCAAAGAGAATTTCCAAATATCTATTTCCCCTCAGGTGGTATCCTGAAAGCACACATTCATATCATTGTTTTAGATTTCCAATAACAACAGCTTTATGCGTATTTGCCTAAAAAAAAATCAATTGCATAACAATATAAAAAGGGATCAATCATTTATCTTTGGACAAAAATATGCATTATTGCCGGGAAAAATCTGACAGAAAAAAAACACGCAAAGTTCAATTGACACTTAGTAATACATAACACAGCTAAATGCTTTGGGCTTAGCAGTTCATTCTGTGACTGGACTAAAATAGAAAAATTTCCTCTTGCTAGCATGTTAATGTCTTAACTATCAAGCTTTTAAAATAGCTAAGAAAGGTAAAAAGGCTTCTGGAGGCATACAGTGGCATCATTTAGTGGGAGATAAGGTTTTCAGCCATGTGCTATTTGCTCTGTCTTGCTGAGAGAAATGATAGGTCAGTAATGTACAGGTCTATTCCTTGCACAAGGAGGATTACCAATTAGAGGAACACATAATCAGACAGGCAACAGCTGAAAAGAACAAACTATTCCTAAGAGAGGAGGGGTGGTCTTGCCGTGAGAGAGGAGAAAACTGCATGTTGCTTTGGGCAGCCTGGCTGATATTAAAATATAACGGGATATCTAAGTGGATTTACAGTTTCCTCTTTGTTTTATTAGCGAAAGGACACCACCTTTGAATTTCCTGTGCTTTTCTTTTGTCTGCATCTCCCGTTGATCTCATTCACTATGGAGTGTGTTAAATAGAGACGTGTGCCAGAAGGAAAGCAACAAACTTTCCTATCATAGGGAAGATACACCATTGAATGTGAAATGTCTGGAGGCCTATGTGGTGAGTAGAAAAAAGTACATGTTAGGAGGACAAAAAAAACAAAACAACCCACAATGCTTAAATAAAGCACTGGGGGGGTGATTTTTTTGCCTGGTGGGATAACCAATTTATACTCCTGGATGTATTTGTAGATATTACTACATTGTTTTCAGGGTTCCCTGGTAAAATATTTCAGTAGTATATCATGATTGAGAGGGAGTTTTCTGAATTTTAGAAAATGTTGTCAGGATCAATCATATTTTACATTCCTTTTCATTGAATGTACATGTATTAGGTGGAAACTTAGGCTGCTTTCACATTGCAGCGTGGAGCCGCGGTGACGGTATAGCCGCGCTAGCGGTTGAAAAAGGGTTAATACCGCCCGCGTTGCTAGCAGGACTTTTTGGTGCGCTCCTGCTAGCGCACCGCTTCAATGTGAAAGCCTTCGGGCTTTCACATTGAACACTGCAGGGCATGATTTTTCATGCGGTATAGCAGCGCTATTTTTAGCGCTGTACCGCATGAAAAACGCTCCAGTGTGCAAGGGGCCTTAAAGCGATATTAACCACTTGAAGGTTTACCCCCTTCATGACCAGGCCATTTTTTGCAATACGGCACTGCGTTATTTTAATTGACAATTTGACGGTTGTGCAACACTACCCAAAAACAATTTTTGTTCTTTTTTTTCCCCCCACAAACAGAGATTTCTTTTGGAGGTATTTGAACACCTCTGTGGTTTTTATATTTTGCACTATAAACAAAAAAAAAGACTCAAAGGAATCCACTGCTCCAGGTGTGCACAATACCTTGATTGGAACCAAGTAGGAGTGCTAGCCCCGGCCCGCCTTCGTAAAAACTTGAGAAAAAGAAGAAATGGCTGCACATTCCAAAGTTTCCAAAAGTGCCTTTTATTGCAGACGGTCAAAAGGGACACCAGGAGCCAGATCCACGTACCCTGGCGCATATTTCCATCGGGCGTAGCGTATCTCTGATAAACGCCGCCGCCGTAACTTACAGCTTTTTTTTTTGTATCCTCAAAGAATTTGCGCCGTAAGTTGCGGCGTAGTGTAACTTTGGCGGCGTAAGGGCGCGCAATTCAAAACGATGTGATGGTGTGTGTTTTATGTAAATACGTCTTGACCCAACGTAAATGATGTTTTTTTTTCAACTGCGCATGCGCCGTCCGTGCGGGTATACCAGTGCGCATTCTCGAAATTAAACTGGAACAAGCCAATGCTTACAACAGTGACGTCATTCTACGCAAAGCCCTATTCGCGAACGACTTACGCAAACGACGTAACATTTTCAAAATTCGATGCGGGAACGACAGCCATACTAAACATAGGATACGCCTCATATAGCAGGGGTAACTATACGCCGAAAAAAGCCTTACGGAAACGAAGTAAAAAAATGCGCCGGCCGAACGTACGTTCGTGGATCGCCGTATCTAGCTAATTTGCATACTCAACGCGGAATTCGACGGAAACGCCACCTAGCGGCCAGCGTAAATATGCACCTATGATCCGACGGCGTACTAAGACGTACGCCTGTCGGATCGAGCCTAGATTTAGTGGTATCTTGTTTTGTGGATACAAAACACAGATACGATGGCGCATTTTAAAAATTACGCGGCGTATCCATAGATACGCCAGCATAATTCGTTTGTGGATCTGGCCCCAGGTGTTAGTCACGTTAGTCATGTGTTTCACACATCTGATCTGTGTTTTAATCATTACAAAATAAAAAGACTGACAATTTGGACAAAATAACAATATTTTTTCCTTTCTGCTTTAAAACATACCTCATAAAAAATGTAAACAATTTAATTTCTTCATCAATTTAGGCCAATATGTATTCTGCTACATATTTCTAGTAAAAAAAAATCACACGCGTATATTGATTGGTTTGTGAAAAAATGTATGGTGTTTACAAACTATGTGATATTTTTATTTATTCATTTTTTGTTCTAGTAATCAGCAACTTATAGCGGGATTACGATATTGCGGAGGACAAATCAGAAACCTAACTGATACTTTTGACACTTTTTGGGGATCAGTAACGGTGATCAGTGCTAAAAATATGCACTGCCACTGTACTAATGACACTGGCTGGGAAGGGGTTAACACCAGGGGTGATACAAGGGGTAGCTGTGTGCCTAGCATGTGCTTACTCACTGTGTGGGAGGTGCTTTGGGGAAAGAAAATGTTCCTGCTTTTTGGGATAAAGGTTTTACAAGAACAAATAAAAGCTAAACATTGTAAGCACCCTTGTCAGGATTATATGTCTTGTTTCATCCCTGTCACTGCAACATCTGCAGGCAACTCGTTCTTTTGAAAACAACAAACTTACTTCCAAGATTATCAAGTGAATATAAAAGAAAGCCTAAAAAAAGAAAACTAATGCAGCCATCACATCTAAGAATTGCTAAGCTGCAATATAATACATGTTTGCTTTTGGGTTTAATATTGCTTTAACCACTTAAGCCCCGGACCAATATGCTGCTAAATGCCCAAAGGCGTTTTTACAATTCGGCACTGCGTCGCTTTAACAGACAATTGTGCGGTCGTGCGACGTGGCTCCCAAACAAAATTGGCGTCCTTTTTTCCCCACAAATAGCGCTTTCTTTTGGTGGTATTTGATCACCTCTGCGGTTTTCATTTTTTGCGCTATAAACAAAAATAGAGCGACAATTTTGAAAAAAATTCAATATTTTTTACTTTTTGCTATAATAAATATCCCCCAAAAACATATATAAAAACGTTTTTTTTCCTCAGTTTAGGCCGATACGTATTCTTCTACCTATTTTTGGTAAAAAAAATCGTAATAAGTGTTTATCGATTGGTTTGCGCAAAATTTATAGCATTTACAAAATAGGGGATAGGTTTTTTTAATTTTTTTAATTTTTTTTTACTACTATTGGCGGCGATCAGCGATTTTTTTCATGACTGCGACATTATGGCGGACACTTCGGACAATTTTGACACATTTTTGGGACCATTGTCATTTTCACAGCAAAAAATGCATTTAAATTGCATTGTTTATTGTGAAAATGACAGTTGCAGTTTGGGAGTTAACCACAGGGGGCGCTGTAGGAGTTGGGGTTCACCTAGTGTGTGTTTACAACTGTAGGGGGGTGTGGCTGTAGGACTGACGTCATCGATCGAGTCTCCCTATAAAAAGGATCACTCGATCGATACGCCGCCACAGTGAAGCACAGGGAAGCCGTGTTTACACACGGCTCTCTCCGTTCTTCAGCTCCGGGGAGCGATTGCGACGGAGCTACTATAAACGAATATCCGCGCCGTCGTCCCGGATCGCTCCCCGCGGGAATCTGCACGCAGCGGGGGGGGGTCTCGATCGGACCCCCCACCCGCTAGAAGACAAGGACGTATATATACGCCCGTCTGCCTGTCCGTGCCATTTTGCGGACGTAAATAGTCGTGCGGCGGGCGTTAAGGGGTTAATCAAAACATTAGTCTAAAATACAGTAATCTATAGCAAACAATCAGAAATATTTTTTTAGTGATCTGACCTCAGTGTGAGATGAAATTTGATTTGTTATTATGTGTTACATCGACATAAATTGTTTTGGCCCAGTAAATGTGCACAAAATCTAGTATTCAGAATAGTAAACGAGTGATACAAAGAAGAATAACATTTTAATAAGCTAAGATTCTAACCCATAAAAAAAGTAAAGCTATGAATCACAAAACACAGAAAGCTCTGGCCTTTGATTTAATTTATGGGTTTTGATTTTTTGACTCAGTGATATTAAAGTTTTGTTTTCTTTTGTTAAAAAAAAACATGTTATAATTACCTGCTCTGTGCAGTAGTTTTGCACAGAGCAGCCCCAATCCTCCTCTTCTCGGGCCCCTCACTGGCACTTTTGCCCCCGACAAGTGCTCCCATAGCAAGCACGCAGCTTGCTATGGGGGCACCTGAGTGGAGCTGCTGCTCTGTGTGTCCATTCAGACACTGAGCCGTGGCTCTTCCCCCTCCCCCTCTCCTCATTGGCTCACTGACTTTGATTGACAGCAGTGGGAGCAAGACAGCCGAGAAATTGCTGGATCGAGATGGGGCTCAGGTAAATATTGGGAGGGCTGTGGGGGGCTGCTGCACACAGAAGGTGTTTTATCTTAATGCATAGAATGCACTAAGATAAAAGGAAAATAAAACTTCTGCCTTTAGAACCACTTTAAATGTAATCTGTCACATAACCAAATGCCGATCTGACATGAATGCAGCAATTGAACATCTAATAGGCTGCATAACAGTTGGCAGCAATGACATTTGTTGTGATTTTAAATGAGCTCAGCTTCACTGCCTTGGGACTAATATTGAAGTAAGAGTGGCTAGTTTTATAACAGGAATAGCTGGCACTAAGATTTGTGTTTTTTTTTTTTAAGTGTACTCTGATCAATTTCATCATTTACATCATCATCCTTTGAGTCTGTGCATTACGGAAAAAGTACTTGATCCTTAATAGTCAAACCTGAAAGAGTAATAACTGTAAAACAGCTAATGTGCACTTGAAATTTTTGCACTTCAAGGTTATTAAGAATTGGATTATCCAAGAATATTTTCTAAAGTGCTCCTACATAGTTACAGCATAAATCAACAGAACATGTAAAATCCAAATTTGAGTTGCAAAGAAAATAGAAACCAATATTAACCTCTTCTCGCCCGGCGTATAGTCATATGACATCCACAGGAACCCTTCTTCCCTCTGGGCGGACGTCATATGAAGTCCGGGGATTCCCTGCAGTGTGGAGAGAGATGTCCGCCGGGCACCCGCGATTGCCCGTCACAGAGCAGGACCGCGGATCTCTGTGTGTAAACACAGAGATCCACGTCTTGTCAGGGAGAGGAGACTGATGGTGTGTCCCTTGTACATAGGGACACCGATTGGTAACCTCCCCCAGTCAGTCCCCTCCCCCCACAGTTAGAATCACTCCCTAGGGAACACATTTAACCCCTTGATCGCCCCCTAGTGTTAACCCCTTCCCTGCCAGTCACATGTATACAGTAATCGGTGCATATTTATAGCACTGTTTGCTGTATAAACATGAATGGTCCCAAAATAGTGTCAAAAGTGTCAGATCTGTCTGCCGCAATATTACAGTCCTGACAAAAATCGCAGATCGCTGCCATTACTATTAAAAAAAAAAATGCCATAATTCTATCCCCTATTTTGTAGACGCTATGGGGCAGATCCACAAAGAGAGTACGCCGGCGTATCTACTGATACGCCGGCGTACTTTCAAATTTCCCGCATCGTATCTTTGTTTTGAATCCTCAAAACAAGATACAACGGCATCTGGGTTAGATCCGACAGGCGTACGTCTTTGTACGCCTTCGGATCTAAGATGCTATTCTTCGGCATCCGCTGTGTGGCATTCCCATCGTAATCCACGTATCTCAGATATGCTGCGCCGGGGCAGATCTTTGGATCTGCCCCTATAACTTTTGCACAATCAAATCAATGTACACTTATTGTGATTTTTTTCTTTTTTCTTTTCTTTTTTACCAAAAATATGTAGAAGCAGACATATCAGCTTAAACTGAGGAAAACATTTTTTTTTTTTTTTTTTAATTCGGATATTTATTATAGCTAAAAGTAATAAATATTGTGTTTTTTCTTTTCAAAATTGTCGCTCTTTTTTTGTTTATAGCTCAAAAAATAAAAACCACAGAGGTGAATAGATACCACCAAAATAAAGCTCTAAATTTGGGTACAACGTCGCACGACTGCACAATTCTCATTCAAAGTGTGACAGTCCTGAAAGCTGAAAATTGGCCTGGGCAGGAAGGGGGTGAAAATGCCCGGTATGGAAGTGGTTAAATGTGGTTTAGTCCCATCTTTACTGACAAATGTTGGCTTTGTTCTTGGATTTATTGTGCTTCTTTTTATTGTATGATTGTGAAGTTCTATGTGATATCTGTTTTTGTGATGGATGTTAGTTTTAAAAATATTTACTTTATAAACTGTTGGCAAAGCAATTACTTATTATTGTGCTGCTCGGTGAAAACAGTCAGTAGGTGGTCCTGAAGGACAAATTTGATGGTTGATCACTCACGCAGGTCTAATGGAGCTAATAGTCCAATGTCTCTATCTTGCAAACTTGCATATACAAGTTTGTACTCACAAATATTGTACTGTGGAAAAATTTGGCCTTGTGGTAAAGCAGCTACCGATAAGTATAACATGAATATTGTATACAGCTACATAGTTAAACTTAAAAAAAGACATGTCCAGCAAGTTCAACCCCCCCCAGCAAAAGAATTATGATATATGAACCAACAAATCTACCACATGTATATGCATTTTCTGCAAGTTTATTTATATTTTAAACACTCATTTTGCACTTTTAAAATAGCTGTAGATTTAATGCAAATAATGAAAGGTTACTTTGTACTACCTAATCTGTGTGATTTGTTTTCTGATTGCAAATAATTGAAGCAATTAACCTTGCAAACTGATTCTTTCCTCTAAGCCTCTGTCTATTTGTTATTACAGAAAATGTGTCTTTTTTTTTTTTAAAACAAAGTGGATATTAAATTACATCGTTAGAAACACAGAAATACTTTTTAGGGTCCTTTCACACTAGCGGACCATTCGTCCGTTCATTACAAGTCCGTTAACGGACTTGTAATGAATCCCTATGGGATCGCGTCCGTTAGCGGATGGAGCATCCGCTAACGTCCGCGTCCGTCGGCACTATGAGGACAGCCCATGTTACTGTTGATGATGCGCCCCGTGAACCTCCACTTGCTCAGCAGGGATTGCTCTGTTGATCCCCGGTGAGCCGGCGGATGACAGGGCGGTCCCTGCACAGTGTGCAGGGACCGCCCTGTCTTTTCTCCTCTCTCCTTCATGGGGGGATCGGATGAACACGGACTGTCTCTCCGTGTTCACCCGATCCGATCGGCAGACTGATGGAAAAATAGGGTTTTCCTCCGTCTGCAGAATCGGAGGGTTGAGTAGGAAAGAGTTAATGAAGGACTGAGAAGCTAAAAAGCTTTTGTAATATAAATCTGCTTGTACACTTAAAAACCACAAAAAAAACACTTAATTTTGCCTACAGGCTTCATTTTTCCAAAATGGTGATATTTCACTGCAATCTCCCCATTTTCACCAAAATGCAAGGGAAATAAAAAATTTTAGTTTCTCTCTACACCATAAATAATCTGCATATCTTTATTTATCTTTATATATAACTTTATTTTATTGGAACATTATGAATGTAGAAAACAAGGGGCCTGATCCACAAAAGGGATACGCCGGCGTATCTACTGATACGCCGTCGTATCCCTGTTTCTATCTATGGAACTGATCCACAGAATCAGTTTCTCATAGATAGGCAGAAGATCCGACATGTGTAAGGGACTTACACTGTCGGATCTTAGGATGCAGTACTGCAGCCGCCGCTGGGGGCATTTCTCGTCGAAATCCAGCGTCGGGTATGCAAATTAGCACTTACGGAGATCCACAAAGCTTTTGCGCTTCGTTTTTTCTCCGTAAGTATTAGTTTGCCGTCGCAAAATTAGGGCTGCTTTTACAAGGTGTAAAGTTAGTACACCTTGTAAAAGTAGACCCTTCTATCCCGAGTCGCTGTCATTTTTTTTTTTTTCATTTTTTTTTTCCCGCCGCAACTCTTTTTTTTTTTTTTTTTTTTTTTTTTTACGCCTGTCGCGATTCTCAAAACCCGGCGCAACGTAAAACCGCGCAAAGCACGTCGGGAAAATAACGTCGGGAGCATGCGCAGTACGTCTGGCGCGGGAGCGCGCCTAATTTAAATGTGACTCGCCCCATTAGATTAGGAACGCCTTGCGCCGGACGGATTTAAGTTACACCGCTCAAAATTTCTAGGTAAGTGCTTTGTGGATCGGGCACTTAGGTAGAGATTTTGCGGCGGTGTAACTTAAACGGGAAAAATTAAGTTACGCCGGGTTTTTGTGGATCAGGGCCAAGGTATCTACTATTCTAGTGGTAGATCTCCTTTGCTGGCTTCCTGAGAATTGTGATGTTGCTGGGAACTTACAAGATATTTTCATGATGGGACTTTCAAGAACAGGGGTACAATCTTTCTCTTAAAAGGGACAAACCCAACCTCATGGCTAGTAAAGTGTAAGGATCTTAAAGCCCTGTACACATGGGCCGAATGTCAGGAGACATCAAGCGGTTAAAAAAACAGCTGACATTTGACCCATGTGCATGCCACCCTGTGCAATAGAAGCTGGCCACTTGGCCGGATTCTGTCAGACGAGCATACTGGAAAACCAGCAGCCAACCAACTCCCAATCAGTGTTCTCAGACAATGGCGGAAAGTACTGATCTTGGTGTTCTGGCGGGGGGTGGGGCGTACCCCTTTTAAAACACAACAGCTCATAAGGGGAGATCACTGTACTAACTTTGAATAGTTAGTACATCAGCTCTGACCCATGCTGACAGTTTTTTTCGTTCAACTGTCTGGGTTGTGTGCGTACCAGGCTTAAGGATGCCAGAGCCTAGGCTCAAGAAAATGTAGGCCTTTAGGTACATGCACATCTGCTAAAATACTGATTACATTAGAACTCACAGATGCAGATCCCATGGACTAAGACTATTAGTAGCTAAGGAAGAATGGACTTGTGGTTGATGTTCCCAGTCATGAATGCAAAGCTGGAAAAAGATAGAAAAGAGTAATAAAAAAAAAGCAATGACCTAGTGATGACTTTAAACTGTTTTGTGAACCAGTTCAAACAAAACATACAGTTTATGACATACAGAAGCCTTCTGGGATAACAAAAGCTTTAGCTATACTATATTTCAATAATAACAGAAATGTATGATATTTTTAGTTTATACAATGAAACATGAACATTCTGTCATCAAAAAAACATATTGGGTAAATCTTTTTGTCAGCTTAACCACTTAAGACCCGGACCAAAATGCAGGTAAAGGACCTGGCCAGTTTTTGCGATTCGGCACTGCGTCGATTTAACTGACAATTGCACGGTCGTGCGACGTAGCTCCCAAACAAAATTGGCGTCCTTTTTTTCCCACAAATAGAGCTTTCTTTTGGTGGTATTTTATCACCTCTGCGGTTTTTATTTTTTGCGCTATAAACAAAAATAGAGCGACAATTTTGAAAAAAATTCAATATTTTTTTCCTTTTTGCTATAATAAATATCCCCCCCAAAAAACAATATATAAAACATTTTTTTTCCTCATTTTAGGCCGATACGTATTCTTCTTCCTATTTTTGGTAAAAAAAATCGCAATAAGCGTTTATCGATTGGTTTGCGCAAAATTTATAGTGTTTACAAAATAGGAGATAGTTTTATTTATAAAAACGCATTGTTTACTGTGAAAATGGCAATTGCAGTTTGGGAATTGACCACTAGGGGTCGCTGAAGGGGTTAAGTGTGACCTCCATATGTGTTTATAACTGTAGGGGGGCGGGGCTGGACGTGTGACATCATTGATCATGCTTCCCTATATCAAGGAACACACGATCAATCACAGCGCCACAGTGAAGAATGGGGAAGCTGTGTTTACACACAGCTCTCCTCGTTCTTCAGCTCCGGGGACCGATCGCGGGACCGCGGTCACAAAGCTTCGGATCGGGTCACGACCCAAGGCTGGGCACTTAAAGAGGACGTACAGATACGTGCTTGTGCCCAGCCGTGCCATTCTGCCAACGTATATGTGCAGGAGGCGGTCCTTAAGTGGTTAATATTCATATATTTTCTGTATATGCAACAACTAAAGATTTGTTTGGTCACAGTATCCATTTTTTTTTCTATAGTCCACTGATTGCATTAGCTCATTGACCCCAAAATAGCACAGCATCTTTTAAAAGTTATTGTTATCATTTGTAATTTAAAAATAAACCAGCAAACTTAGCAACTTCTGTACTTTTGTAAATCATCATATACAAAATATAGTTTAGGGCCTCTTGCACACTGCAGACTAAAAACCTGGGGGGTTTTAGGCACACAAGCATTTAAAACTAATCTAAAGCTGACCTCCTTGTAGATATAAAATACATAAATTATAAATCTCTAAACACTTTTTTTTTTTATTTTTTAAATGAAAGCAGTGTAAATACCATACATAAAACTAGTATTGGCCTCCTGCAGTTCCCTTAAAGCAGAGCTGGAGTGGAAGAAACAGCAAATTACTTCATGTGCTGACAAGGGAATTCTGATGGGTAGAGAAAGCAAGTGACAAAGGCCCCTTTCACACCTGCGGACCGTTCAGATCTGCCTGTCAGTTTTTTTTTCAGGCGGATCTGAATGGGCGCTCCATGTATCTCTATGGAGCGTTGGATGTCAGCGGTGACATGTCCGCTGACACCCGATCAGCCCCGATCTGATACAAACCCTATTTTGCATCCGTCTTGATGCCCCAGTTGAAGCAAGTTTTTGTGAAACGCGTCAGTTAACTCCACTGCTGCCACGTACATATTGATCGATATGCCTTCTTTCTTCACTTCCATGTAAGTGTTTCTAACCATTATTAAAAGCTCAGTGCCTACGTTATTACGCTATGTGCTTCTTCTGTTTTGCTTTTTCTTTATACTTTGGTGATTTGGTTTGACCGTTTGGGAGATACCATCTTTAAGTCTTGGACATCTTCCTCTTGTTTGGTGGTGTTGCCATATGAAGATTGGATCCTGCATTGTCACAGCCTTTGTATATATTCAACTTTGTTGACCCTCTGGGCGTAGGCTCACTAGGGTTTAACATATTCGGTAAGCCTCTGTTTTATTGGTGGCGGGTATACCACTACTGTGCATCACGGTCAAGAGTGAATCACCCTTGGTCTGTGATTACTTACCCTGCTCATACATCAATCAAGTTTTTTTTTTCACCATATTATATTTGGACTTTTTATTATATTTGTCCTTTTTTTGTTCACATATCATTCACTTGAATTTTTCCACTATTATTATCACTTAGCACTACTATTTGTATGTTTTGTTTGCTGTTTGCCATTGTCCACTGTTTTTTGTAGCTGCTCAATTATTTGATAGCGCAGACTTATTTTGTTTTTGCATCCGTCTGGCGGACCGGATCGGATGAAAATGAACAGACGGTTCATTTTCATCTGATCCCCCATAGAGGAGAGCGGAACTCTGACAGGTCGGTCCCTGCACAGTGGGGATCAGCGGGGATCAGCGAAACGATTCCTGCTGTGGAAGTGGATGTTTAAAAATGGATCCTCAGGGGATCCGCAGGTGTGAAAGGGGGCTAAAGAGATGAGCTGATCACTGTGCTACTTCTCATTTGACTGTCCTGTAGCAGGCTGGGGTGGATCCAGAATGATCTGGGCTCAGAGGAAGTGGTATGATACTGCCATAAGACTTCTCTCACACATCTAGAGGTAGAAAATGTGCTTCATGAAAAATATCTGGATTGCATTTTTTATTTTTTTTTACTTTTAGCAGGCGATTTATTTATCTTGATATTTTTTGTTGGCGCTCCCCTTTAAACTGGAAATCATGTAATATTTTTTTTTTCTATCAAATGAAAACTTAAAGGACAAATGTTAAAACCGTAAAAATGAAAGAAGAAAAGTAAAGTTGCAATCTCTAACCTATGAAACATGAAATTCCATTTATTCACTTGTTTTCTGGTGTGCCCTTAAATCACTTGTTCTTGGCATTTTATTGACATTTTGTGACATGGAAAATCCTGGTATCATTAACAAATCAATCAGAAAGCCACTCAACATCTTGTCTATCCGATAGTTTACAGATCTTGTTTCAGTTTAACAAAGACATCACAACACATACGATCTATTATATACACCAGGAAAGAGATTTTCGGAAACTGTCTGTGATTTTATGGCAAAACCCACATTAAAGTCACTGTGTCGTATCTTGATAGGTTCTTTGATAAGGATGGGAATTGAAGTAATATAGCAACATAAACAAAAAAGACATATATCAGTTTAATCAGACTCTCTTTTAGTATCATTTAGAGAATAGAAAAAGGTGAGCTTGAAACAGTGAATGTTACAGGAGAAAATACTGCAAATCTAAACATGGTTCTATATAAAGTGTAGAAGAATATAAATGACCAACAGAATTGTTTCTGAATTGTTAAGGAAATATCTCACTGTACTGTACGTCCTGCAAGAATTACTGTAATTATGTCTAGGCTCATGCCGCGTACACACGACCGTTTTTAATGTCATGGAAAAAACAACGTTTTTCTCAACGTGATTCTTGTCAAGCCTTCCTTGCATACACACGATTGTGAAAAAAATAAATGCTCGAGCAAAGCGCGGTGGCGTACAACACGTACAGCAGCACTATAAAGGGGAAGTTCCATTCAGATGGCGCCACCATTTGGGCTGCTTTTGCTGATTTTGTGCTAGAAAAAGTTATATATATATACTGGTCTTTTTATGAAAGGTCCATAAAGACATGGATGAATGAGTTTGGGGTGGAGGAACTTGACTGGCCTGCACAGTCTTGACCTCAACCTGATAGATCACCTTTGGGAGGAATTAGAGTGGAGACTGCAAGCCAGGTCTTCTAATCCACATCGGTGCCTGATCTCACAAATGTGCTTCTGGAAGAATGGTCAAACATTCCGATAGACACTCCTAAACCTTGTGGACAGCCTTCCCAGAAGATTTGAAAGTGTTATAGCTGCAAAGGATGTGCCAACTCAATATTAAACCCTACGGACTAAGACTGGGATGCCATTAAAGTTCAAGTGTGTGTAAAGGCAGGTGTCCCAATATTTTTGGTAATATAGTGTATATAGCTGCTATTTGCGTTTGTTAGCTGAAGTAAGCTCTTTTGTTTTCTGGACTGTTTGCTTGTCTTGGAGAGACCAATGAAGACTATTTATTCTTTCAAGCAGCTTGCAAGTGATGTTGCCCCCATATAACAATATAAATATAGATAGATAGATAGATATAGATACAGTATATATTTATGGGTGTGTGTGTGTTTTGAACCATTTGAGGTTATTACACACCAATTACAATGTACATTAACCACTTTAGCTTTAGGAAATGAGAGCAATTTTTACAATTTGGCATTGCTTCCCTTTAACTGACATTTGCACTTTCATGCAATGCTGTACCCAAACAAAACACCTAAAGAAAGCTCTATTTGTGGGGGAATAAAGGACGCCAATTTTCAGTTAAAGCGATGCAGTGCTGAATCGCAAAAAGGGGCCTGGTCTTTGACCAGCAAAATGGTCCGGGGCTTAAGTGGTTAAAGGGTACAATGTACCCATACAGAGCCATTCTGCCAATGTATATCGGCGTGAGCCGGTCAGCAAGCAGTTAAAAAAAATATATATATATATATATATATATATATATATATATATATATATATATATATAATAAATTCTGAAATGTTAAAATATACAGTATTTTCTTCCTGCAATTATATCTAAGGCACTACTAAGTTAACTAAACTCTGTATGCTGTACACAAAAAAAGGCAATCAGAGAGCAAAGGACTAACCACCAATATTGCTTGAGAGCAGCTAATATTTTCTCCATTGCTGTCTTATCATATGTTGTTCTACACTGTGTCTCTGTATACAGGCAACGGTGTTGGAAGAAGTAGGGTTTTTATTTCCTCATTATACAAACAAATGGCAACCACCCCAACCTATAACCAGCCTTTGAAGTAAGGAGCACATGGACAACGCATTTAAAAAAAAAAAAAAAACGAACAAATTCCCAGCTCACTTGCCATCCTGCAATAAACTGAATTGACCCTTTCTAACAGTTCATGTTAGAAACAAGGGGCCAGATCCACATAGAATTTGTTCGGCGCAGCGTATCAGAGATACGCTACGCCGCTGTAACTTACCTTTGGCTGGTTTGAATCCTGGAAGAATTCACGCTGTAAGTTACGGCGGCGTAGTGTATCTCTGGTGGCGGAATTCAAATCGGCGATTAGGGGGCATGATTCATTTAAATGAAGTGCGTCCCCGAGCCGAATAAACTGCGCATGCTCCGTTTCTAAATTTCCTGCCGTGCATTGCGCGAAATGATGTTGCAACATCGTAATTTTTTAAACTTAGACGTGACTTGCGTCCATCCCGATTCACGGACGACTTACGCAAAAAAAATTAAAAATTCAAATTTCAACGCGGGAACGACGGCCATACTTAACATGGCAAATCTAACTATATGCCGCAAAAAAGCAGCTTTAACTATACGCCGGAAAAAGCCGACTAGAAACGACGTAATAGAATGCGACGGCCGCACGTATGTTCGTGGATCGTCGGAAATAGCTCATTTGCATACCCGACACGCAAAATGACGCGAACGCCACCCAGCGGATGCCGAAGTATTGCATCTTAGATCCGAAAGGCGTAAGAGGACGTATACCTGTCGGATCTAACCCAGATGCCGTCGTATCTTGGTTTGAGGATTCAAACCAAAGATACGACGTGGGTAATTTGAAAGTACGCCGGCGTACTCTGTCTGTGGATCTGGCCCAAGGGATTTAGTTGTTTGCACACATTTGCAAATATATGCATAAACTGCAGAGGTCATATCACAGCACCCCAGTGTACCACAGTCCTAATCCAATAATTCTGAGAGTCTCACAAGTTGGAGAACATATACAACAATGGATATATTAAGGGCAGGTATGCCTGGGGGAGCCAGATTTGTATCTTTTATATCTGGAGCTCTGTTTTAAGGGGTTAAATTCTAATGCCGCGTACACACCATCACTTTATGTGATGAAAAAAAATGACGTTTTTAAAAACGTCACTTTAATTGACTGTGTGTGGGGGAAAACGTCGTTTTATGTCTTGTAAAAAACGACCAAAAAAAATTGAAGCATGCTTCAATTTTATGTGTCGTTTTTCAAAAGTGCACTTTTTACTTCACAGAAATTGACCGTGTGTAGCAAAAAACTTCGTTTTTTAAGACGTTTTTTCATCCATGCATGCCCAGAAGCTACTTATGAAGCAAGCTTCAATGGTAAAACGTGGTGGAACGTAACCTGACTTTGCAAGATCATTGTGAGAAAACGATGGTGTGTAGGCAACTTCGTCTTTGAAAATTGAAGTTTCAAAAACGTCATTTTTTACTTCACAGAAAGTGTCGTTTTTTTCCATCACATAAAGTGATGGTGTGTACGCGGCATAAGTCTGAGCTGACACACTTAAAAAAAAAAATACTTCTATGCCACAAATAATTGTGATCCAGTTAACAATTGCTATGGAGTGTGACTGTAAACCCAGTGTTTCAAGTATGTTGCTAACATTGTGACACAAAATGTACGATGAACAGAAAAAAATATGAAAACAAAGTAAAAGTATCAATATTTACTATTTTATAAAGCTCTGTGCAAACTTTTGATGCTATTCAAATCCTGTAAAATAATTATAACAATGTTGAAATTGATTAGTTGGCATTCTTAACCACTTCATTACTGGGCACTTAAACCCCCTTCCTGCCCAAACCAATTTTCAGCTTTCAGCGCTGACGAATTTTGAATGACAATTGCGTGGTCATACAACACTGTACCCAAATTATATTTTTATCATTTTTTTCCCACAAATAGAGCTTTCTTTTGGTGGTATTTGATCATTTCTGCAATTTTTATTTTTTGCGCTATAAGCAAAAAAAGACAAAACATTTTGAAAAAAAAAACACAATATTCTTTACTTTTTGTTATAATAATATCCCAATTTAAAAAAAAAAAAAAAAAAATGTCCTCAGTTTAGGCCGATACGTATTCGTTTACATATTTTTGATAAAAAAATCGCAATAAGCGTATATTGATTGGTTTTCCGCAAAAGTTATAGCGCCTACAAAATAGAGGATAGATTTATAATTTATTTTTTACTAGTAATGGTGGCGATCTGTGATGATTTTTTTTTGTCAGGCCTGCCATATTGCGGCGGACATATCGGACACTTTTGACACTATTTTGGGACCATTCACATTTATACAGCGATCAGTGCTATAAAAATGCACTGATTACTGTATAAATGTGACCGGCAGGGAAGGGGTTAGCACTAGGGAGTGAGGAAGGGGTTAAATGTATTCCCTGTGATTCTTACTGTGGGGGAAGGGACTGACTGGGGGAGGTGACCGATGCTGTGTCCCTATGTACAAGGGACACAGCATTGGTCTCCTCTCTCCCTGACAGGACGTGGAGCTCTGTGTTTACACACAGAGCTCCACATATTTGCTGTCACTGCCGATCGCGGGTACCTGGCAGACATCGCGGCCGCCAGGCACGTGCATCGGCATCTTAGCAAGTTTTTCCCCGCTGTGCGCCCCCAGCGGCACGCGCGGGGAATGCAAATAAAAGGACGTCCACCCAGCAGTTGAGAGCCGCGCTGTGGACATCTTTCGTCTACAGCGCCAGTCTCATGTGGTTAAAAGCATAGTTCCAGAAACATCTATAGATAAAAACAAGCTGTGTGGCATTGACCAAAGTTGAATAATGGTAAAATTGTGATCCTATTATAAACATGTGCAATAAGAGATCAACTAATACGTGATCAATTATATCCAAATTTTGTCTCACTTAAAGGGGTTGTAAAGGTACAATTTTTTCTCCTAAATAGCTGCCTTTACCTTAGTGCAGTCCTCCTTCACTTACTTCATCCTTTGATTTTTTCTTTTAAATGTCCTTATTTCTTCTGAGAAATCCTCACTTCCTGTTCTTCTGTCTGTAACTCCACACAGTAATGCAAGGCTTTCTCCCTGGTGTGGAGTGTCGTGCTTGCCCCCTCCCTTGGACTACAGGAGAGTCAGGACGCCCACTAACGCACAGCTCCTTTCTCTATCTGCAAAGTGGAGAGCATCCTGACTCCCCTGTAGTCCAAGGGAGGGGGTGAGCATGACACTCCACACCAGGGAGAAAGCCTTGCATTACTGTGTGGAGTTACAGACAGAAGAACAGGAAGTGAGGATTTCTCAGAAGAAATAAGGACATTTAAAAGCAAAATCGAAGAATGAGGTAAGTGAAGGAGGACTGCACTAAGGTAAAGGAAGCTATTTTGGGAAAGAAAATTGTACCTTTACAACCCCTTTAACCCCCCTGGCGGTATTCCCGAGTCTGGCTTTGGGTAAGATTTAATTACCAAAAGCGGTATCCCCGAGCCAGACTCAGGATCGCCTCGCAGCAGCCACAGGCAAAATTACTTACCTGGTCTCTGGATCCTGCGATGCATACCCTCTGTGTGAGCGAGCGGAGTCCTCGCTTGATTCACACAGTGTCCCTGTGTGCCGCCGATCTCCGTTCTCTGCGACGTTACGACGCACAGGGGCGGAGAACGGTGCCAAATTCAAAAAAGTAAATAAACACAATACATACAATAATCTTACAGATTTCAGTACTGTATGTAAAAAATACACACACCCTTTGTCCCTAGTGGTCTGCCCAGTGCCCTACATGTACTTTTGTATAATACAAACTGTTTCTGCCTGCAAACTGGAGATTGTCCATAGCAACCAAAAAGTGTCCCTTTATGTGAAAAGTGGTTTTAGAGCAGCTAGAAAACAGCAATAATATATAATCACTTACAGAATTGAGCGAAATCGATTTGTGGGGAAATTCATCATGAACACAAAAAAGTAATGACAGCGACAATTCTGCAACTGAGCAAATGTCAGTGTTTTTGATTTGATTACATTATTGAATAATTTGTATTATAATTAAATCATTTGTTATAATTATTATTTATAATATTATAATTTATGATTTTGTTTTTCAAACTTTATCATACCCGAGATGTCTGCTAGACTCTTGTTCGGACAGATTTAAGTGAATTCTTCCTAAGAATTACAGGCCTACAATGTAAAACGCCAAATTTCCATGCAAAATAACGGTAACGCTTTCAGCACCTAAAACCAGAAAGAATAATATCGCCAAGGAGGTTAATATACACAGTGACTTCCTATAGGCAATATATAAACCATTAAAATAAGGTACAAATGCTGTACAAAATATGCAACATATGCATTATAGTGCAAACTACAGAAACAATTGTGCAAAACAGCATATGAGAGTGCTCGAAAATACTACCACATCTTTCCGTTTAGTGTGTCTGGTGAAGGATTCGCACTGGGTGACACTTGATGCCGATTGGAACTTTGTCTGTTGAAGTGTTGGGGCTGAAGTGTTGGGGCTGAAGTCTGTGGGACTCTTTTTCTACCTTTTTTTTTTTATTTATTTTTTCATTTTTTTGAGCACTTATGGACTTAGTTTTTTTTGGATTTGACAATTATTCATTCATATATTTGAGCATGGTGCACTGTGTTATTTTTTTAGCACTCTCATTTGCTATTTTTCCCAATTTTTTCTGTTGTTTGCACCATATTACATACTTTAAATATTTTGTACAGCATGTGCACCTTATTTGAATGGTGTATATATTGCATATAGGAGGTCACTGTGTATATTAAGTAAGACACAATTTGTATATAATTAATCACATTTTAGTTGATCTCTTATTGCACATGTTTATAATAGGATCACAATTTTACCTACATCAGTCACAAAAGGGAACACAGATTAGCGCTGCAACTGTCTCTCTTTTCTAATTATTGTTTATTGGTTTACTACCATTAATTGGAGTGGCAGCAGTCAATACATACAGTGTTCCCTTCCCATTTATATCCACAGGAGCTGTATTTTTTTCACAAAGTTGAATTATGCCTTAGCTATAGTTTTAACTTCTTTGGACATTGCTAAGAAAAACCTAGTGTTACTGCTTACTTTCACCATCACAGGAGTGAGCTCTTTCTCTGATTCAAATTCCCTCACATGCACTTTCTCTCCCCTGATGCAGTAGCTCTAAGCTCAGTGTTTAAAAGTTGGTCACCTATGATGGTGAAGGTGAGCAGTAACACTAGGCTTCTTTTATCAATATCCTAAAAAAATTCCATCAGGCTTCAAGAGGTACACAAATGGCCTACACCTAAAGCTAGGGCATTATTCAACTTTGTTAAAAGCTGAACAGCTTGTGTATCATGTGTGTGCATAGAATGCATATTGTGTTTTTGTGTACAACATGCTTGTGTATCGTGTGTGTGTGTGCACAGCACGCATATCATATGTGGGCACAGTGTGCGTATCATGTGTGTGTGTGTGTGTGTGTGTGTGTGCACAGCGTATCATGCGTGTTTTCACAGGATATCATGTTTGTGCACAGCATGCATAGTGTGTGTGTGTACAGCGCGCGTGTGTGTATGCGCACAACGTGTGTATCATGTATGTTTGCACAGTGTGTGTGTGTGTGTGTGTGTTTTGTGCACACATAGCCCCTCTTGTGGATGCCTGCACTGGAGATCAGAGGTGAGTGTCCTCTGCCCCTGCATGGATCCTGTCTGTAGAACCTGCTTTGTAGTGGAGGTGTGCAGTGCAGTGTAGTAGAATGTCCAGGACGACATAGCTTTGGATTTGTGAATCAAGGAATGGATCCCTCAATGATAGGTGATAGGGTGGGGTGAAGGGGGTAGTGGGTTGACAGTCCTGTAGATCTGATGGCCTATAGAACACACAATATGTGTCCACAAACCCCCCCCTTTCCAAGTTATCCTCTTGTTACATTGCTTGTGTTGCAACTTGCACAGACCTGCGCGATGGTCACTTACTACATCCTACTGATGTCCACAAATGAGCTGCAACCTCCAACCCTCCAATGCCAGAGATGATGGCCTCCCCAGCCTGCTGTTCACCCCACCGCTGCCTCTGTATGAGCCGAGGTGCTGTCTGAGGCACTGCCTGTGACTTTGAGCCACTCTGAATGGTAAGAGCGTTGTGCTGCCCTTGTGTCTCTGCAGCCCGTGCAATGTCACCTGGGCACCGAGCCAGGACTTATTCTGCACCCCTCCGAATGTTGTGCCCAGGGCAACCTCACCTGTTGCCCCCCTCCCCCACTCTATGCCACTGGTTAGTAGTCTTCCATTTATTTGCCTGTACCTAGGTGTAAGGCACGATGCCTGCCAAATATATGAGTTTAGTTAGGATAGGGAAGGATTGCAATCTCTGTCAGGTTATCATTGCAGTCAGTGTTCCTGTAGGGACAACTTAATCTAAATTGGTAACTGAAAAGGACAGGTGGACAAGCTGCTTGGGCGTTGACAGGTCATCCTCTCTGCAGGTAATTTTATGGTGTTAATCCCCTTTACATTTTTTCTGTAAGGGCGAAATAACACTTTAGGGGACTGTCATTGTTTCAGATTTACAAAGGAAGCTATATAGGTAGGTCACATTTTGATGAGCTAGTTTGAAGATTATAAGCTATTGTTTAGAAATGTAACAAACTTAATGCCATTTGTCGGTGTAATGAAACATTTAGTATCATTGATCGGTTGAAGGAACAGACAGTGTTTCATAAAACAGGCAGTATAGCAACTCCCACATACGTCCCACTTAAAAACAGAGCAATGCTCTATTTCAAGTCATAAACATCTGGCACTTACTAATTGCTAAATAAAAGTATATTTTTTGTTTCTGAAAGTTCAAACATGTATTGCAGATATGCCTGTTGTTAATGTTTATTTGAATGTCATATTCATCATCATCATTTGGAAACATTCCAAGTAACTTTGAATGAACAAATGGATGATTCATATTCATAAACTTGCTGTAAGCAATGTAATTACCATACCTGCTCCCAAGCTTATCTTTGCAAACACAGTTTAAATGTTACAAGCCTCTGGTAACCTTTACTCTAAATTTCTATGAGCAAGCTATGAATCTTGATTCAGAATGTTGAATCAGAATCAGAATGTGTTTTTTTTTTTTTTTTTTTTTAATTCATAAACATAACTACTGACTTAGCTGGATCTATTTCTAAATGCTTGAAAAGAAACATTACTGCATTTAGAATCCGGTCACTACCAGAGTAAGAGGAGAATGAAGGGGTCTGAGATGTCACTGGATGGTATTATTCACTAGAATGGGGCCTGGCTGATGTGTTCCTTTTTTGAAACTCTACACTGAGATAGCTAGATTCACAAAGACTTACGACGGCGTATCAGTAGATACGCCGTCGTAAGTTTGAATCCGCGCCGTCGTATCTTTAAGCGTATGCTCAAATTCAGATGCGCTTCTCTGTTGCTAAGATACGACCGGCGTAAGTCTCCTACACCGTCATACCTTGGCTGCATATTTACGCTGGCCGCTAGGGGCATGTACGGCGATTTACGCCGAGAATATGCAAATGAACAAGATACGCCTGTTCGCGAACGTACGCACGCCCGTCGCAGTAAGATACGCCGTTTACGTAAGGCGTTTTCAGGCGTAAAGATAAACCACCAAAAAGATGGCGCAGCCAATGTTAAGTATGGACGTCGGGACAGCCGTCGAATTTTACGTCGCTTGCGTAAGCTGGGCGTAGGTTACGTTCACGTCGAAAGCAAGGAGTATTTGCAACGTGATACTGAGCATACGCGTGCATGCGCCATACAGTAGGCGCTTCATTTACATGTATGGTAATGAATCGTGAATTCATTACCATACAACACACCCCTTCTATGCTTTTTTGAATTAGGCAGGGTTATGCTGGGCCATTTGCGCTATGCCGACGTAACTTAGGAGGCAAGTGCTTTGTGAATACAGTACTTGCCTCACTATGTTACGTCGGCGTAGTGCAAATGGGATGCGCTACGCCGACCTAAAAATAGTCAGCTCTACCTGAATTTGGCTGAGAGTTTTTTGTCCCTGTCTAATTGGGAGAGTGGCAGTTATGACATGGTGACATTAATGACCTTGCCAGTGTCATTTTGTGCTCCACTTTGGAGTTCATTTAACCTGCCTGGCGGTCTTCCCGTGTCTGACACGGGGTTAGATTTTCCTGCTGCGAGCGGTAACCCCGTGTCAGCCACGGGCTTGCCTCGCTAGATCCACAAGCACAAGTTACTTACCTTGTCCCTGGATCCAGCGATGCCACCGCGCTGTGTGAGCGAGCGGGACCTCGCTCGATTCACACAGTGCCTCCGTGTGACGCCGATCTCCGTTCCCTGCGACGTTACGACGCACGGGGACGGAGAACGGCGCCAAATTCAAAAAAGTAAACAAACACCTTACATACAGTATACTGTAATCTTATAGATTACAGTACTGTATGTAAAAAAAACACACCCCCCTGTCCCTAGTGGTCTGTCCTGTGTCATGCATGTCATTTTATATAATAAAAACGTTTCTTTCTCCCTGCAAACTGTAGATTGTCCATAGCAACCAAAAGTGTCCCTTTATGTCAAAAATAGTTTTAGATCAGCTAAAAAACAGCGATAATAAATTATAATCACTTGCAGAATTGTGCGATAGCGATTTGTGGGGAAATTCGTCATAAAAAAAAAAAAATAATGACAGCAACAATTCTGCAACTGAGCAAATTTCAGTGATTTTGATTTGATTACATTATTGAATAATTTTTATTATAATTATATTATTATTTGTTATAATTATTTATAATTATTTATTATATTATAATTTATAATTTTGTTTTTAAAAAAATGTCATACCCGGGATGCCTATTAGAAGCTTGTTTGGTCAGATTTAAGTGAGTTATTTCTAAAAATTACAGACCTACAATATAAAACGCCAAATTTCCTTGCAAATAATGGTACCGCTTTTAGCATGTTTTTTCTGACAGAATCATACCGCCAGGGAGGTTAAGGCTGCCTGAGAGCAGTCCACTCCTTGTGGGCCAAAAGTATCCCAGCCACTGGAAAGAGTGGGAGTGCTTTGAAAGGGAGATCAGAAACACACACAGTGGAAGCTGACAGCAATCTTAGTCCATCTATAGATATCCTTTTGCCTATGATGTCATATGCCTAATAGGAAAGGAGGAGCTTAGTTCCTGTGATGGTGAAATAACAATAGCAGCATGCTGTATACCATGTAGTTAATCATTAGGGGACACATGATTTCTGTATAATGTTTGTTTATAATCTTTTTCTAAGTATTTTTTTATATACTGTACTGGGAATATTGTACAAAGTTTGGAAAATATTTGTCTGATATACAGTATATTTTATACTGTATGAATCTAATGATGATTTGTATATGATTCCTTATAGAGATCATGTTAAAAAACAATGACATATGCATTGTGAATATGGATTGACATAAAGTTATCAGGTCCTAAAGAAGTGTTTATGGACCAATAAATGCATAAATCTAGCTAAATCTAAGAGAAGGATATGTTATAGTACATCCTCTTTTGGCTGATATTAAGAAAATGCAGCTATTTTTATTGGATTTGAGTGATCACACCCGTCTCAATGTTTTTATTTGAAAAAGATATATACAGTATATGTTACTTCTATGTTTATAATAAACTGTGATTTTTGATTTGTTCGTGTACTATTAATATACTGTATTTATTGGCGTAAAATCAGGGGGAAATCGGGTGTGCGTGTTATACGCCGATATCACTTTCTTTTTTACCAACGGGGTGGGTGGGGATTGGGCAGTGGTGTAATGCCGGCCGTCCCGCCTCTCCTAATGCTGTGTATTGTAAAGAGGAGCTACATAATGTGCAGGGATCTGTGCAATGTGCGGGGGGGGGGGGGCTTTGGTCTGTGTAATGTGCAGGGGGGGGCTTTGGTCTGTGTAATGTGCAGGGGGGGCTTTGGTCTGTGTAATGTGCGGGGGGGGCTTTGGTCTGTGCAATGTGCAGGAGGGGGGCTTTGGTCTGTGCAATGTGCAGGGGGGGCTTTGGTCTGTGTAATGTGCAGGGGGGGGGGGCTTTGGTCTGTGTAATGTGCAGGGGGGGGGGCTTTGGTCTGTGCAATGTGCAGGAGGGGGGCTTTGGTCTGTGTAATGTGCAGGAGGGGGGCTTTGGTCTGTGTAATGTGCAGGGGGGGGGGCTTTGGTCTGTGTAATGTGCAGGAGGGGGGCTTTGGTCTGTGTAATGTGCAGGGCTTTGGTCTGTGTAATGTGCAGGGGAGGCTTTGGTCTGCTGTGTAATGTGCAGGGGGGGTTGGTCTGTGTAATGTGCAGGGGGGGCTTTGATCTCTGTAATGTGCAGGGGGGGGGCTTTGGTCTTTGTAATGTGCATGGGGAACTTTGGAATGTAAAAGGGGCTGTTGAAAGTTTTTTTTCCTTCAACTTCCCTCTTAAAATTAGGGTGTGTGTTATACGCCGATAAATACGGTAGTTACATTTTTGGATGACATTTTTCTATAATATGTTGGGGATTAGGACATCCACAAAGTCATATATTAAAGTTAAAGTCTTCACCTTAAGAATGTAAGGTTTCCAAAAAAAAAATCATATAATGTAAATTCATCTCCTCTCTGTGAATGACATCTCCCTGTCCCAGCCACTAAATGTAAAAAAATGGGTTGGTCAGTGATGTAAATGCTAAATAATGGGGTCAGGTGACATCACTGGTTGCTAAGGATGCAGAAGGTGTCAACGTCAAATGCTTCCATAACAATCTTTGACAGAAAGCTGTGATATAGCAGTGGTGGAAATACCACTATAATACATGACATTCGTGAATGAGCAAAAAGTCCAGTGTTTGGAAGAAAACCCAAATATGCAAAGTTCAGTCCTAATTGTGTTTGAACCAAACCTTGAGTTCAATACTTCTGATAAAAAAACCTTGGTTAATCCATTTTGCCTCATATTCAGTTCATGATCCCCACAGTAGTACAGGAAACAATTTCAAGGACCTTTTTTAAATGTGTCTTTATGCGATACCTTTTTCTGTACGTTTTCACTTGTAATAAAACATTATATTTCTATTGTTAAATGCTAAGTGACAATTGGTTAAGCGTTAACAATCCCCAAAACAGAAGCAAATGTTGACCTATACAGAAGGACAAAATGGAACCTTCAGTAGTCGGGACAATTGAAGTTTCAGCTTTAAAATTTGAAATGGGATGCTTTTCATCCTAACTTGCTTTAATATCTGTTCATTGAAAAAAAGAAGAAACAGAAAATAGTGCAGTTTTATTTGTGTTTTTAATGGTAATAACATAATTTGCAAATAGGAGCTCAGATTTAATTTTTTTTTTACAAAAAGGAATTTTAGCACAAACCTAACATCCTTTTTGATGAAGTGGTTCATTTGCATGGAGTTTTTTGCTAAATTTAGAACTCAATCTCAGCTTAGGTTGTATTCCCAGTTTGGCTCTATAGATTTACTTTGAAATGTTCAAATATTCAGCTTTGCATAGACTTAAATATGCATGATTCCTAATCACTAAAGCATTTCCTAATTGTGAAGATGCAATTTAATGTGTTTCTACTGACAGGTAGGAGTCATTAAATCATTATGTACTGAAAGATTTGGCAGTATTCCAGACACAATTATAGTAGTTATATCTTCTTCCATACGGAAAGGGAAGAGAGAAGGTGGCTTATTCCTATGTAAATAAATTAGCATGAGATGCTTCATTTAATACATAGCCATTTTTGCAAATGTAATTATTTGTGTTAACTAACCTTCGCAAAGGTTCTGAACAAATTCCTTACAACTATTACATCAACGTCGACCAAAAAAGCGATGTTCCATGATTTCTGACAGGCTGAGTCACCTGTCAGCATAGTATAGTATATATTTTTTTATATCTTCAATATTCTATTGGTGAATTACCTAAGCTATCCAACTAGTTCTATCTCAAACCAACTGTTTCAATTAGCTCCCAAAGCCATTTCAAAGCCACTTGGTGGTGTCATGCTCATCCAAGAGATTCTTCATGATGAGTGAGTGAGTGAAAAACTTATATAGCGCAGCACATGCGAACTGAATCGCCTCTGGGCGCTGTATCCATCCCGTGAGTGAAACCCCTTGACCTCAGAAGAGATGGGTTTTAATCTTTCTCCTGAAGACCAAGTGGTCCAACTCCAGTTGGATGGTGGTTGGTAGCGCGTTCCACAGTCAAGGTCCCTGGACTGCGAATCTTCGATCTCCTTTGGACTTGTATCTGGCTTTGGGTATCTGGAGTAGGTTTTGATTGGTGGATCGCAGAATGCGATTGGGGTTATGTTGAAAGTTAAGTTGCAATCTGCAGAGACATTTGCTCCAGTGCTCAGTGAACAAGGTGACATTTCACTTTAAACAATGTCCAATCATGAGCAAAGAAAATAAAAAACAGCATGATTCAATGAAGGAGGTCAGCAGAGCTTCACCCCATTTACTAAGCTGGGCAACATTGCCTTGCAAACTGCAACTTCCCTTGCAAAGAGAATAGTCTATTTGCCTTTAGTAAATCAGTTCATAGTAATTTTAAGTCTACAAGCCAGTATGCTCATTTCAACACACCAGTATCCATAGATCCCTGATACTTGAACCTGATTAATTTAGGATTAAACTCCTATCCTTGTTTTTTTATACCACTTTTTAACGGACAAATATACATTTTTGTAAAGGGTTAAGTGTAGTTAAGGCACAAAAAGGTCTTGATTTCTGGGTGTATGGATATAGACTGAGCATGCAATCCTTCCAAAAATACTCGGATTACTTTCATAATGGAAACCAGGTGTCATTGAGTTATCGTCATTGCATTGTGAATAAACCTCAGAGAATGAAGTACTGCAGCCCAGTATGTACCTCATAAATGTATTTTAAAATCAAAAAAATGAAAAGAATGCTGTAATTGTGTTAAATAATTTCTTTATTTAAAAAGACAAACTGCTTGAATATTTGAAGGCTACCCTTTACTTTGCTTTAATATTGAAGATGGCTGCATTGTGTTTGTTTTTATTTTCATTATACATAGACCTACTCTGTTGCTTCTAAGTGAATCATACATATCTGATTTATAGTCCAATATCACTGCCAATTTGGGTAGCTTAATTTAATGTATTCCTTTTGCTTTTGGATTAGCTCTTTTGGATGAATTAGGTACTGTTGAAGCAATCAGCAGAGAACACAAACTGACATTTCATATGTTTTAGTAGTCATTCAGTTTCTAGTGTCTGATGCTGCTACTCAGTGAGTTTGAAAGGAACAAGACTTAAATAATTTCTGTTGGCTGAGAAAAACTAATGCAATCATGACAAAAAGAAACTGCAGAGTCAAAGAAACTGCAAGCATACCTGGAACCTTATTCTGTATGTCACTTACTACTACTTAAGTTTAAATCTTTTCTGCCTTCAATCCATTCCTATTGAGTGGAAAGGAGGGATAAGCACATTTATAATCTATTGAGGCAAGCATTTAGAAGAACATAGTAAATACATATAGCACCACCATTTCTGAGACCTGCAGGTAACACGTTCAGATCATAGGCCTGCACAGGTGGTGTGCCAGGTGTGCTTGGGCAAATTGTAATCACTCTGTGTGGTGACAATTCCCCCTAATGCCGGAGCTTCCCCCATGTTGCCCCCCCTACTGCAGTGCTGTTGGTTTTCCTCCTTTCCTCTCCTCTCCCCCCGACTTCTGCAGGGGATGCTTCAGGATGAAGAGTGGGGGAAGGGGCTAATCAGTATATAATTTACCAGGCCCTTCCTGTTCTAAATGAATATAATGAACTCACTCACTTTCTTCTCTTGAAAGGAAAGAACGCGATGATGTCATCGCGTACGATGAGCATTCGCTCGTCACATTCGATGCCGTCGCCACCATCTTGCTTCACCTTACCTATACCATGGAATCTACAGCGCATGCATCAAAGTAATTTCGAGCATGCACAGGTTTTCACGGTGACAGGTAAGTATGCACACTTTCGGGTTTCTCATTGGGAAACAGGCCAACAAGAATCTCGACGACAAAAAAGAGAGCAGGTTCTCTTTTTTTCTCGTCGAGATTCTGGCCAGATTTCCTGACGAGAAACCTGAATGCCTCGTACACATGAACGGGAATCTCGGCAAGAAGCAGTTTTCTTGCTGGTTTTTGCCGAGGAAAACCGGTCGTGTGTACGAGGCTTCAATCTTTGGTCCATTTTATTTTTGGATGAAATTTGTCTACTTGAAAACTTTTTATATTATGGTACTCTTTAACCACTTCAGCTACTGAAGGTTTTACCCCCTTCATGACAAGGCCATTTTTTTCTATTCAACACTGCACTACTTTAACTGGCAATTGCATGGTCATGCAATACTGTGCGCAAATTCTTTTGGTGGTATTTGATCACCACTGGATTTTTGTGTTGTGTTGTGTGATATAGATAAAAAGAGAAAACCAAACCCAAACATTTAAAAAAATATATATTTTCTTCTTTCTGTCATAAAACATATCCAATCAAACCAAATTTCTCCATAAATTTAGGCCAAAATTTATTCTGCTACAGATTTTTGGATAAAAAAAAATCTGAATAAGTGTGTATAATTTATTCATAACATCTTAATTGACATTATGATCATGTGATTGCATAGTGATCACATAAAACCTGGCACTGAGTTGGCAAATGATGTACTGTGACGGGGCGGAAAGTGATTAAAGAAAAAGTTAAACTTTAGGGAAAACCATTATAAATGCAAATTTTTTCAGAAAAAAGTGTGCATTTATTTTATTTTTTCCTCTAGGAGCCTGAAAAGCATCAGTGGATCATGGGTGCAACGTCAGGTTCATGCAGACATGTTCTCCCACGTTCTTGCCTGTATGCTCTGCTCATCGGTGCCCTTGCAGTCTATTGAGAACTACAAGCTGTCTGCCATTTTGGCAGTCCTTGTTTCTTCATTCACAGATGTCTGTGAATGAATGACAGGGTTGTTTGGGCACAGCCCTGCACAGCTGTGCTGATTTTGAATGTGACAGAGAGTGGGAGAAAGATGCTACACCTTAAATATGGATGTAACATACTTCAAAAGTCAGCTTAAAGCGGGGGTTCACCCGAAAAAAAAAAAAATTAACATTAGATTGAGGCTAATTGTGGGAAGCACAATCGGGTGTTTTTTTTTAAATCAATGCAGTACATACCGTTTTAGAGATAGATGTTCTCCGCGGATTCCGGGTATGATCTGCGGGACTGGGCATTCCAATTTGATTGACAGGCTTCCGACCGTCGCATACAACGCGTCACGAGTTGCGGCTCTATACGGCGCCTGTGCACCGACGTTCGGCTACTTTCGGGAACTCGTGACACGCTGTATGCGACGGTCGGAAGGCTGTCAATCAAATAGGAACGCCCAGTCCCGCAGACCATACCCGGAAGCCGCGGAGAACATCTATCTCTAAAACGGTATGTACTGCATTGATTAAAAAAAAAACACTGGATTGTGCTTCCCACAATTAGCCTCAATCTAATGTTAAAAATGTGTTTTTTCTGGTGAACCCCCGCTTTAAGCCTCTAAGCTTTTTTTGTTTTACAGTGATAATCAATGAAGGGACATGAAATTTTTTTTTAAGTGATTATTTCCTATTGAAATTGTCTCAGTACTTATTCACATTATACAATGTGACCTATATGAAATGTGTACATATAGAATGTTTATAGATGCTTTATGTCCATATATAATTTGTGTAACATGAAAAGACTTTGAACAAATACAAGCCCATGATAAAAGCAAATAATCTATAACAATACTCTAAACATCGATCAAATTTACCTAGAGGACTGTTTAGTCATTTACTAATTATATGTACAGTTCAAATTTACAAGAAATCAAGATTTTCTTTAGATCATCCTACTGTCTGGGTACTGAGAAATCAAAGCCCTGCATCAATAACTGGATTTGCAAATTACAGTATGTTTCAAGGTGTCACTCTAAAGTGTAGCAAGCAACTATAAATTGATAGCTTCCATTTTCGCTTAGTGGTGGCTCTGAAAGTCTTGATACTGGAGACAATTTTTTTCTTTTTACAATATATGATTGTAGCTGAAAGTCTTCTTTTGTGCAGCAGATCAAAAAATCTTTTACTCTTTTACTGTAATGAAAATCCCAATATTGGCCAGATAAACATGTACATGTCTGTTGCTGTGACTGGGTTTTTTATTATAGATTTCAAAGTGCATTTATATATGTTTTCTATTTTATCTATTACTACTTCTCTAATAAAATGCTTCAAGGTTAAATAATGCCTTTACATTCCTATAGTTGTTTTGAAATACACTTTGAAATGGCAAATACATATATGCACATTTGCAAATCCATGTTAACATTTGCTTTATCCATATGTTATCTAGTTAAGTCTGTATAATGGTGTCTTCTCATTGTAGCGCCACCCCCAAAGGAGCCATAAGGTAAATTTGGGTTTCTTGATCTACGCCGCGACTCCCATAACAATTTCAGGTCCTCTGACACACCTTCTGCGAGCACAAATAAAACCACAAATGTAAAATACCCTTCACCTAGCTGTGAGGTATTTTCAGTAGAAAATAAACACACATACCAGCTTAGGGATAACTTGGTTAATCTATTAATGCAGATTACAATAAATGGCAATTTCAAGAGAATTAAACAACAAATCAGGCAATTTCAGGCACAGGCTGCTAAACAGGGTAAAATAACTATACCCAAGTAGAAAAGACAAAAAAAACAACAGTACACTTCTATATCATTAGCTAAAAGTAATGTATAATACATCTAAATGGGTTCAGAATGATAGCAGCTCTATACTGGCACTGAAATGAATATACGGGGTGGGATACCGCCTTAACTGACCAACAGATAGAGCTTCAAGGTAGTTACAACTAGGGACAGTCCTTAGTCCTAAGTTTTGTTGGGGCTCATTGGCGCATGTTGCAGCTATCAGTAAGGCCAGCAGGCAGTATTAGAGCTATAGGGTCATGGTTATGTAGCTCCTAGTGGCTTTATTCCATAGCAGTGATAGGAAGTAGTGGCCGCAAGGTCCACTCACCAGTCTCGGTAACACTGTGTTAGTTACCCCTCAGGTGTCCACTCGCTTAGGTTGATTAGGGTGACTCTGACAGGCAGCACGGCAAAGACAGCATCTCAGCATTGGCTCTGTCTATCTGAGTTTTCCTATGCTATGACTAAGCACTACATTTTAGTGTGAAACGCGTCAGCTGTGTGTCCTATTTTTGCTGTGGCTTGTAGTGTTTTTATCCTGTTTTACCAATAAAGGCAACCAAGAGTTTTTTTTTTCCCAAAGTGCGGCTGTCCAAGATTTTTCCTCATTCTTTTATCTGAGTTTTCCAGTATCAGAACTGCTTTTCCACACTGTAGTATCTTCCAATGGCCTCCCTCTGTCTCTGATGACACCCAACGCCTCATCCTCTCACCACAATGACCCTGATAACTCATTGCAGACTTAGGAGACCCCCAAATAGCTGGGGGTTTCTGCTGACTCAGGCTCTCTCTTCCTCTGGCTGACAATCTTGGGCTCAGTTGTTCTCTCCTCACACTCTCTCTGTCTCTGCACTGTCCTGTCAGAGTCCTTTTTCCCCCCAGGCTCAAAGACTCTCTCTCTCTCTCTCTCTCTCTCTCTCTCTCTCTCTCTCTCTCTCTCTCTCTCTCTCTCTCTCTCTTTCTCTCAAATCACCCCAGCCTCCCCAGCTCTTCCTAAAGCTCCCCTTTTTCCCAGTGTCCTCTGTGTCTGAGTTTTATGGAAGTTCAAGTCAGCATCTTGCTATCTCCATATTGTGACCAAAAGGAGAAATTACATGACAAATAGTCTTTCATTGGTCCATGACAACATGCTTGTTACATCATCATTAGTAATTTATAAAGTTGGTGCTACCATCACAGGGAAATGATGGAATCATTCCTTCACAGGACATTTTTTGCAGGAAATAATTATTTGCCAGGAAAAGAGCATGTAATGGATCAGTTCCATTCCCGATGTCATACTCCTTCATTTATGCTGACTTTTTGTTATTTATTTTTTTCTAAATGTAGCTATCTATTAAATACGATTGGGACTGGCAGGTGCCACAGGGGTGGATTTACTGAAATTGCAGAGTGCAAAATTTGGTGCAGCTCTGTATAGAAACCAAGCAGCTTCCAGTTTTTTTTTTCTTCAAAGCTTAATTCAACAAGCACGTTAGAAGCTGATTGTTACCATGAACAGCTGCACTAGAATTTTTACTCTCCAATTTTAATAAATCTTCCTCTTTTTGAAAATTTAGGAACATAATTACATGCTTAGTAAAACGTATAAAAAGCCCATAACTTCTGAGTCCTGTTTCTATGTCTGCACAACAGATGAGAAACCCATTGAGAAATCCACAAGACACATAGGAGTTAATATACTAAAACTGGAGAGTGCAAATTCTGGTGCTGCATAGAAACCAATCAGCTTCCAGGTTATTTTAATTGAACAAGCTGATTGGCCTGCCTTGCACAGATGCGCCAGATTGTGCACTCTCCAGTTTTAGTAAATCAAACTCATAGTTTCCATTGCTGATTTTGCTTGTACTCCTTCCTGTAGTAGGACCTTCCACAGCTTAACTGTTCTTACCACAAATAAAACAACTTTCTTGATATTAAAATCTCCTTTCTTGCGTGATTCATTGTGACCTTTTACCAGGGCCTTTTTCTCAGAGAATAGGTGCAGGAACTCCCCTCTTATGAGTCACCCGTTGTCTCCACCCCTACCCACCTCTGAGCACTGTCTCTTGGCTCCAACCCTACCCACCTCTGAGCACTGTCTCTTGGCTCCACCCCCTACCCACCTCTGAGCGCTGCCTCTTGGCTCCAACCCCTACCCACCTCTGAGCACTTTCTCTTGGCTCCACCCCTACCCACCTCTGAGCACTGTGTCTTGGCTCCACCCCCCTACTCACCTCTGAGCACTGCCTCTTGGCTCCACCCCTTACCCACCTCTGAGCACTGTACCTTTTAGAGACTACAGAACCAAGTATAATTTTGCTCTACTAAGTCATTTTGTATGAAATTTGATAGACCCCACCCCAGCAACAATGGACCCCCACAACAAAATACCCCTCAAGCAACCACAGACCCTCCCCTATCAACAACATCACCACAGCAACAATAGGGTCCCCCACACAACAACCAACCTCTCTCCCAGAAACAATGGACCACCTTCCGCAACAAAATACCACCCAAGCAACCGTAGACCCCTCATAACAACATCACCACAGCAACAATAGGGTCCCCCACACAACAGGCCTCTCCCCCAGCAACAAAGCCCACCCACAAAACAAAATACCACCCTAACAACAATAGACCTCCCCAGAAACAACATACCCCCACACAACAACATACTTCTCCCCTAGCAACAATGAATCCCCAACAACAAATTACCATCCGAGAAACAATAGGCCCCCCAGCAACAATAGGTCCCCCACACAACAACAGACCTCTTGCCCAGCAACAATGGACCACCCAAGCAACAATAGACATCCCCAGTAGCAACAACAGATCTCCCAGCAGCCAGAATCAATAGATCCTCCAGCAGCCAGCAACAATAGACCTCTCCCTCAACAGTAGATCCCTCAAAGCAACAAAACACCCTCCAGCTAACAACAATAGGTTCCACAAAAAAGTCCCCCACCAGAAAAAAACAATAGATCCCCCAGTAGCCAGCATTAATAGACCCTCCAGCACACCTTGCCATAAAATACATTCAGTGTTGGAGGTGTCGGAAAAAGCCATTCCAGTAACAGCAGACCTCCTCTCCCTCAACAATAGAGCTCTTCCAGCAACATAAGACCCCCCCCAGCCAACAACAATAGACCCCCACAAAAAAAATTCCCTGCCAGCGACAATAGATCCCTCAGCAGCCAGCATCAATAGACCCTCCAGCTCACCTTGCCATTAAATACATTCAGTGTTTGAGGTGCCGAAACTGAGTTCCCCTGCGTTCCTGCTGAATAAAAACTGCCTTTTACTATATACAGTACACATAGTATTTCACTTTGCTAGCAACAGACATTTTTTTACATAAAATGCATTGATGGTTATGTTTTTGAACCTCTGAAAATGTGCAATATGTTTGCAATAAACAACCAGAAGTGTAGTTTGTGACCTGTATTTATTGTACAGTGACACACATGTCCTGTCAGTGGGAGAATGACAGTCAATAGCTACTTTAGGAGAAAGATACTACTGTGTTCATCTGAAGTTCCACTTGAGCTAAACAATGGGGTTGATTTACGAAAGGCAAATCCACTTTGCACTACAATTGCACTGCAAGTGCACTTGGAAGTGCAGTCGCTTTAGATCTGAGGGGAATATCTGAAACAAGGGGAAGCTCTGCTGATTTTATCATCCAATCATATACAAGCAAAAATTATGTTTTTTTTTTTTATATTTTCCTTGCATGTCCCCCTCAGATCTACAGCGACTGCACTTCCAAGTGCACCTGTAGTGCAAAGTGGATTTGCGTTTAGTAAATCAACCCAATTATTTATTTACTATCATATTTTGTATAAGTTCTCCCCTATACTAAGAATCCTCATTTTTCCTATTTTCTTTATTTTTTGATGTGCACGGATAAGTATATTGTCCCATCATATATATATAGGGAAGGTATAGAAACAGTTTTTACTCTAAACAGCATAACCATTTAAGCATTTTCTGTTTTTTAAAGGCCCATTCAAACCTCTATTGGCAATGCATTTTGAAATAATGTTGCATGCTATTTGATTATAGTGTCCCTTTTTCCTATGAAAGATGCTTTTTTCTGGAAGTAGTATAAAAAAAAGTAAGCCAGCAGATTTGTTTGTAAATGTACAGCTGTAAACTGTGCTGAATGGAAACAAAATAGGATATTCTGCAATTTTCTAATGTGTTTGAACAGTGGTTATTGGCTGTGGCTGCTCAAGTTAAATGATATCTATTATGTTTTTGTCTGGTGTGTTGAAAGCAACAATATGTATCAAGTGTTTCTGCTGAACAAGTCTTTAAATTGAAAACCTTATTTTTGCATAGGGAAAACAAGTGTGGGCCCAATAAATAGCATTGTCTTGTTCAAGTGGACACACCCCAAAAGCTTATCCTGAAATTTGGATGTTAATGCAAATAATACAAACTATTATGGACAATACACAAGTGTTCTTATATAAATCTGGATATTGAATCACTGTAGTTTATATGAATTTCAAAGTAGGCTTTATAATCAGCACAAAGTCACTCTGGAGAAATACATTTAACATTGCTCAGTTGGTAGAGGTCAAGCATCAACAACTTCTAAGCTATGCTAAGATAGTTATCTTCAATATAATTGTTACTGGAACTGCTAATTGAGACAAATATTTTATTCTGGAACATCTTAGTTGTGTTATAAATGTAGGTCACTGCTCAAACAGTGTATGCTTTTTGGCGCAGACATACTGGCAGATAGTGATTGGTTTTTAATGTATAAAAAAAAAATGAGATGAACACTGAGGAAATAATTTTACTATCATGAAGAGGTTTCCATGAACCCAGACTTAATGGAAATGAAGCCTCGTACACACAACCGAGGAACTCGATGGGCGAAACACATAGTTTTCCTCGTCGAGTTCCTTGTTAGGCTGTCGAGGAACTCGACAAGGCAAGTTTCTCCATTCCCGTCGAGGAAAAAGAAGACATGCTCTCTTTTTGGCTCGACGGGATCCTCGACAGTTTCCTCGTCGAAAAATGTACACACGACCGGTTTCCTCGGCAAAAAAAAAAATCCCAGCAAGTTCCTTGCTGGTTTTTGCCGAGAAACTCGGTCGTGTGTACGAGGCCTGACAGGTTCAAGGATACCTTACTGCTGGATAGCTATTCACTGCAAACTGAGGTTGGTTTAATCAAGCAGTAGACAATATTCACTCAGCAAAGTGAATCAGTGTTTACTTCAATCATTCAATTATTTATAAAAGCCTTTTTGTTTTCATATTTCCCCAGTACATGAGTCCCTATTTTACTGAAGAAGAAGTGTTTTCTTGCAGTTTGTGTCCCCATTTGAGAGATTTCCCATCACTTCCTTTATTAACTGTCCCATCTCCGGCGGGGTCGCGAACTGTATTAAAAATGTGGGCTTAATTCACATTTTCACAAATAATAATAAGTGAAGTAAATCGCTCCACTAATCTGGCGACTTTTTGTTTTGCTTTAAAATATATAGGCCTAGATTCACGTAGGGCGGCATAACGTTGTGCGGGCGTAGCGTATCTTATTTACGATACGCCGCAACTTAGAGAGGCAAGTGCTGTATTCACAAAGCACTTGCGTCCTAAGTTACGGTGGCGTAGCGTAAATCAGCCGGCGTAAGCGTGCGTAATTCAAAGTAGGCAGGTCGTGGGCGTGTTGTATTTAAATTAAGCGTGACCCCATGTAGATGCATGGCCGAACGAACGGCGCATGCGTGCGCATGCTCAGTATCCCGTCGTATTTACGCCCAAAGATACGCCGGCTCAATGCCTGTGACGTGAACGTAACCTACACACAGCCCCATTCACGTACGACTTACGTAAACGACATAAAAAGATACGCTTGTTCCCATGTCCATACCTTGCATGGGCTGCGCCACCTAGAGACCAGCTTTATCTTTACGCCGGCGTATGTCTTACGTAAACGGCGTAACTAATTGCGACGGGCGTACGTACGTTTGTGAATCGGCGTATTTTGCTCATTTACATATTCGACGCGGAAATCAACAGAAGCGCCACCTAGCGGCCAGCGTAAATATGCACCCAAGATACGACGGCATAGGAGACTTACGCCGCTCGTATCTTGGCAGAATTTATGCGTAACTGATTCTATGAATCAGGCGCATAGATACGACGGCGGCCATTCGGACTTACGACGGCGTATCTGGAGATACGCCGTCGTAAGTCTTTGAGAATCTGGGCCATATACAGTAATGCCTGAACTTTGGTCACTTACCTGAGAAGAGACTGAAATTACGAGGTTGGCCTCTCTTGTATCTCCAGCCCAAGCCCCACTGGGAGTGAAACAGAGGGTGATGAGGTACAGGAGGAACACGAGTGCCTGTAGATGAAGATCTGGGAACTTGTAGAGGGAGATGCAGTTCCAAGGCAGCAGGAGAACCATCAGAACAGGAAAAGTAGCAGTGCACAGTAGTTCAGCTAACCTTACGGAAGCACTCCACTTGATCTGTGGGGCCAGGATGTGTGGCTAGTCAGAACTCTCAGCAGACTTGCAGCAGGAACATTCAGCGGGGTGAAGAACTGCAGCAGCAGACAGTTAGGAAGACACTCGAATGGGGTCAGAGGCAGAAGTGTGGTCATAGGATTAGCCAGGGTCATCAACAGGCCAGCAATGAGGTACCAAATCAGGAGCAGAACCAAAGTCAGGAACGAGTCGGGTCAGGATCAAGCCGGGTCAGGATCAAGCCGGGTCAGGAACAAGCCGGGTCAGGAACTAGCAACAAGTCAGAAGCAGGATCCGAGATCAGGTCATAAAAATTGCAGAGATGATCAAATACCACCAAAAGAAAGCTCTATTTGTGGGAAAAATAGAACGTCAATTTTGTTTGGGTACAGCTTTGCATGACCACGCAATTGTCAGTTAAAGCGACACCGTGCTGAATCACAAAAAATGGCCCGGTCATTGAGCAGCCAATTCTTCCGGGGCTGAAGTGGTTAATTATACTACTTTTTTTTTTTATGTGATCATGATGCACGTTGCTTCTTACCAACTTAAATATTGTAGCTATATGCTATGCTTATGGGTTCACCAAATAAAACAAACTAAATGTAATAATTATGAATGTTATGTACAATAAAATAAGGAGACAAAGCTGAGTTTCCTATAGTAATGGGTCAGGATCCTTGCTTCATTCTCAAGCCAGGGCTGCTTAAAAAAATTTATTAATAAATAATGTCACTCTTGCATATAAGAATAACATTAGAAATATTCTAGTCAGTCAAAAACCCATCCAGCATGTGCACTATAAAAAAAAGCATTAATATGACTAGTAAATAAGCCATATTGTTTGTGACATAGCTGGGATGTTTCAAATAGCTGAAAAATTTTGTTGACATTTTAGATAAATAGAGCTTTGTCCTGTTTTGATCTAAAGAAACCATTCAAATACACTGTTGTCAGTAATGTTTTGTATCTCAGATTGAATTATATGGTTTTCAAGCTGATTGTGACTATTATTATTGCTTTTCTCAGTGCTATTTATGTTATTGTTAAAAAATGTAATGTAAGATGTTTAATCATAACTAATGATGGGTGACCTGATTAGTCCAAGCTAGCATTCCCAGTTGAATTAAATGATTCATTAGGGGTTAAATGTTTTTAATTTTAACACCCAAATCATTTGCTCCATCTGATCCTGTAGGTTTGACATGGTACTATGTAAAGTGACAGGACGCCAGGGCTGGATCCTGGATGGGAGAAATGTATTTGACCCAGAATATACAAAACAGGCACTGGCAATTTAAATGTCAGTCTCTGCTGCAAAAACGCAAAAACTAAAGAAATGGGGAAGGGGAAAAAGCAAGTTGTTACCACTAATATACAGGTAATCAAATGGAGTACCTGTAATGGATCACGCACCCTGTGGGGTCTTGTTGCTGTAACCAATAAGCTTAAACAAAGAAGCAGGGGAGAAAAGTATCCTATAGTTAGGCAGGTGGAAAGGGCTTACTTTTAGCAACAATTATGATCAAAACTGGAATAGTCCAAAATTCATAGGCCCGAATTCACAAAGCACTTATCTTTAAGAGCGAGTGGGAGCAAGTGCTTTGTGAATTCAGTGCTTGCCTCTGTGCGCTGCGTTCGGCGTAGCGTATATTCGATGCGCTACGCCCGCATAAATATGCGCCGGTGTATGTGAATCCGGGCCATCGTGTTTTTTCCAATATAAAAAAGTTAAATATAAAGGATATAATAGGCTACCCTTCTCCCCTCCTTCTTTGTCTTTGCTGCAAAACAACTTTCCTGGCTAGATTGTCCATCCAGACACCAATTGTGATATTTTGGGGTTCTGGATCACCAGCCAGCTGACTTTGTAAAAGCAAACAGTCTTTATTCAAGAGAGCAATGAAAACAGTCCTTTTTTTTTTTAGCATGAAACAAACAAAACAGTCCATCACTCTGATGCACAAAAACAAAATATCTGCTCACGGGCAATATAAAATTGTCCCACAACAGGATTTCAACTCCCTGCCTGTTCCAGGGGTCCAAAGAAAATGTCACAGGTCAGCAATATCTCAGTAATAAATGGCACTTAGCTCCTTCTCACAAGTATATTCTGCTACACACAAAGCTTCATGGACCCCTGCTGACTGGTTCATGTTCATTACAGCACTCTCTCTCTCTCAGGTGGATTAGCCATTGCAGGACCAAGTTACCCATCATCAGGGTTGGAGGCTTTTTCTCACACTGTCTTTGATTTCAGAAATGTTTATAGTTCGAATTAGACTGGAATTCAATGTAAAATTTGATTCATATTTGAATTTTGGAAATGTGGACAAATGTTGTTTTGTTTTTCGGAGCATTCGGTAAACTTTGTTTATACTGTAATTCGAGTATTCAGATATATCCAAATCTCAGAATAATGAAACATGTGTCAGAATATTTATTCAAAACAAAATGAACCGCACATGTCTAAATATAACCAATGAAAAAAAAAACATGATTTTAACCACCCCCCCCCCTCCCTAGAACACCTAATCCCAATGTTATTCTTATCAATTAAACTAACTCTGAATATATCCCTCAAAGTGGAACTAATGCCTTGTACACATGATCGGAATTTCTGATAGAAAAAGTCAGATGGACTTTTTCCATCGGATTTTCCGATCATGTGTAGTCCCATCTGAGTTTTTTTTATCGGAAATTCCGATTGAATTCCATCGAAGTTTAGATATGGAACATGTTCTATTTTTTCCCGATGGAATTCCTTCGGAAAAGCCTGATCATGTGTACGCGGCATAAGTGATTTTGGTTTCACAGGAGCGCCTTCAATAATGTGCAAGTATGCACAGGATATGTATTATTATGGAATTATTTCCAATTTGTGTAAATATTGCTGCTCCAGTGATTCAATGTCTGCATGATTCCTTTCCATGCCAGTGTTTCCCCCTTCTGGTATTTTTATAGGTCTGGAGTCTTCAGCAGTCTTGATTGGCCAGGCAAGAATGATGTAATCCCTATGCATAGAACAAGCAATATTTTTATGCAATTAACTTTTTGACACTTTCTTTTTATAACATCACCATTGTAATAGCAATACAAACAAAAGTTATATTTGTCAATCCGATACTTACTCGATACATTTCCTTTCCTTGAGTGCGGGCCATTTCTTTCTACAGCTTCTTGGATTCCATGCATGCTTTGACAGCCGTTCCTCTGCTGCTTACTTTGAATGTTCAAAAACTATGTACTGTATTATAAGGTACCTTGCTCCCTGCAAGCAGTGATCTCGGTGCTGGCTTTACATCTTGAAACTCTTCCTCTCAGCATCTCTGTAGTTCAGAAGTTAGGCTCTGTGAAATGTGTGACATAACAGTACATAGTCACTGGGCATTGTGAATACATGCCACAGAACTTAAGGTAGAAAATGTGCAGGGAGTACATTTACAAACTTTAGGATTGTTCAGATTAATAGAAGCAGGCAAGAAATAACTGAAATACAATGTTGAGTTTAATAAATTTACATTTTGATCATAGATATGCTTAATTGACATTGTACCATCAAGCAAACCTATATAGCTAGAGTACCAGCGGGGACAACGTAATGCAGATAGGTTGCAAAGAAGGTTTTTACTAACAAACAGCAGGATTTCCAGAAGCCTTGCTCTGAATTGGTACACTATTAAGAGTATTTTACTTTATAATGCAAATTATAGCAAAATAAAATTGGTATACATCATTTAACATCTAATGTACTATTGCTTGTATGGGAGCAAAGTTTGACAAACAAGGTTTATTGCCAAAATCATATCCAGTTCACACTACAGTATTAAAACAAACAACATCTTCCTTAAAAAGCTGCTGTACTCCTAACAGACATGTGCTTATTTGCATCTTCAGGAGAGATCTTGCAATCACTAGGTTAAAAAGATCTATTTTTTTTAAACTTTCTAATAACTATAATGCATACAAAGGTATCATCACTATAGCTCTCCCATTGTGCCATCTTCAAAAAACAGTATGGTTATCATTATCAATGCCAGAGGGCAATATTATTGTCAATGTAAAAACACGATTGACTTATGTTTCTTCATGCAGAAATTAGCGTTCAAGCTGCTTTTAGCTATTTGAGAGCCTATTAGTAATGCAGTGTCTGAACTGTACAATTAGCATGGCAGCATCTGAATTGTACAATGTGTTGTTATGCTGATAAGGAGAAGTTACTGTAGATTAGATAGTTGTTATAACTGTGATGGCTCAGTGTATAGCCATACATTCTGCACAGATGTAATAGTAGATTGAAGTTTCTTGAACTTTTCTCATGTTAAAGGGGTTGTTAACCTGCCTAGCGGTATTCCCGAGTGTGGCTCGGGGTGAGATTTTTGTGCTACTATCGGTAACCCTGAGCCACACTCGGGATTGCCTCGCTGGATGCTAGAAAAGGTTATTTCCGCAGTGCACGGCGGCGAGATGTTCTGCCCGATGCACTGTGTTCCCCTGATTCCCTTCCCTGCGACATTACAACGCACAGGAGCAGAGAATGGCGCAAAATTAAAAAAGTAAATAAACAGATTACATACAGTATACTGTAATCTTACAGATAACAGTACTGTATGTAAAAAATACACACCCCCTTTGTCCCTAGTGGTCTGTCCAGTGTCATGCATGTACTTTTGTATAATAAAAACTGTTCTTTCTGCCTGCAAACTGTAGATTGTCCAAAGCAACCAAAAAGTGTCCCTTTATGTCAAAAGTGGTTTTAGATCAGCTAGAAAACAGCGATAATAAATTATAATCACTTGCAGAATTAAACGATAGCGATTTGTGGGGAAATTTGTTATAAAAAAATAAAAGTAATGACAGCGACAATTCTGCAACTGAGCAACTTTCAGTGTTTTTGATTTGATTACATTATTGAATAATTTTTATTATATTATTATTTGTTATAATTATTTATAGGTATTTATTATATTATAATTTATAAATTTTGTTTTTCAAACTTTATCATACCTGAGATGTCTACTAAACTCTTGTTTGGACAGATTTAAGTGAGTTATTCCTAAGAATTACAGGCCTACAATATAAAACGCCAAATTTCCTTGCAAAATAATGGTACCGCTTTCAGCACCTAAAATCTGAAATAATCATACCGCCAGGGAGGTTAACCCACAATTTGCAATTCACACTATCCGTTCTGTTTATTAATATAATCTGCCCCTGTGTCTGTGCCTTATAAAACAAAATGCAGCTATATACATGATTTCAGAGCGCTGCTCGGCACTCACGTGACCAGCCAACTCTCTCTTCTCTCTGTCTGACAGCTGCAGTGGGTGGGGCCAAGATTCCCCCACTGACATCAGTCAGGAGGGGAAGAGGATAGGAGAATATAGCTGACCAGTCATGTGAGCGCTAAGCGGCAATCTGAAATCAGGTACATAGCTGCATTTTTTTAATAAGGCACAGACACAGGGACAGATTACATTATAAAACGGAGAGGATAGTGTGAATTGCGAACTGCAATTTAAGCAGCTGGGGGGAATGGGGCGGGCATGGACATGGAGATAACAGGCAGGGAGGGGAGGGAGAGGACAGAGGAGGATAGGAGACACAACAGATGAAGGAAGCACGTAAACTGACCACAGTGTCAGGGCTCAGCAGCCAGGATAAACCAGGGGGGGCAACAGGGGGCCAACAGGGGGCCAAATTACACAGCACAATCACTGTGCTTTTAGGGTAACAAACGCTTTAAGCAGCAGCTCAATAAATATTTCCAAAATACACTATTGGTCTGATGGTGCAGTATCATGTTGTCAATTTAACATGAGGAAAACCATTGCAGGATTGGAGAAAAGGAAATTCTGGTGTATGACATAGTGGGAAATTTCAAATAATTTGGTTGTAACATACGTTATCACATGCACCAAAGCAATACACCTGTATACAAAGAAAAAGAGCCGCTGCTCCAGGTGTATGATGATAACCTGAGGTGGAATATCTCATAGAGTGCCAGCCCCTTTCTTGGGAATCTTGTAAGAAAAGAAATGGCTGCACATCCAGGAATTCCGATTGCCTTTTATTGTTCAAAGTGATAACACCAAAGACGCCAACACGAGGTCACGTTTCACACAAACATCTTGTGCTTAATCATTACCAAATTGCCAAACCATTACCAAACCGTAATGATTAAGCACAAGATGTTTGTGTGAAACGCATCTACGTGACCTTGTGTTGGTGTCTTTGGTGTTATCACTTTGAACAATAAAAGGCAATCAGAATTCCTGAATGTGAGGCTACGGCAGTATGCTGAGCCTGCATGGGATAGAGCAGAGGGAGAAGTGGGCTGCCGCGCTCTGGGGTAGTAACAGCCTCTGATTGGTCAGCTGCGGCAGCCCCCTTCTCTGATAGGTCCGTTTGCGTGAGGTAAAACCTGCACTGGACGAGCCTATATAAGGGAGAGGCTGAGGCGATTTGCTCAGTCACATCTCCTGACAAGCAGCATCGCCCGCCTCTCCCTCTCTCTCAGGATGAAGCGCGCTGTGCAGGACAGCCGTGAGGAGCTCTTATGTAGACTCCTAGAGAAGGCGGAGAGCAGGGGAGGTGAAGAGTGGCTGAAGCGTTGCCTGTCTGAGGAGAGTGGCTCTGTTTTATCTGTCAGCCCAGCTGCAGTACCAGAGATGAGCGTGGGCGCCCCCAGGAAACAGCCTGGAAGAAAAAAGAAATGTAAGACCAATAATTTAGCTCCTCAAGCTGAGGGAGCTGCAACAAGAGGTGCTTCTTGCCAGCAAGGGAGCAGCGCTGCCTCTTCCCCCCCTCCTGGGGACTTGGGTGAGCATGTTTTACCTGAAGTTGTTTTCAGTAATGTTAACCAGTTATCTGCATTTTCTAGTCTAATTGAATCTTTGTCTGTCATTGTGCAGCAGTTCAAAGGTATACATGATGCGGATTTTACCTCACAAAATGTAAATATGTATGTGCAACCAGGTGAGAGTCTGAGTACTCAGGCATGCACAGTAAGTCAGAGTGCACAGGAAACTGGTGCTGAAAATAGCGATAATGCTATTGATATGGAGGAGGTTGGTGTGGTGTGGCATGAGGCTGGTCATCCCTCTCTGCTAAATAAGGATGTTACTGTCAGATCGAGTGTGAGGTGTCCTGCTGTTAAGGAGGTTGGTGTGGTGTGGCATGAGGCTGGTCATCCCTCTCTGCTAAATAAGGATGTTACTATCAGATCGAGTGTGAGGTGTCCTGCTGTTAATAATACTTTACCCCTCAGATCCTCGGCTGCTATGGTCAGCGAGTCTTCCTTTAAGGAACCCCTCCCTTGCAGTTTATCCCCGCTGGGTTTTCATCTGTCTAAGTCAGTCAAAGAAAAAATTTGGAGGGGTGAATATCTCGATATATTATCACTTCTCCCTGCTTCTAAGGAGTTTTTGGCTAAATCTGACAGGCAGTCCAGCGAAAGAACAGAGGAAGATAGGAGGAGAGCGGTTCCTAAGACATTTCAAAACTGGCTGCAAGCGTTCTGTATCTATTCAGCAGTTATGGGAGAACGCTTCCCGGGGAAGTGCTCAGGTTTATTCCAACACCTGGATATTATTGCGGAGGCCTTTCGCCACTTTGGCGGCTCCGCATGGTTCTCATATGACGAGAATTTCCGTCAAAAACTAGCTGTGCACCCATCGCTGCATTGGGGGGCTAAGGACGTTGGTTTATGGTTAAACCTTATGCTGCCACCTAGGCCCCAGTTCACCCCTCGCCCCGCTTCAAATGGTCAGAGTCCAGTCAGGAAGGGTGTATGCTTTGCATTCAATGAGGGTCAATGTAAATTCTTATTGAATTGTAGATACAAACATGAGTGTTCTTATTGTGGCGGTACTCACGCGGCGAGCAGATGTTTTCGTAAAGCTGCCGCTAGTTCCTCTCATTCAGGACCCAAGGACACACATGGGAAAGGCCCCGACTCCGGTGAGCCTGGCAAGAATGCGCCCATGGCTCGAGCGCTATCCAGACCACAGGATGGCGGCTCTGCTAACTGAAGGTTTTGCCAATGGTTTCTTAGTGCCATCCTTTACTGGTTCAGGGTGTACACCAGTTAAAAATTTACTATCGGTATCCATGCACTCTAACTTAGTGCTTGAGAAAATTTGCAAAGAATTGTCTGAGGGTAGGGTGGCTGGCCCCTTTAATGACCCGCCATTCTCTAATTTCCGGTTGTCCCCTTTGGGCATCGTACCCAAGAAAGAGCTGGGTGCGTTCAGACTGATCCACCACCTATCTTACCCACCGCATTCGTCACTCAATGACGAAGTTGCCTCTGTGGAGGCTCCAGTCTGCTACGCCTCATTTGATGAGGCTTTGTGTCTTTTGAGGCAAGCAGGGCAAGGGGCTGTGCTAGCAAAGGCTGATATTAAGTCGGCTTTCCGCCTTCTTCCCGTGCATCCACAAGGCTTCAATTCTTTGGGTTTTCAATTTTTGAATAAATATTATTTTGATAAATGCATGCCAATGGGGTTTTCTATGTCATGCTTTTATTTCGAGGCTTTTTCCTCCTTCTTACATTGGGTCGTGTCAGTCGTTATCCCTCAAGGCCTTATCCTACATTATCTAGATGACTTCTTGTTTTTAGGTCCCCGGGGGTCATCAGTGTGTATGGAAGCTTTACAGGTTTTCTTTGACGTTTGTCATGACTTTGGCGTGCCTCTGGCCCAGGAGAAAACAGTTTTTCCCACGACAGTTATTGAATTTTTGGGGATCACGGTTGACTCCGAACGAATGGAATTCAGATTGCCACAACAGAAGATACATAAAATGAAGTCTATGATTGCAACCTTTCTTGTCAGTAAGAAGGTGTGCTTAAAGGAGGCACAATCTTTGCTGGGTCTTTTTGCTTTTGCAGCCAGAGTCATCCCTATGGCGAGGGTATTTTCGCGCAGGTTCTCGTTAGCCATAAAAGGTATGGTGAATCCTTACGCTCATTTCCGAATTTCAAAAAGCATCAAGGATGATCTAAGAATTTGGGATGCTTTTTTAAATGAGTTTAATGGTTCCTCGGCCTGGCAAATGGACTTTATTAATAGTTCTCAGTTGGAATTCTTCACCGATGCAGCTGGCTCTGCTGGGTTCGGGGCTTTCTTGGATGGGCGCTGGTGCGCCCAGTCCTGGCACCCTGATTGGCTCCAGAAGGAGATACTTCAAAATCTAGTTCTGTTGGAGCTCTTTCCAGTGATTGTGTCGGTGGTTGTGTGGGAAGACATCTTTAGGAATCGTAGAATCTTAGTTCATACGGATAATAAAGGTGTCTTTTTTGCCATCAATACTCTGTCCTCTAAGTCTGATCCCGTTCTGAGGTTATTGCGTTTCCTTGTACTTCATTGTATGAACTGTAATATATGGTTGAGAGCTGAGCATATTGCAGGTAAAGAAAATAACATAGCAGATTCTTTATCTCGTTCACAGTTCAAGAGATTCCGAGAGTTGGCGCCATCAGCGGATCAACATGGCACCCCTTGCCCAGACTTCCTCTGGGGCTTAATTTGGGAATAATATTCCGGAATCTCAAGGCTTCAGTAGCGGAAAACACCTGGAGGGATTATAGGCTTTCATGGCACAAATGGTGCTCTTTCTGTCAACCATTGGGTTTGGATCCACTGGCTGTATCTTCTTACGTGGCTTTGTCTTTTTTGTCCTTTCTCATTCAGTCTAATCTGTCCCCGGCTTCCATAGGTAAAATATTGGCTGGAGTTTCTTTTTTCCTTAAGTTTGCAGGCCTTCCTGCTCTTACCTCTTTCTTTCAGGTCACTCAGGTTTTGAAGGGCCTCAAAAAGTCTAGGCCCTCTTTAGATAATAGGCGTCCCATATCTATCCCCATTTTGATCGATCTTCTTCAGATCCTTCAAGATGTCTGCTCATCCAATTTCGAATCTTTGCTTTTTAAGGCTGCTTTCTCTATAGCATTCTTTGGAGCCCTTCGGTTAGGTGAGTTTACTGCAGCAAATAGAAACGCTTTTTCATTTCTCCGTTTTTCTCATGTTCAGTTTGACGTCGGTTCTGTCCGTCTGTTTTTGTCCAGATCAAAGTCCTCTCAGGTTGGCCAGTGGTTTTCTTTATCCAGTTCTCCTAATGAGGCTATCTGTCCCGTGTTTCATGTTCGTAATTATCTTTTGGTCAGACCATTGAGTAACGATTCCTTTTTTATTCATGAAGACTTGTCCTCTCTAACTAGGTACCAGTTCTCAGCTGTTTTGGCCTCCTGTTTGAAGCGCTTGAATTTATCTGGGTACCAATTTTCTTCCCATTCTTTCCGAATTGGCGCTGCCACCACAGCTGATTCTATAGGTTTTTCAGAGAGTAAGGTTAAAAAAGTGGGCAGGTGGGGCAGTAATAGATATAAGTTTTATGTTCGTCCCAGTCTTCTAACTTTATGATTCTCTTTCAGATTTATCCAGGAATATCGCTTGGGTCATAGGTCACTCCTACGTGTTCTGGGCTTACAAGCACTCCGGATCCAGATCATACTCTGCTAACCTGGGGCTTGATCCTGATTTATTTTTAATTTTATGGTCAGGTGTTAGAGGTATGCGGTGGCGCAATTTAAAAGACCACCTAGCTTATTTGTCTTCTGTCTGGCCTCAACCCCAAGTGATAGTTATCCACGTGGGGGCTAATGACTTGGGTAAATTCAACACATGGGACTTGTTATGTGAAATGAAAAGGGATCTCTATTCCATAACTCAAATGTTCCCAGGTTCAGTGTTAGTATATTCTGAGATGGTTCCCAGGCTGTTATGGTCGCCGCACGGCACCCTTTTCTACGTGGATAGAATCCGCAGACGGCTAAATAGGACGATTCATAGTTTTATGCCTTCAATTGGTGGCTCTTCCTTTCGTCATTCCGAGTTAGAGGGTTTTTTGCCTGGGTTGTTTCGGGTTGACCAAATTCATCTGTCAGGCATTGGCCTGGACATTTTTAATATGGGTATCCAGTCCATGATCGAATCAGCCACGGTGGTGGGGGGGCCTCGGCCAACAGCTTCGCGGTTGGCCCCGGCCGGTGGGGAGTAGTCGTCCAGCTTTTGCTGGATGGACAGAAATTAATTTGATTTTAAAGTTTTAAGTTTAGCCAATTTGGCCTTTTGTAATTTAATTTATTTATTGAGAAAATTTTTGTAACCCCGCCCCCACATTTTATGGATGACACCGTGGCCAATTTTACCAAAGTTAAATAAAAATGTTGTATCAAATTGTTGTTTGGTCTCCTTATTCAATACCTCTGTACTAGCCCATGTGAGGCTACGGCAGTATGCTGAGCCTGCATGGGATAGAGCAGAGGGAGAAGTGGGCTGCCGCGCTCTGGGGTAGTAACAGCCTCTGATTGGTCAGCTGCGGCAGCCCCCTTCTCTGATAGGTCCGTTTGCGTGAGGTAAAACCTGCACTGGACGAGCCTATATAAGGGAGAGGCTGAGGCGATTTGCTCAGTCACATCTCCTGACAAGCAGCATCGCCCGCCCGCCCACCCTTACCTGTCAGTTTGTCATAATAAGTCATGGGGTCGTCTGTATGGGGGGAGTAGTCGTCCAGCTTTTGCTGGATGGACAGAAATTAATTTGATTTTAAAGTTTTAAGTTTAGCCAATTTGGCCTTTTGTAATTTAATTTATTTATTGAGAAAATTTTTGTAACCCCGCCCCCACATTTTATGGATGACACCGTGGCCAATTTTACCAAAGTTAAATAAAAATGTTGTATCAAATTGTTGTTTGGTCTCCTTATTCAATACCTCTGTACTAGCCCATGTGCAGTTATTTCTTTGCTTACAAAGCAATTCACCTGTGTTTCAGAATGCTGCAAAGTACAGTAGCACGGTAATACATTATATTGCTTTGCTATGTGGTGCATTCCTAAAAATGGGTCAAGTATTGTGTTCTGTGCACTATGGTGCATTGGCAGACCATTATAAAACATGTGGGTTGCCTTTGTGTAATGTGGTTTAATGCACAGCATACATGTGAAGCCTAAAAGAACCCAACAACTTATTTGTTAAAATGTGTGAAATAATACAAGATTCACATGGAATGTAGAGCCACACAAAGTAAAATAGAACTAATTGATAGTCAAACTATTAAAATAAAAGAATGTATAAAGATAAAGTATAGATAAGAAAAATATATGATAATACCAGAAAGATATATTTATGTATTTGCATAATGTTGGAAAATGGATGACAAATGCATATAAGAAGGTGGTAGGAAAAATAATAATTGCTGACCTAAGAACTCCATCTAAATGTGATAGATAAATCCTTTATATCAATAAACAGGTACTCAAAATTATTCAGGGAGGTGAAAAAATATGCCCTAAATGTCATTAAAATTGTTGAGGTTTAAATTATATGTTAGAAACTTTTGGAATAAATTGACCTAGAGATTGGGGAAATGTTAGGGTAAAAAAATAATTGTAGGGTTGGATGATTAATGTACAATAAAATATTATTGTATGTTCCAGGTTTTTAAACTAATTTGAAATTATGGCAAAACAAATGTTCAATGCATTAAAATATTGTTTGCTTATGAAAGTTCTTTCTTTGCATTACATACATTATTAAACAATTGTATTTAATTAATTATATTTGGTGTAATTGAATGATAATCTGTTCATTTGCTAACACAACTATAGAGAGATTATCACCTTAGCCCTGTAAAGTAGCAGCTGTGGATGTAAGTCATGGAAATAAACCCAGAAAGTATGCAGAAAAACATGACCGTGTTCAATGAAAATCAATTTCTAGCTTTCAGATAAGCATACTTGTTACATCAACATATACACTAGAATGCTTGACTGAAAAGACATCCATGTCAGCACTGCTTGCTTTAGGTTTCAGGCAGATTCAGGCTCATATGAACGGGCAATACAAACTAAAATTAGAAAAGGAACGTGAAAACTGTGAGACTATAGCTGGCCATACACAATGGAATCTGATTGTACAATCTCTGTACAATTTTCCTTTAGATTTACTAAAACTATGGGATAAGAGGGCCTACCTGAACAATGTATTCAATGTGTATTAAATAATACAGACCCTTGCACTACATAGTTGATGGTAGATCTAAAGGAGATCTACCAGATTATACAGTGTATGGACACCTTTAAAGTGTGTATAAACCCTAACAATTTACTTTTTTTTTTTATTTGCTCCCTGTTAAATTTACAATTGGAAGTGTTTTGTTATATTTGTTCAGTAAGTGCAAATACATACCTGTTGATAATTCCAGACATCTAGTGAACTGATATCTCCCTGTGCCTCTTCTCAAGCCTCGTACACACGTCCGAGGAACTCGACGGGCAAAACACATTGTTTTGCTCGTCGAGTTCCTTGTGAAGCCGCCGAGGATCTCGGCGAGCCAAATTTTCCCATTCCCGTCGAGGAAAAAGAAGACATGCTTTCTCTTTGGCCCGACGAGATCCTCGACGGTTTCCTCGTCAAAGTGTACACACAACCGGTTTCCTCGGCAAAAAAAAAACCCAGCAAGCTTCTTGCTGGTTTTTGGTCGTGTGTACGAGGCCTGACTGTTTACTGTTAGCAATGTACCCAGCTATCTCTACAGGCCTACAGAACACCTCCCACCTTAAAGTGGTTGTACACCCTGTTCAACCACTTTTACCTACAGGTATGCCTAGATTAAGGCTTATCTGTAGGTGCTAGAAATATCTCATAAACCTACATGCATGAACAGTAGTGATGTCATCGCGGCTCAGGCAAATCACAGCGCCGGTACAGGTACCCGCTGGTCTGGCTGCAACCATGCCTGTTCACTTTCTGGATTTACACAGACACACATAGGCACACCTCCAGCTCTGCAACTCTCTTTGGCCCTCTTATGACTCACCCCCTCCCTTCCTGACAAACTCTCACTAGAATGAGATGGAGTTAGTTGTGCATGATGTCATAAGCCTAGGCTTTTTAAAAGACAAACAGGAAGTGGGCTGTAATAGGTATTTACTGAGAGAAAAAAAATGTTTTACTATCCAAAGTTAAAACAACAAGTTGAAAGTTGAAAAAATGACAAAAGGTCTGCACTTTTTTTGCGATTCGGCACTGCGTCACTTTACCTGACAATTGCACAGTCATGCGACGTGGCTCCCAAACAAAATTGATGCCCCTTTTTTCCCTACAAATAGAGATTTCTTTTGGTGGTATTTGATCACCTCTGCGGTTTTTATTTTTTGCGCTATAAAGAAAAATAGAGCGACAATTTCGAAAAAAAGCAATATTTTTTACTTTTTGCTATACAAAATATCCCCCAAAACAAATATGTCGTATGCTGATCTAGTCTACTACGTTTGACTCTAGACATCCCTTCTGCCTGAAACCATAACATAATTAAACAACCATTTTCTAGCAAGGCATTTAACCCCCCTGGCAGTATTCCCGAGTCTGGCTCGGGGTGGAATTTCAGAACCAAGAGCGGTAACCCCGAGCCAGACTCGGGATCGCCTCGCAGTGTCCACAGGCATGGTTTACTTACCTTGTCCCTGGATCCTGCAATGCCTCTCTGCTGTGTGATCGAGCGGTGTCCTTGCTCGATTCACGCAGTGCCTGTGTGCCGCCGAGCTCTCCTCCCTGCAACGTTACGACACATGGGGGCGGAGAACGGCGCCAAATTCAAAAAAGTTAATAAACACAATACATACAGTATACTGTATTTAAAAAATACACACCCCCTTTGTCCCTAGTGGTCTGCCCAGTGTCCTGCATGTACTTTTGTATAATAAAAACTGTTCTTTCTGCCTGAAAACTGGAGATTGTCCATAGCAACCAAAAACTGTCCCTTTATGTCAAAAGTGGTTTTAGACCAGCTAGAAAACAGCGATAATAAATTATAATCACGTGCAGAATTGAGCAATAGCGATTTGTGGGGAAATTTGTCATTAAAAAATAAAAGTAATGACGGCGACAATTCTGCAACTGAGCAAAAATAATAATTTTTACATTATTGAATAATTTTTTTATATTATTATTTGTAATAATTATTTATAGTTATTTATTATATTATAATTTATGATTTTGTCTTTAAAACGTTATCATACCCGAGATGTCTACTAGACTCTTGTTTGGACAGATTTAAGTGAGTTATTCCTAAGAATTACAGGCCTACAATGTAAATGCCAAATTTTCATGCAAAATAATTGTACCGCTTTCAGCACCTAAAATCCGAAATAATCATACCGCCAGGGAGGTTAATAGTGCCATCTGTTTTGTATTCACTTTCATTAATCAATAACCAATGCATGACCAATGAGGGAGGTTGCAGCATTTTAAGGAGTTCTCTAGTTCTTACTGGCTAAATATTTGTTTATCTATGCACAAGAGTAATCATCAGCTGGAAAAGCAACACCTCCAAGTTTAAAGGGATTAGAGCTGCATCATCTTAATATATCTGACAGATCCCTGGCAAGTACCATAGCCAGTACAGCGACCTCACTTTTTCCATTGCATTTTAACAGTACGGCTTTGTCACCAAACCACAACTTTCTAACTGCATGAACAACGAAGGCACAAACACAAACAAAATAAAGTCATCACTTCCATCAATCTGCTAAGTCTTCTCTATTTGTCAGAAAGATTCCATATTAAAGGGTTTGTAAAGGATTTTTTTTTATCTTAATAGCTTCCTTTACCTTAATGCAGTGCTGTTTTCATGTCCTCATTGTTTGTTTTTGCTCTCAAGTTGCTGTAATTCTTCTCTGATCTCCACACTTCCTGGTTGTCTGTTTCCTGATGACCACAGTACTGGGAGCTTTCTCTCTGTGGTCACTAATCAAGGAGGTGTGATTACTGTGTGTCTAAAACCCCACAGCACCAATCAGTTTCGTTTTCCAAACCATCACTGCCCTGTATTGGCTCTGTACATCACAGAGGCAGGAAACATGCAAAAACGAAACTAGAAACTGCAGGTACATTATATGATTGATTTTTTTTATCTATTTTTAATAATTTTTAAAAGGAATCAGTTAACTATTATGTCTCTATACCCTGTAAACAGTCATTTCAGCAAAAAAATTTTTTTCCTTTACAACTCCTTTAAGTTGTCAATATTGGCAGTATATTTGCACCTAACTTGTACACAGTGCTACTATATGGGGGTTTACAGGAAGCAAACAAATAAATAATCCTGTACTTATACTAGCCAATAATTCATGTTCTTTTTAACTTCAATACTTTTTTTTATTATTTCCATTCAAATATAAAAAGTTACATATCTGTATTTTACAGTCCATACATTTTATGTGCATACAAAAGATTAATTACATAGACTAAAAATATCCATTGATCCCATTCCCCCCCCCCCCCCACCACCACCCTTCTAAAGGGCTTACACGTTTTATCCATATTACTTTCTTAATTTGTTCTTTACAGATTTTCCTTAATTAAAGTGAGCAACCTATTTTGCGTAGCCAGTGCTCCCATATTGCTTTACATTTTTTGAGGTTTCCACGTTTAATCCATGTTCCCCTCTCCTTCCCTATTGTGTTATTCATTACATTAACCCATTCCGTTACTGTGGGTAGGATTTGTGCTTGCCATTTTAATGTCATTTTAATCAGTTTCCTCGCCTGGAACAGGCATCTTATAACTGCTTCTAATGTATCCCTCTGCCCCATTCTCTCCCCAATGCAACCTAATAGGCAAACCCTGGCCTCAAGTTCCAGAGTGGTCTCAAAGGTTGCATTTATAATGTCCAAAATCTTAACCCAGTATCTGTGCAATTTTGGGCATTTTCACATCATATGCATAAGGTCGCCTGTATTTTGACATCTGGGACATTTATCATCTGACCTGCTTCCAAAGCTATATAATTTCTTGGGGGTATAGTAAACCCTATGGAGCAAAAATAAATGGGAGACCCTTTGTGATGGGGCTAATGAGACCACTGTCCCCAATTCCAATATCCTTTCCCATTGATCGTTTGTTATGAGGCCAACATCCTCCTCCCACCTCTGTTTGTTCCTACTCAGCCAATAATTAATTTTCAATTGTTTTCATAAAATACTGTAATGATTTCATGATAGTCTCATATTCGCTTGGAGTCAAGCTTTAATAATACCTTTTTTTTTTCAGAACTCACTCTTTGCTGCAAGAACTCATTGCTAAGCAGAGAAGTGGCATCCAGATTGGCTGAATTAACTACACCATTTAGTGTGTGTCAGCTTGCATTATCTGATATTTTAGTTTTTATGCTTTTTGTGGTTGGTAGTGACAAAAGCACCCAATTTCTATAGGGTTCAAGTCCAAGAAAAAACTATCTTTAAATACTGTATGTATCTGATGAGATATACTGTAAATCTGTAAGGACCCAAAACAGTGTGTAGTTTGTGTAAGATAAACAGAAGGTTCATAGATATAATGAACACACTTAAGGCTCATACACACGGTCAGAGATCCAACAAAATTTCCCTTGGATTTTTGTCCTAATTGATTTGTCCGGCCACACGCATAGCATACACACAGTCAGACTTTTCTGCAAACTTTTCTAAAACTTTCCTAACATCACATGTTTTTTTTTGCTCTTTTCTGCTCTTTACTGCCACCCTTTGGTTAACTTCTGCTATTGTTTGTTGCTTTTAACATTGGTTCTGAGCATGCGTATTTGCACTTTGTCCAAAAGTTGGTTGGCTTGCTGTACACACGGTACACACGGTCAGACCGTGTGTATGGGGCTTAACTGAGCAAAGTAAAAGGAAACTGAGAAACATGATCTTGAGGTTTCCTTATATTTAAATGCAATTTAAGTAACATATACTAAGTGGTTCTGCCAGTGGCAAGTTGCTTCATATGAATTAAAAATTTGTTGAAATATAAAAATATAACTTACTAACCTGTGTTCATTTTAATGTTCCAGTTACGTATATACATTTAAATAATAATTTTTTTCTAGAACTAGAAATCTAATTTCTAGATGATTGGTGGCAATGGCTTTACGGTTCCACCCTTGGCTAACAATTAGCTGTTGGCTATAAAGGGTCTCCTTGCCTGTAATAATTATTTTGAGATATTCTCCAGGGTAATTTGCGTAAGACATAGTTAGCAATTCTATTACAATGCAGTTTGCCATTACCATGTGTGCCAGCTGCAGAGAACTTTATTGGCGTTTGATAAAAAATGTATATTTTTTGTTGCCAAGAAATAAATAAGAATATATCATCCCCGTCTAGTTTCTCCTTGTTAAATTCCCTTACAATTAATGTGTTCATACTATTTAGAGCATGATTCATTTGGTCATTTGTGTTTATACAATTATATTTAAGATATTCTTTATGCAATCTGTTATTAAACAGATACAAGAAATGGACCACAGTGAAACTTTAAATATGTTTTAAAATAGCAAGAAAATAAAGCTGTGTAAATTATTTAGAGAACAAAAAAAATCAAAACCAGCAGCAGTTAATGGAGAACATTTCTTCTTCCAAATTATAATGCCCTGATGGAGGACTGTGGTATAACCTTCCAAATGCATTGCGTGTTAGTCTTTTACAGAAACTTTTATTGTGACAAAAATTGTGTTTGGACTTATACAGTTTAAACCATCTTCCCTTCATTCTACACAACTTTATTCTCCCAGAGGCTCTGTCAAGGCTCTTACAGACACTATAAAACTGCACTAATACACAATAATTTTATTGAATTAGAACCTTTACCTATGTTAGTCAAGCACCCCACCAATCCAACCATTTGGACTGATCTCACTTTGAAGAGATGTATTCTCAATTGTGTTTACATGACAGGAAGTGAAGGAAAATCTCTTTAATAGGACACCGATGGCAAAACCCCAACTATTTCTACTCTATCCAAAGTAGTGCGGACAACGTATGCAATGCTTTACATATAATGCACATTCATAGTCCCTGCCCTTAACCACTTGCCGATGGCTGGCCGTCATATGACATCCTCAGATTTGTGGTGATATATCTGAATGATGCCTGCAGCTACAGGCATCATTCAGATATCGCCATTTTCAGACGGCGATTCCCTAAACCATAAGAATGATCATAGCGGCTGTTCCACCACTTGATCGTTCTTATGGGTAGTGAGAGGGGTCGTCCCCCTCCTACCGCCCTTCGGTGCTTCTACCAACTCACCGCTGCTATCTGTGAGTCAGAGAAGGGACCCGCCGGGGTCTCCGGAGTCTCTATGATCGTCAGAGGCCGGGTGCGATGTTATGACGTCACGCCCGGCTCTGCATTCAAAAAAATGTTGCCGCCTCGGCTGGGAAGCCGTGATCGATTTTATTTTAGGCTTCCCAGCCTAGAGGTGAGATGTAGGGTCTTATTGACCTCATATCTCACTGTAAAGAGGTCCTGGCTTTCCTATATTCCGATTTACAAGGGATGTTCACATAATAACAAGTGTCAAATTAAAATGTTTTAAGTAAAATTAACAATAATAATAAAAAAATAAAGTGCCCCTGTCCCTGTGTGCTTGCACGCAGAAGCGAAAACGCATACGTAAGTCCCGCCCACATATGGAAACGGTGTTGAAACCACACATGAGAGGTATCGCCATGAACGTTAGAGCGAGAGCAATAATTCTAGCCCTAGACCTCCTCTGTAACTCAAAACATGTAACCAGTAAAACATTTTAAAGCATAGCCTATGGGGATTTTTAAGTACTGAAGTTTGGCGCCATTCCACAAGCGTGTGCAATTTTGAAGCGTGACATGTTGGGTATCTAATTACTCGTCGCAACTTTCACATTATGCAAAAAAAATGGTCTAACTTTACTGTTTTGTTTTTTTAAAGCATGAAACAGTTTTTCCCCCCAAAAAACGTGTTTGAAAAATTGCTGCGCAAATACTGTGTGAGATAAAGTTTCAATGACCGCCATTGTATTCTCTAGGATCTCTGCTAAAAAAAAAACATTTATAATGTTTGGAGGTTCTATGTAATTTTCTTGGAAAAAAAAATGATTTTTACATGTAGGAGAGAGATGTCAGAATTGGCCTGGTGGGCAAGTGGTTAAGGAGATTACAATCTAAGGTCCCTATTAGGGATGAGCCGAACACCCCCCGTTCGGTTCGCACCAGAACCTTCGAACGGACCGACCGTTCACGCAAACATTTAGAATCCCATTGAAGTCTATGGGACTCGAATGTTCTAATTCAAAAGTGCTCATTTTAAAGCCTAATATGCAAGTTATTGTCGTAAAACGTCTTTGAGAACCCGGGTCTTGCCCCAGGGAACATGTATCAATTGAAAAAAAGTTTTAAAAACAGTTGTTTTTTCTGGAGTAGTGATTTTAATGATGCTTAAATAATAAGGCTTTAATGTAATGTCTGGTCCCTTCAATATGGATGAAAATCATTGAGAAAAATAGCACAGACACAGACAGTACACACACACCACGTAGCTTTAGGTGCACACTGCAGAGGACACGTGCAGTACACACTACGTAGCTTTAGGTGCAATCTGCAGAGGACACGGGCAGTACACACCAAGTAGCTTTAGGTGCAAACTGCAGAGGACAAAGGCAGTACACACACTATGCAGCTTTAGGTGCAAACTGCAGAGGGCACGGGCAGTACACACCACGTAGCTTTAGGTGCAAACTGCAGAGGACACGGGCAGTACACACCAAGTAGCTTTAGGTGCAAACTACAGAGGACAAAGGCAGTACACACACCACATAGCTTTATGGTGCACATTGCAGAGGACACAGGCAATACATCACATGAGAATACTGCAGCTAGCACAATCACCTGCCTGCCAGTAAATTAGGAAGAGCTGATCTAGCTAAACTATACAGTGTATAAATATATATATACAACACCTGGGATGCATATATATCCTCTACACCAGGGGTGTCAAACTGGTGGCCCTCCAGCTGTTGCAAAACTACAAGTCCCATGAGGCATTGCAAGGCTAACAGTTACAAGCATGACTCTCACAGGCAGATGCATGATGGGACTTGTAGTTTCGGAACAGCTGGAGGGCCGCCAGTTTGACATCCCTGCTCTACACACTGTAACTTTAACTGACTAGCCTGCCTGCCTGCCTGCTCTATCTACCTACTTAAAATTACACTCTCTCTCTCTCTGTCTTCTCTCTTTTAACCACTGCAACACACTACACAAGGCCGAACTGCAGGCGGCCTTTTATAGTGTGGGGCGTGTAATAAACCCCCTGAGCCATAATTGGCCAAAGCCACCCTGGCTTTGGCCAATTATGGCTCTCCGTTTTTTGCAAGCTGTGATTGGCCAAGCATGTCGGTCATAGTGCACGCTTGGCCAATCATCAGCCAGCAATGCACTGCGATGCCGCAGTGAATTATGTGTTGTGAAATGTAACTCGAATTTGGCGCGAACGGCCCAAAACTTTCGTAATTCGACGAACGATCGAACATACAATGTTCTAGTCGAACATGAGTTCAACTCGAATATGAAGCTCATCCCCAGTCCCTATCTGCTACCCCCATGCAGGTAGTGTCATGGTTGTGATTTGAAATGATGACTCTAGTGCTCTAAGGCAGAAGTGCTACCTCTAAATTAAATGTTGCAAACTGACTGTTTTTGTCCACTGTATTTAAGAAAGACATATACTGTAAATTTTTTCGCTGGAGTTCCTTCTTGACTTGCTTATAAATATGACATGACTTGAAAGTCACCGGAATTATTATTCACCTACGTGTATCTGTGGGGTTACTAAAATGTTCATTTAAATTATAGATCCATTTGCTATGAAGCTTGATGTTTCTAAATGCAGCTTATGCTCTACTTATAAAAATAATGTGGGTGAAAGGCTTATGCTTTGCAGAAACAGGCATTTACATTAAAATAGTAACCTGCAAATACTGCACTACTTCCCAGGAAGTATAATTAGCTGAAAATGTAGCATTAATAGTAATTAATTCCTATGGAAGGTCTCCTACATGGTCGTTGCCAGAAAGGATGAAGAGCTCTAATGTCTAAGCTGCAGCAAACGTCTGTATAATAACATTATTTATGATACATGTGTGTGATGGAGCAATTCATGAAATTATTTTGAAATTGTACCTTTCCTCTAGCACATGCTCTTACACAGCACTTTCAGTAGCTGTTCAGCAGTTAGTCTTTTTTTGGATACCATAGCATTATTCAGTAAGACCATTTGGAGGACGGTGATGAGCAGAATTATGGTTATATTACTACAGTATATTCATAATATATTCAGTATATTCCTCCACTGCACTTTCGCATCTGTAAAATATATATATATATATATATATATATATATATATATATATATATATATATATATATATATAATATATCAGCGTTTCTCAACTCCAGTCCTCAAGGCACCCCAACAGGTAATGTTTTCAGGCTAGCAATTATTTTGCACAGGTGATTTGATTAGTTTCACTGCCTTAGTAGTTACCACAGCCGTTTCATCTGAGGAAAATCCTGAAAACATGACCTGTTGGGGCGCCTTGAGGACTGGAGTTGAAAAACACTGATCTATATAGATATATATAGATAGATATATCTATCATCTATATAGATTTATTTATATAATATATATATATATATATATATATATATATATATATATATAATATATATTTTCATCTTCATCTTTGAGAAGGTTTAGTCTGTTCCTTTGATTCTACGCCAGAGTTATCCACTCATGCAACTTTTCTTTCAGCTGGTGAATGGAGCTTAACCACTTGCTTACCGGTCACATATACCCCCCTCCTGCCCAGGTGAAATTTCAGCTTCCGGCACTGCGTCGCTTTAACTGACAATTGCGCGGTCGTGCGACGTGGCTCCCAAACAAAATTGACGTCCTTTTTTCCCCACAAATAGAGCTTTATTTTGGTGGTATTTGATCACCTCTGCGGTTTTTATTTTTTGCGCTATAACCAAAAAAAAGCAACAATTTTGAAAAAAAAAACAATATTTTTTACTTGTTGCTATAATAAATAGCCCAATTTTTTTTTCCAAATTGTTTTTTTCTCAGTTTAGGCCGATACGTATTCTTCTACATATTTTTGGTAAAAAAAAAAAAAAAAAAATCGCAATAAGCGCTTACAAAATATGGGACAGAATTATAATTATTATTATTATTATTTTTTATTTATTTTTTTACTAGTAATGGCGGCGATCTGCGATTTTTTTATTGGGACTGCGACATTATGGCGGACACATCGGACACTTTTGACACATTTTTGGCGCCATTCACATTTATACAGCGATCAGTGCGATAAATATGCACTAATTACTGTATAAATGTGACTGGCATTCAAGGGGTTAACACTAGGGGGTGAGGAAGGGGTTAAATGTGTGCCTGTATTGTGTTCTCACTGTGTGTGGAGGGGGGGTGACTGGGGGAGGTGACCGATCTATGTCCCTATGTACAAGGGACACAGATCGGTCTCCTCTCTCCCCTGACAGGACGTGGAGCTCTGTGTTTACACACAGAGCTCCACGTCTTGTCCCTGTAGCCGCCGATCCCGAGTGCCTGGCGGACATCGAGACCGCCAGGCACGCGCATCGGCATCTCGGGGACGCGCCGGGCGCGCGCGCCGCCGCCGGCGTGCTCGCGCGCCCCCCAGTGGCCGGAGGAATCCAGGACGTCAATTGACGTCCTGTTGGATATTCAGAGCCACCGTGAGGCCGTCATTTGACGATGGCCCGGGGCTCAAGTGGTTAACTACTTGCCTACCGCCCGCCATCATATGACGGCGGGACGATGAGGCTTTCGGTCTGGGTTAACGTCATATGACGTCTTCTCCTTCCCAGGCTGCTGGGGGGCGCACACATGTGCCACGTCACTGGGGACCCAATGCACGTGCCCGGCGGCCACGATGTCCCCCAGGCACCTACGATGTCCGCCAGGCACCTGCGATTGCCCAGTAACTAAGCAGGACCACGTCCTGTCAGGGAGAGGAGACGGATGGTGTGTCCCTTGTACATAGGGACCGCGATCAGTCACCTCCTCCAGCCAGTCCCCTCCACCCACAGTTAGAATCACTCCCTTGGGAACACATTTAACCCCTTGATCGCCCCCTAGTGATAACCCCTTCCCTGCCAGTCACATTTACACAGTAATCAATGCATTTTATAGCACTAATTGCTGTATATATGTGAACAACAAAAATCGAATGGATCATATACGTTCAAAAGATCTCATGCTCAAATTTGTATTCATGTGAAATCTTGGTATTCATTTAATGTAATGTCACATAGGAAAATAATTGAATGTTAAAATTGTAATCGTGATGACAGCAAACAAATACTGTTGCAGTATTATTTTTATAAAGTGAGAAGTCCAGGTACTTATTCCTTTTTTTCTACTAAGAGTTGGTTCACACCGGGGCAACACGACTTCCAGCGTGACTTTCACAGCAACTTGGAGACAACTTGAGCGCGAACAGCAGCACGACTTGGGGCGACTTACAATGCAACTCAAGTCTCCTCCAGGACAGGCGACAAAGCCAGTGTCCAATCAAATAATAATCTGCTCTGTGGGAGGGAGGGGTTTGCCCTTAAAAAAAACTATTTTCACTTCTTGGAAAGTCGCTTCAGTCAAGACAGTGATCCGACTTTGGAGGTGACTTCCATTGAAATCAATGGATACAAGTCGCCTAGAAGTTGTATTGAAGTAGTACAGGAACCTTTTCTGATGTTGGAGCGACTTCAGTAGTGTACATTAAGACGACTCCCATTCACTTCCATTGAATTTCTAATGTCGGGCGACTTGGGTCGACTTCAAGTCAGATCCCAAGTCGCCCCTGTGTGAACCGGCTCTTATTGCATTTATTTGGGTTTTATAATGTAAATGTATTGTACCTTGTATTTTGTACATTAGAGTGAGTTAAGCGCCTTTTATAAACAGTATGAATGGAATAACAATGATTTATGAATCCATTGGGTATTTTAGCTAATGTTTATAAGTCAAGGGATGTGACTAAGTCATATGACTAATTCCAGGTCTTAGGCCCCGTACACACGGCCGAGGAACTCGACGTGCCAAACACATCGAGTTCCTCGGCCAGTTCAGCCCTGAAGCCGCCGAGGAGCTCGGCGGGCCGAGAGCTCCCATAGAACAACGAGGAAATAGAGATCATGTTCTCTATTTCCTCGTCGAGCTCCTCGTCGGCTTCCTCGGCGAAATTGTACACACGGCCGGGTTTCTCGGCAGAATTCAGCCAGAAACTCGGTCGGAAGCTGAATTCTGCCGAGGAAACTGGTCGTGTGTACGGGGCCTTATATGGTCAAAGTATGTGACTTATGTTTAAAAAATATAACAGAAGCAGAACTACTCTGTATGTATATCTTTAGTAATGTAAACAGCATTTAGTATGCTGGTAAGCAACAAATGAGCAGACCCACATACCATAGAGCATGTCAATAAGATCAAAGTTAACAGCAGAGGTGAACATCTGTATAGTGACATCAGACATCATTCATCATTACTATTAACATAAACTATTGTCCATATAGTATTCAGAAAGCATGAAGATTTTTGACCAGTTATGCATTGCTGCACTTTCTACATTAGTTTTAGTTTTATTAAAGAGGAATCTTTAGATGTATGTGTATTTGTTTTCATGTTTGCAAACAATTGGTGAACTGTGTGGATTTTAATATTAATGTCCACATTCTGTCTCTTAAACGTTATTTGAGCTGACATCATTAGAGTTATATGATTCTGCTTTCATTGAAACTGCACATGGTATTTCTGAAATGATTTGCAAGCTATAACTTCATAGGAAATACTCTCCACTGCAGTCACTGACACATATACAGTACATACTGTACACTGCACATTCCTGTCTTTCTAGAGCACTTGTTTTCTATAGAATGTTGTAATTGTAACCCAAGTGCAATAAAAAACACGGGTCAGATAAAACTTGGAAAAAGTGCAAATAAATACATTTAAGGTCACGCAGCTCCTTAACTTGTCCTTTACTTGAAACCGTAAAAAACAGGTATTCAACTTTCTTCCTGAAGTATATGAAAATGTGCATCATTATTTTTATTCATTACAGCACTACCATGTCATCATAACTGGTGAGATAGTAATTCCCTTTCTTCAATAATTTTTATCTAATTTAATTTAAGTAGTTACAGAGAACAGCAATAGATGAAGCTTCACATACACGTGGATAAGATCCAACACATTGGGCGTTATTTACTAAAGGAAATCCACTTTGCACTACAAGTGCAAAGTGCACTTGAAAGTGCAATGAAAGTGCACTTGGAAGTGCAGTCACTGTAGATCCGAGGAGGATATGCAAGGAAAATAAAAAACAGCATTTTAGCTTGCACATGATTGGATGATAAAATCAGCAGAGCTTCCCCTTATTTCACATCTACCCCACAGATTTACAGCGACTGCACTTCCAAGTGCAATTTCAAGTGCACTTAGCACTTGTGGTTTGCACTTGTAGTGCAAAGTGGATTTGCCTTTCGTAAATAACCCTGTATATATGTCATTCATATGTCATTCATCACAATAGTAACAGCATTAAGCAATACTAGTACTTTCAAAAACAAGATAACAGAAGGTAGAACAGAGTAACAATGGTAACCATAGTGACTTTACCAGACACTAGGACGAAGATCTTGACCAATCACTCCATACCCTCCACGTCTTTTAAAATGTGTTAAGTGAGTTTGTTATAAGGGACAGAACGTGTTCATAGGGGTAGTTGAGGTTAACCTTAGCAATTAGTTCAGACAGGTTGGATGATAAATCTTTCCGCCACAGCCTAGTAATTAAGGATTTTCCAGCTGTTAGTATATGAGAGACTACCATACGATGATGAGTGGGGAAACGTTCAATGTTGAGTAACGCTAGCATTGGATTGGGAGTTACATTGGAGATCAACCAGAATGTCTAACGCGAGAAACTTTTTAAGTTCTTGCATTGCCATAGGTTATGAAGGAGATTACTCATCTGGCTGCTTCCTCTCCAGCATAAGGAGGATTGATTCGGGTAGAATTTAGCCAATCTGTAGGGAGTAAGATACCACCTCAAAATAATTGTGTGGTTCAGTTCCCAGTGGTTAATGCAATGTGAGGCCCTATGGGAGTAATAGATTACTGATAGCAACTGGTCATCCGAGAAAGTAGCTTGGTCTGATTCCCAACTTTGCCTGTGAGATAGTAATTCCTGATGGTTTGTTAACTTTTAACACCAAGAAACTTTTTTTTATCTTCAAAAACAAGTGTCTTTTGCCTGTTCCGAAAAACATACACACAGCCGTTTTTCTCTGCAAAAATGCTCTGCCAGCATTTTTCTTGATGGATTTTGCCAAGGAAAACGGTCATGTGTATGAGGCTTTAAACTTAGTGCTCTGGATTGAGACAAATACATACAATATAAAGGGATATGCTTTGTTCATATTTCATGTCAGGGTTTTACAACCGCTTTAACCTGAATCTTACAAATTAATTCTAACCTGAACTTTAAAATGATGCTTTATTATTCAAGAAGGAATTGAGGACAAATCTCTATATTTGGGAGAGTTAAAAATAAATAGTAGAGTGAAAAAATTAGGAATTACTGTCAAGGTTGTATTACTTTCCGTGCCCCAATAAGATGCCCCTCCCCATAATCTGTTCGAAGTGACAGGTGTCAGCCAGCACATGAAAGAAGAAAAATAGCTTCTATGCCTGACATATACAGCATTTTAAATCTTACAGAAAAAAAATTAAGCATTTACTTTGCAGGCAAGGCTTGGTTTAAGAAATTTGAAGGAAGTGACACTTCTCACCCAATTTATATTGGATGCAGACAGCATTCAAAACCAGAGAGAATTTTTAACCCTTCCCCACCTATCCAGTGCTAAAATAAATACATGTTTTAATTTTTTTCTAAACGGGGCTTAACTTGACTTTAACCACTTCAGCCCCGGAAGGATTTAACCCCTTAACCTCCATGGTGGTATGATTCTTTCAGATTTTTGGTGCTGAAAGCGGTACAATGTTTTGCATGGAAATTTGGCATTTATATTGTAGGCCTGTAATTCTTAGGAATAACTCACTTAAATCTGTCCAAACAAGAGTCTAGTAGACATTTTGCGTATGATAAAGTTTGAAACACAAAATCATAAATTATAATATAATAAATAACTATAAATAATTATAACAAATAATGTAATTATAATAAAAAAAATATTCAATAATGTAATCAAATCAAAAACACTGAAATTTGCTCAGTTGCAGAATTGTTGCTGTCATTACTTTCAGTGTTTGATGATGAATTTCCCCACAAATCACTATCACTCAATTCTGCAAGTGATTTTAATTTATTATCGCTGTTTTCTAGCTGGTCTAAAACCACTTTTGACATACACGGGCGCTTTTTGGTTGCTATGGACAATCTCCTGTTTCCAGGCAGAAAGAACAGTTTTTATTATATAAAACTGCATGCAGGACACTGGACAGACCACTAGGGACAAAGGGGATGTGTAATTATTTGATACAGTACTGTAATTTGTAAGAGTCCAGTATACTGTATCTATACTGTTTTTAGTTTTTTTCTTAAATCGGGCACTGAACTCCGCCCCGTGCGTTGCGCCGCTCGGGAACGGAGCTCGGCAGCACTCGGCAGTCACCAGTGTGTGAATCGAGCGAGATGACAGCTCGCACACACAGCGCGGACACATCGCAGGATTCAGGGACAAGGTAATTAACTTCCCCTGTATCCTGCAATGCGATCCCCATCTGGTTTGGGGTTACCACTTTTGGTATGTAAAATTCACCCCGAGCCAGACTCGGTTAATGACCGGGCCATTTTTTGCGATATGACACTGCGTTACTTTAACTGACAGTTACGCGGTCGTGCTCCGCTGTATCCAAACAAAATCAATGTCCTTTATTCCTACAAATTAAGTATTTTAGTGCATGAACCGCCACTCCGGTATGGCCATTTGTGTAGCCGAGCCACCACGCCACAGTAAATCTGCTGCAGGTGGTCGGCAAGTAGTTAGAGACGTTGTAAACTCAGAAAAAAAACAACAAAAAAAGATTGCATTGCATACTAGTTCATTATGAAATACTTACCTTAGAGCAAAGCTCTTTCAGTGGCGCCCAAACACTGATGAGATGGCTGACATTTTTACCGGGGTCGCCGGTCACGGCACATGGCCCTTTAGAAACAGCACAAGTGGCCGTTTCTTCAGAGCGCATGCGCCAAAGATGTTGGTGTATATAGTACATAGGTCCAAAACAGTGCATGTTTAGAAGATATTTACAGTACCTACAGGTAAGCCTTATTATAGGCTTACCTGTAGGTACAATTAAAAAGGCAGACTTTACTTCCTCTTTAACACCTATATCTTAACCGTAATTCTTACCTTATCCCTGAAAATTACTCCTTTACTGGAACACTAAGAAAATCCTAACATGAAAAAAAACAAAAAACGAATCTTAATATCGTAATGATAGCTATAACCTTACCTAATCCTTAATAAAATCTCACATTTTAATAAACCTACCTTACCACTTGATCTTCAAAGGACAAAGCTTCTGTACCAAGACTTCACAGTGCTGAGATACAGTGCTATAAAGAAAACTACAGTACATATTAACTGTAAAATATAATAAAATGGCAATTACAGGATGAACATCATAGGTCTGTGGGGGTATCAATGTCTTTTCCCCTTCTTTTTGTAGACATTTCTGATTTACTAATTAATTTGGTTCCATAATTTTGATGGGGTTCATACGTGTGATTCAACATTCTTTTTAGTGTGTTAATTGGAGGTTTTAACTATTAAAGTAAAAACAAAATTATTTTCTTACAGAATAAGTCAGACAAATAGGAACAATAACTGATCCTCCAATTACTGAAACTTCCTACACACACTAAAACAGCCAGGATTATAAATCTCATCATTAAACCACAGTATTCCCCGGCACATCCATCCATATAATTGATGCAAAATCCTTTTTTAAATGTCACCAGTGTTTGAACATTGTCTGCATACAAAAGCCAACATATTTCTACAGTTTAAATTGACAAGCCAAATGTGCCAAAATATTTTTTTTTAAAGAAACTGCAGAAAATCGAAATGTATCATCAATAAATGGTTTTCAATGTGCATTTTAATAAAATGAGACCCCCTTAATTAAATAGCAATATAATTGGCTTCAGTTCTGAAATAAAAAATACAGTATTTAAAAAAAAAAAAAATTCACACTACAACTATGTGCAGTCTATTGCAACTGTTTAGGAACTGTTTACAATGCAAGAAGTGCTCCTGCACTTGGGCCTGGAGAGTAAAAAATGTAACCATGACCATGTGACTTCTTTGGTAGAGGGTGTCCAGTTATGTTCTGTAACCATTACATTTATAATTGAATCAATATTTTTATAAATCGATCCATTGAGCTTTTTAGCTAGAAATGTTTGTTTTTTGTTTTGTTTACCTTCATGGTGAAAAAATAAGGGCAGTATCCATGTCACATACAATACAGATATGTTTTTTTTTTTTTTTTTTTGCAAGCATTTATATCTATGCTTCAAAATCTGTTATTGGGAAAACCCTTTCTTAATATCTGCACACTCATTTTAATGCACAACTCCAGGCTTCAAAAAAAATAAAATAATATATATATATATATATATATATATATATATATATATATATATATATATATATATATATATATATATATATATATATATATATATATATATATATATATATATATATATATATATATATATATATATATATAAAATGTTTTTTTTTATATATATATAAAATAGTCTCTGTATTTTTTTTTAATAAGAAACAGCTCAGGCTGCAATACTCGCCTTCAATGTGGAGTTGCCCCTAACAACTATACCTTTTTAACCCAGAAAATGATTTTCTGTGAGTGCAGGACATCATGGGCCTGCCTTTTTTGGAGATGTCACCTGGGTTCTGTTCACTTACAGTATAATGATATAGAGAGCTCTCTGTATCATCCAGGACCATCCAGCAGCAAAGAGGAGAAAAGAAATATAGCATAACATACTGCCAGTGGGGTTGATGACTTCAGTGAGAGATAGAGGACAAGTGGGGGACTGCACATGAAACAAACAACTAGCTAAATAGACACTTGTGTAATATTAATACATGCATCTTACAGGTGTGAAATTCATATATTTTGTGGCTTCCATATTAATCAATTCTCTTAGTCCATTACATGACTGTGAATGTTCTGAGACCTTATTACAGCACTGTTTGAGAGGATCATGCACATCTTGTTACTAGAGCAGATTTATCCTACTCGTTCCTGAGTCTGATTGTAGCATTACACCATGTGCATTATGTGTAACCTCATATAAATGGGATTATCATATTCTTTAGCTGCTTGAGTTTAATGAAGTATCTTCTGTGTAAACTACAAATATTTGTAAGCAATAGCTATTTGTGTTACTGTTTAAAAATGCTAAAAGTAAAACTTTTATTGAAAGGAAAAAAATAACATGTTGTCCTATTAGTTTTTTTTTTTTTACTTCAGTAACCATGCACTTTGAATTAAGCCTTGACCATTCAATTATCTTAACAATATATTTGCAATTATTATTCTTCTGATAGCTAATGCCAAACTCTGAATGTAGAACTCTGGGCCAATTTCAAAATGACCCAGAGCAAATCTCATAGCTTCTTGTTGGCTGCCACTCGATATAGTGAATCAAGTGGTCTCAAAACTTAGCAATTACATTGCCTATGTATCAGATTACAACAGTGAATTTCACAATGTCACACATTTACAGTATAACATGCTTCTGTTTATAAGTCTTAGTAAAGTATGGCATAGTGCTAAGATTAATGTATTGGCAAAATGTACACAAAAGATGATGTTTAGTATGACATGGTATGTGAAAGGAAGGGATGGAAATTGTGTTTGTTGAGAAAAATAAATTATTTTCAGAACAACCATATAAACAGCCTAACAATTAAAAATTCTTGGTTCTTGATCTGCTCTGTAGATTCTGATTTGGGAGTTCTGCATACAAATAACATAAGAAAATATTGTACCCTGGGATCCTCTGAGAAATTTTAAGTGCAGAAAACCTAAGTCTGTGCTGAAAACCAGATTAACCTGCCTGGCGGTCTTCCCGAGTCTGACTCGGGGTTAGATTTTCCTGCTGCGAGCGGAAACCCCGAGTCAGACTCGGGCTTGCCTCGCTAGATCCACAGGCACAAGTTACTTACCTTGTCCCTGGATCCAGCGATGCCACCGCGCTGTGTGAGCGAGTGGGACCTCGCTCGATTCACACAGTGCCTCCGTGTGACGCCGATCTCCGTTCCCTGCGACGTTATGACGCACGGGGACGGAGAACGGCGCCAAATTCAAAAAAGTAAACAAACACCTTACATACAGTATACTGTAATCTTATAGATTACAGTACTGTATGTAAAAAAAACACACCCCCCTTGTCCCTAGTGGTCTGTCCTGTGTCATGCATGTCATTTTATATAATAAAAACCTTTCTTTCTCCCTGCAAACTGTAGATTGTCCATAGCAACCAAAAGTGTCCCTTTATGTCAAAAATAGTTTTAGATCAGCTAAAAAACAGCGATAATAAATTATAATCACTTGCAGAATTGTGCGATAGCGATTTGTGGGGAAATTCGTCATAAAAAAAATAAATAATGACAGCAACAATTCTGCAACTGAGCAAATTTCAGTGATTTTGATTTGATTACATTATTGAATAATTTTTATTATAATTATATTATTATTTGTTATAATTATTTATAATTATTTATTATATTATAATTTATAATTTTGTTTTTAAAAAAATGTCATACCCGGGATGCCTATTAGAATCTTGTTTGGTCAGATTTAAGTGAGTTATTTCTAAAAATTACAGACCTACAATATAAAACGCCAAATTTCCTTGCAAATAATGGTACCGCTTTTAGCATGTTTTTTCTGACAGAATCATACCGCCAGGGAGGTTAAACGCTCATTTGGCTATACTTTCCCTGTGGATAACAGATGTGTATTTAGTTCTGACTTCTTGTGACCCAGTTTCAGCTGACAGCAGGCTAATGTCAGCTAAGGTCACAGAGCCAGTCCAGACTCTGCAGGGATCCGAACAATAATATCACGGTCCACACAGATGCCTGACCAGAAGCTGGCTAAGCTGGCTAAGAGCCTAAGCCAGCCTCTCCCAACCTCTAGTGAGTGCTAGAGGGGCAAAGCACAAGGCGGTGACTGTCATTCACCCGCTCTGTGCTCAGAGCAGACCTGAGAACTGAACCATCAGCTGTCTTTGATAGCTCAATTCTTGGTATCGGTGTTGCAGCCGTCTAGGTTAGTATGTACAGTATATTTGTTTTTTTTAGAATCCTGCATTTCTCTTTTAAAAAGGGGTTTCCATATGCATTATTGACCTTTAACATTAGCCTAACGCTTGATTCCTCTCTCTTGTAGATAAAAATGTAACAACACCAAAAATGAACCAATACTAATCTAAAACTGAAACCTTACCTATATATTCACCCTAACCTATTTCTTAACCTAGCACTTTAAATAAACCAGAATAATTTTAAAATAAAGCAACTATTTGAGAAAATTAAGACAGTAAAAGAGATATATTTTCTAAAAGAGTTGCTTTATTTTAAAAGACTTGCCTTTCCTGTGACTATGCCACCGAACTCCACCTGAATCATTACCTGAAATCTGTTTGGAAACCAACACTTTTGAGACTGATGACCCCCTAAGGTCTCAACAGTATTCAGTGGTTCATGCCTTCAAGCTCCATGTAGCTGTTGTGTCTTATATTGATATGGAGGTTGACAAGACCCATTTCTATACATTTCAATTGGCCTATAACTGTATGCCACCCCCGGTCGGTCGGTCAGCAGCACTTACACCATCAATGGCGGCTTACCCTGCTCAGCGGCCTCCTATTCTCATGCTCTTCATGGGTCATCGTGGTGACAGTGACAGTGGCTTCCATTTCCTCCCTCGTCCATGTCGGCCAATCGTGAGCCTTCCTCTTTTTGGCCAATGAGAAAATGTGTCTCACACTCGCTTCTGGTTAGCCAGATTGAGGAACAGTGTTTTAATAGCGAATATTCATTCGCTGTTGTAACACACCTGGGTGGAATCGGAGTGCATTCTCTGTGACCTGAGCCCACCCTATTTTGAAGCCTAGTAGAACCTCTGGCTCTAATTGGGTGCCTAAAAAAAAAACAGCCGCTGTAATTCATGTGCCAGTGCCCTGAAAAGAGCCGGACACATTAATGGGGATGGCCATGGCTGCCCTGGATAGATTAATGCTACCCATGAATCTATCCATTGCATATAAGGGAGTGGCGTGGAGAGAGAGGTTGGGGCCTGGATGCCCCTAACGCTGGGTCACCACTGGCCTATAATTGTGCTGAAAAACAAATATGTGTGAGGAGGGAGGAGATTTGACACCCAGAAAGTGCCACAACGTGGCCTAATAAGAATAGTACAGTATTCAGGCAGAGGAAAAGAATAGAAAGCACATGTTTGATCTCTCAGCAGATTTTTTTTTCTTTTCGTAATGTGACAAATTCACTTTAACAATGTTAAAAACCTCTGAGCAGAAATTGTTGTGTACTGATAGCCAGAAATCCATGGCCAGTGGTGTAGTAGTAAAGTTGTTTGTGTACAGGTCCAATATCAAAGTACATAAAGCACTTTATGCATTACACAAATTAATAAAAAATGGCTGTTTCTCTTTAAATTAGAAAATGGTTTGTACAGCAATTATATATCTCAAATCAATTTTTAATGAAGCTGGAGTTTTCCTTCAATGATCTTAATTGGAATAATATGTGTGCAAGTGAGCAATCTCAGCATAGTAAATATGTCTGAAATTATTTCTAAAGCACGTGCAAAGCCTCTTCCTAAAAAAAGCCCCTCTGAGATCTTAATATTTCATAAGTTATTCTGTATTGATGGATAGGCTTCATTTTTCCCTGATTGCTCAGCAATAATGATTTAGCTGTCCTGACACTTTCTAGAAATGTGTAGCGTAATCTTCAGACAAAATATTGCAGTTGAATCCAGTGCCAAGTGTTGAGACAAGGAAGATAAATCGGCAATCCCTTTGCCTTTTAAAATATTTGTATATAACATCAGCAGCCAAAAGATGATATGCATTTATCTATGGAATAAAATCTGAACCTCTAGAAATAAATGTATGTAGTTTTAGGTGAAGGGTTATAGCACTATTATTCCCCAATTACTAGTAACTCTACAACCCTACTGTGAAGGCCTGGAGGTCCACTGTCAGTCTTTTCTTTCTTTCTTATGCTGTTTGTCTGTCAGAGTCTTTTTCACTTAAGTTAATGGATCTGACACATTAAAAGCAGCACCATGGACAGCATACACACAGAATGATGAAGATCGATGGTTGAGCTGCAGTGTGGCAAAGCTTCACAGTGATTCTGTTCAGCAGTCTCATCTTTTCGGCACATTGCACAAATATTGTTGGTGACCAAGTTGCCTGCTGGCCCCAATAAACATAAGGGTGGGCATGATTTCACCGTTTACAACTCTTTCACCTCCTATAGTAGAAAGATGAATGCCTTAAGATTTATACAGTATGGGGTAGATCCACAAAGAAATTCTGCATCATTTCAAAATTCCCGCGTTGTATCTTTGTTTTGAATCCTCAAAACAAGATACGACGGCATCTCGGCTAGATCCGACAGGCGTACGTCTTCGGATCTTAGATGCAATTTTTCGGCGGTCGCTAGGTGGCGTTTCCGTCGTAATCCGCGTTGAGTATGCAAATTAGCTATTTACGGCGATCCACGAACGTACGTCGGCCCGGCACATTTTTTTTCCGTCATTTGCGTTCGGCTTTTTCCGGCGTATAGTTAAAGCTGCTATATGGTGGCGTACTCAATGTTAAGTATGGCCGTCCTTCCCGCGTACAATTTTGACGTATTAACATAGAACACGCCCCCTTCACAGCCATTTGAATTCCGCACCCTTACGTCGCGAGAGATACACTACGCCACTGTAACTTAGGGCGCGGATTCGTTGTGGATTCAAACCAAAGCAAAGTAAGTTACAGCGGCGTAGTGTATCTTAGATACGCTGCGCCCGGCGCAGATGTATGTGGATCTGCCCCTATATCTTTACATGCTTGGCACTAGTGTGTGTGTGTGTGTGTGTGTGTGTGTGTTTGTTCGTATAGTATAGTATAGTATAGTTTAGTATAGTATAAAGCACTAGCTGATTAATTCTTTTCCAGCAAATCAAATATATTGTTACTGAAAGTGTCACTCTGTGCCCAGCTTTGTATAATACTTGATAAAAAGGCCAGATTTTAAAATAATATCATTTATTTTTCTCTCAAGGAGCTGGATCAATTGAAGTACATTGTCCTTATGAGAATAACTGTATGTCAATAAGACATTACTTTACCATAATAGCAGCTGATGCTTGGAATGTGAATAAAAATGATTACATCTTTCCATGTTACCCAAAAGGATCATTTTAATTGTTAGGCATACTTTGAAGTTTACTGTAATTCTTTTGAAAAAAAAAAGATTACCCATGCCAGTATTAAAAAATCAACTTTCAAGCAGTAAACTGCTGGACAAAATATACGATTTTTTATGTGATCATTCTAATAAAATTAGAATTATACAGATAGTTTTCACTATTTTAAAGTGAAACTGCAGCCAAAATGCTAAATACACAGATACCAATAAATGTTATTTTTATTTTTTTAATACTACACAAAATATGCTGATTGTGACCTTTGACCCTGACTCTGACCCTAACAATAACCCCGGCAACTTTGATCTTGTTGTTTTTTTTATTCTTTATTTTTAATATTTCTTAGATTTTTTTTATTTATTTTTTTACACACTTGGATTTTTTACAAATCCTCTCCTGCAAGAAGAGAAAGGTACAATGCATCATTCTCTTCATTCAGAAAAGGGAGAAAACCCAGGAGCGGGCTCAACGTGACTGATCACTGTGATACCCAATCAGAGGCTATCACAGCGATCAGGTGACCTGGAACTGACAGTCTCGGGTTCCGATCATTAGTATAAGACCCGGTGTCTGTGCTGGGTGTGCTGTGTGGCACCATCTCAGCACAAAGGTAGGTATGCATATATGTGGTCCCACGATAAAAAGCCCACTTCCGTGAGACCGTATATATTTGTGCAGTTGCCACAAAGAGCTTAATGCAGTCTTTGTAAATTGCTAACACTATTTGCAAGTGATTAAATAAACAAAACCCACAATGAATCTGAAGATATGACTCTAGATTATGTGGTGTCTTTTGAAAATTAATGGTTTGGAATTCTCTTGTGAAAGTAGGAGACTGCTTTTCGTTCTCCATGTAACTATTGAAACTGACAATGACATCAAGAAAGGTAACTTTGTGCATGGAATTTTACCCTAGTTCATGTATAATTTGTAAACTTGTAGATATATTACAAGCATGAATCAATGTTGTGAGATCGGCATCACGGCCCAGAAAAAAGTTGAGGTACCAGCATTGGAGGTACCTTTTCTCCCACTCTTATACTTTCTTCATCTTCTGTGTTATGACAAAGGGATCTTACCACCTTGAAATCAATTAGGAGGAAAAGCAGTAGTCTGCCAAATGTTCTTCATGTCTGTAATAAAAAATTCTACTTTTTAAACAATATGGGCGTGGTTGTGAAGCGAGGAAAAATAAGTGAAGTAATAAGGTGAAATTAGGTAAAATAACCTGCTTTACTATGTTGGAAAATTATGTAATGTGACTATATGTTAAGCATCCTATGCTCATGGTTGGAGGTAAAGTGAATGCAGATTTACTTCATCTTGTTTTACACTTCAGAAAAACAAGTCTGCGTTTATTTCACTTCATCTTAGTTTGCCTAATTTCCGCTCATTTCATAGTAAATCAGGCTCAATATGTACTGAAAACCGATAACTTCTGAGTGCAACAGCAGGAGTCCTGTGCAGTGACACAGCTTTTACAAAGAAAAAAGAAAGGATGGGAATAGGGTAAGGTAGCAAATGTCTCAGCTAAAATTCAATAAATAGTTAAGAGGTCAAAAACTACAGCTGTGAGTGCACCCTTCCAGGATATCTCCCTGCACGGTCATAACAGTTGCACAATGCTAAGTGTAAACACAATAGACAAAACGACAATAGAAAAGAACAAAAACAATCATGTATTACCTTGTAGGATCTTTATATTTTTTTTTTTTTTTTTTTTTTTTATTCCATAAGTCTTTATTGAGTATATAATAGTGCAAAAGACAACAAGAAAAAACATTTTGAGCACATAAAATGTTCAACAGTTCAGAACAAAGAATTTTTACAGGTATGAGCAAAATAAAAGGAATGATGTAGACATTATGCATATGAAATAAACTGAAGTTTGCTTGATGTATTGGTATAAGCAAAAAAAAAATCATCCTTTAGTTTTGTACCTGTATTCAGGGTTTGGGAAGGGGAAGGATTGACCTAGGAGGGGGAGGGGGGGGGGGGGGGGGTAGGGTAAGAAAAAAAAAAAAAAAAAGGAGAAAACAGAGAGGGAGAAAAAGAAAGACATGTGTAGCGCGTATGAGAGGAGAAAATCAGCTAAACCATCAATCTCAGAGTAGACAGATCTGAGGTTCAGGCATTACAAGTTATAGGTTTTGTATTCTGGGGTGCTTTTATACTCAAGCCATTTGTACCAAGTCACATTAAATGTAGTAATCCGTTCCTGAGCAGTGCTAATGAGTTCTTCAATTCTTTCTATGTTAGTTAGCCTGCGAAACCACTCTTTCTTTGTTGGTGTGATAGTTGAACGCCAGTGGCAAGGAATACAGTGTCTAGCAGCGTTTATCATGAACATTGTGAGGGATTTCAAGTATCTCCTTCTGGGGATTAAACTATGGTGTAGCAGATATTGTGTCGGTTCTAGTCGGAGGTCTTCTGATGTGATTGAGGTAATAGTTTCATGAACCATTTTCCAGAAGGGTTGGATTAATGGGCATGACCACCAGATGTGAAGCATCGAGCCTTCCCCTACATTGCATCTCCAACACTTGTTAGAAATTTGGGATGAAAACTTATGGAGCAAGGTGGGAGTTCTGTACCATCTGGTTACAATTTTATAGCCACACTCTTGGGTGGCAACATTTAGAGAGCCCTTGTGGGCGTACATAAAAATGGTTTCCCATTCTGTTTGTGTGAAGGTCAGGTTGAGATCTTTTTCCCATGCCAGACAAGACGCACTGGAGAAGTCCGCATCGGTTTCAAATAGAGAATTATACAGTATAGAAATGGTATGTCTTTGTGGTTTATTTTGTGAAGTCAAGGTCTCTAAAACTGTGGGGGGTCGAGACCAGATACGGATAGGCTCTTTAGCAGTCAAGAAATGTTTGATTTGCAAGTATTGCCAATGTAAAAATACAGTCGGCTTTAGGTCTCTGTTCATTTCATCTCTAGTTAATAAGATACCAGACTTAAAAAAGTGCAGAATCCGTTTGTCCCTGTGTGGCCATGTCCTGGGAAAGAAATTACGTTCTAATCCAGGAGGAAAATCAGGATTGTTGTTTAGGGGGGTAAGTGGGCCTAGCCATGGTGACGGGCAGGTTGCTTTGAATGTGGTACGAAATATTTCTAGGGTGGGGCCAATGAGAGGATGATGTTTGGCAGCTAAAGGGTGGTGTTTCGGGTTGATCCAAGGAAGATTTCTGACTGGTTGATCAAATTGCGAGTGTTCCAATGTGACCCAATCCTTTATTGAGTGGTGGTTGCTCCAGTCCACTATCCTCGCTAGAAGGGCAGCTTGGTGATACTTACGCAGATCAGGAAGTGCAATCCCTCCCTTGTGTTTGGGTAAATTCAGTTTCGTAAATCTTAATCTTGGGGATTTGCCTCTCCAAATAAAAGAAGAGCAGGCTTGTCGAAAGGCGACAAAAAAGGCAAGAGGAAGTTTGATAGGGATCGCTTGCATAGCGTAAAGGAAGCGGGGTAGTATTGTCATTTTAATCAACGAGGCCCTGCCAAACCAGGAGACATTTAAGGAGCTCCATCTCTTGAGATCTTCTTTAGATTCCTTTAGAATTGGGGTAAAGTTTAATTTGAATAAGTCAGGTAAAGATTTGGGAATCACAATTCCCAAATATGTAAAGGAATTTTCTGCCCAAGTGAATGGAAAGTTCTTCCTACAAAGGTCCACCTCGCCCGGGGATAACGTAATATTTAACGCGGTTGATTTTGAGTGGTTGATTTTTAGATTAGATATTGCTTGGAATTGTTCTAAGTCCTATAGTAGATTGGGTAGGGATATATGGGGAAGCGAAAGGAAGAGAAGCATGTCGTCCGCAAATGCGGCTATCTTGTACATTTTGTCATTTATTTGTATTCCCTTGATATCTGGGTTTTCCCGTATTCTATTTAACAAGGGTTCCAGTGTTAGTACATAAAGTAAAGGGGAGAGGGGGCAGCCCTGTCTCGTTCCGTTGCGTAGTTTGAAGGCGTCCGACAGGTGGCCATTGACGCGTACTCTTGCAACCCGGGTTTACATAGAGGGCTTGAACATATGATCTCATTAAGGGAGGGATACCAATATGTTTCAATACTGCATCAAGATAGTCCCAGGCCACTCTGTCGAACGCCTTCTCGGCGTCTAGTGACAAAAAAAAACCTTTTACCTTTTTAGAAGTAAGCCAATGGTGAACATTTAACACTTTAATCGTGTTGTCACGTCCCTCTCTGCCTGGGATAAACCCTACTTGATCAAGGGAGATGAGGGAAGTTAGCAGTGGGACGAGTCTATTAGCTAGTATTTTGGCGTATATCTTAACATCTACATTGATCAGGGAAATTGGTCTATAGTTTGCAACCTGGGTAGGATCCTTTCCTTCCTTGGGAATTACAGATATATGGGCTTCTAGTAGTTGGGCTGGTGGGTTTTGCTCAGAGTGGAGGGCTCAGAAGGTTTTTAGAAATCTGGGTTTTAATATGTCTGTGAAGGTCTTGTAGTACATTAGAGGAAGACCATCCGGACCTGGAGCTTTTCCTACCTTCATGTCTTTAATGGCCTTGTCAAATTCGCATTCTGATATGGGCGCATCAAGATCTTGTGCTACATTGTGCTACATTTTTTTATTTTTCTTTGCCATTATTCATTTGTAAAAAAAGGAAATGTGAACAAGTAATGTATTTTTCGTAGGCAACACTTGCCACTACTGCACAAAGAATTATGTTTCTGCATCCAAATAATTGGCTTACACAATAAAATATTGAAAACCCATCCTTGACCTTCTGTACTTTCTGTTTTCTATTTTCTGGTAAAACTGCTCAAATGTTGGATACTTTGTTTTTTTGATGAGTTTTGAAATTCATATTCGAAAGTATTCTTATCTGTATATATTTTATCTAATTGTGAATTGGCGCATGAGTTTTGAAAAGGTCAACCATAAACAGTATGCTCAGAATAAAACACAGATCAAAGAACGGGTCACCTCCCTCACCCTGAGAGTCAAATTCTGCTTTGGAGTTTCTGAGTATTCACAAGTCTCAATATGCTATGATGGACACTGGTTAACTGATTATGCTGGGAAAAAAAGCACTCTAATGGCTACACATAAGTAGATTGTCTATAGTTCCACTAGATGAGGATTTTTAGCGTTAATGTTAATACTATTTTTTTTTATTTCCAGCATATGAAATTAGTGGCAGCAAACATAATAACTTTTTTATGTAGGCAGCACATAGGCGTTGATTTACTAAAGCTGAAGAGTGCAAAATCTGTTGGAGCTGTGCATGGTATCTAATTAGCTTCTAACTTCAGCTTGTTCAATTAAGCTCTTACAAAAAGACTGGAAGCTGATTTCTGGTTTCTGTGAAGAGCTGCAGCAGATTTTGCACTCCCCAGTTTTAGTCAATCAAACCCACAGAGCTATGTAATGCATACATAAAACCAGATAGAGATACTATATGGTACCCAGCATAAAATGGAGAAATATAGGAATATTTATTGGCTGTGCACCATCATTTGCCTAATCTATGCACAGACTTAGACTGCATCTAGGTAATTTGAGAAGTTTTTGGATGTTAGGTATGGAGTTATGCTGGCAGCATGAATACGGATGCAGCCCAGGCCTATCCCAGAGAAGCAGGCTCTGATGACATGTTGGGAGAATACATATATTCTGGGAGCACACAGAGCTCTGGGTATTGTCCCAGAGTGGAGGTGTTCAGCCTGGGGGGTATGCTTCCCCCCAGGCAGAAGCTGATGTTATAGATGCCTCAGGTAGGCGAACTGAGGGGAGGAATGCTGAGACCCAGGTGCTCAGAAGAAGCTGGCTGAGGGCAACTGTCTTCCAAAGATCTGTCTGGTATCACTGTAGGGTGTTGCTGGAAAGATTGGAAGGAGACTACCATCTGTCCTTGGGCCTTATGAGTACAGACACTAATGCCCTGTAGACACGATCGGTTCGTCTGATGAAAACTGTCCGATGGACCGTTTTCATCGAACGAACCGATCGTGTGTGGGCCCCATCGTTTTTTTTTCCTATTGGTGAAAAAAATAGAAACTGTTTTAAAATTTTCTGATGGTTAAAAAAACGATAGAAAAAAACGATCGTCTGTGGGGAAATCCATTGGTCAAAAATCCATGCATGCTCAGAATCAAGTCGACGCATGCTCGGAAGCATTGAACTTCATTTTTCTCTGCACGACTTTGTGTTTTAGGTCACCTTGTTGGACACAATCGGATTTTTAACTGATGGTGTGTAGGCAAGACTGATGAAAGTCAGCTTCATCGGATATCTGATGAAAAAATCCATCAATACGTTTTCATCAGATGAACCGATCGTGTGTACGTGGCATAAGAGATCTTGGCAACTTTGTGTTCTAGCAACCCCTATGTGCCTTATAATCAGCTGCGGGTCTGTAAAAGGGGATGCCAGCTGGTGTCCTGAAGAGCTGATAAAGTTTGAAACACAAAATCATAAATTATAATAAATAATTATAAAAAATAATAATAAAATTAATTCCCCACGATTCACTATCGCTCAATTCTGCAAGTGTTCTAATTTTACTATCGCTGTTCTCTAGCTGGTCTAAAACCACTTTTGATGTAAAGGGACACTTTTTGGTTGCTATGGACAATTTCAAGTTTCCAGGCAGAAAGAACAGTATTTATCATATAAAAGTGCATGCAGGGCACTGGGCAAAGCATTAGGGACAAAAGGGAGGTTAAATTATTTCATACAGTAATATAATCTGTAAACATTTGGAGCCTTGAGATCCAAGATGGGGCACATGCCTCTTTTGATTTTGGAACTATGAAAAGGTTGAAATTAAATCCCTTGAAATCTTTCCGATACAGAAACTGGAGCAATAACACCATGTTTCTGAAGACCTGCAGGGGCTTCATAGAGGTCTGAGGTAATAAGGAGTGGTGACACCAGAAGGTTGGAAGACATGAAGCAAGACGGGGGTTGGGAGCAGAGCTCTAATATGTGGGCTTTTAAACCAACTCCCATACCCAGCCATCTCAGATGCTGTGCATATTCATAAATGAGGGCTCGTTAATGGGAACAGAGTCTTGTGGACTCAAAACATAGGGAGCACAAGCCTGATAAATAGTAAAAGAGAAAGTGTAGAAGAGATGAGTTTTTAAGCAGTGGTATATCCTATATATGCATCAGTCATCTTTATAAAGATATAAAAAGTGTATTTAATACATACAATATTCATACAAAAGAGAAAAGGAAGGAGCAACTATAGTCCCATATGCATGTAAAAGCACATATACATTTCATAAAGACAGCAAACACAGTATCACACATGTTACACAGGATCTGCCAACATGTTTTGTGGTATACGCCACTTCTTCAGGGCTTTTTTTTATTATACAGTAAATATATATATATATATATATATATATATATATATATATGCAACATCCTGTCCAGAAGCAGAAAAAGGAGGGGATGTAAAAAAAAATCTATCTAGATAGATCTATCTATCGATAGATATAGATATATATAGATAGATAGATAGATAGATAGATAGATAGATAGATATTTAGGGTGTTGGATGTGTTTGAACTAGGAGTATTGGTTTGTTTTCCTTAGGTGTTCCTGTATTTTATAACAGTACTGTATATGATGACTGAGTCTTGTCTATGCACTATATTAGCAAGGTGAAGTGTCTTTTTGGTCTCCCTCTAGCTCAAAAACATCCATTATCCTGGGTATATTTTGTCTCCCCCCACCCTTTTTTTTCTTTTACATTTCCCCCTCCCCCATAGTTACCTTTGTGTCTAGCTTAGAACTGATGACAGAAACCTGCAGTGCTAGGCACAATATTTAGCCAATAAAATAGCAAATGCTTCCCTCTAAAGTTTAGTTATCCTTCTCTAAGTTTTGTATTCCAGCTGCATATAGGTCATAATTCACTTTGATAAATCTAGGTCTAAGCTCATATCTACATAATATTTTGAAATGACAACTGCCAAAATGTATCAATCAATCAACCCTCTTTGAAGTTGGCGTTGCATATGCATGCACTATAACTGCCTCTGAACAGCATGTGCTTTAGTCTTTCTGATGTTCTAATAAAATATAGATAACTCTACAAAATAACAGATGAAAAGCATGATTATTTTATTAACTCTTTTTTTTTAAAGGAATCATTCACCCTACATCATATTAACTTTGTGTTATTGAGTTGTAATGCAGACATATGAAAAAGTAAGCACGCTCCATGAAAATTATTGGCCTTTTCAACAAATTTGAACAGGCAAGCATTATATATTTATTTAACCAGTGCATACAGAGAAAAGTAAAATATCTGAAAAAAAAATGCATTTTTAGTCTTTTTTTTTTTTCCAACAAAAATATCAATAGTTTTAATGGTGGGCTGTAGTAAGTAAATTCAACCCTTTTCTCATAAGCTAGCATTATTCCTTTTAGCATAATTGCTCACCAGACTTTGACATTGATTAAGTTATATTTTTGACTGATCCTCCATGCAAACTTCCTCTAGTTGCAAGATGTTTGTGGGTTTCCTTACATGAATTTTCTGTTTCAGTTCCACAATATTTCAGTAGGATTAAAATTAAGGCTTTGACTAGTCCAGTCTACAACCCCCATTTATTTATTTTTTTGCCTTTCCTTGATAGATTTGCTAGTGTGCTTCAGGTTATTATTAAGCACCCCATAGTGGTGTGAAACATGTCGGCTTTTCATTGATCCTGTGTAATTTTTTAAACTATCTTCAATAAAGGTGTTAACAGTGTGCAGCCTTTTTTTTTTTTTTTATTCATTGAAGCGACAGTGTTGTATTGCAAAAAATGGCCTGCTCATTAAGGAGGTAAATCTTTCCGGGACTGAAGAGGTTAACTTTCAGACAGATGTCTACAAATTTTCATCAAGCACACTTTCATATGATGCAGATTTATGTTGAGTCTCTGAGTGCAAGCTGCCTAGGCCTTGAAACAGTAAGGGAACCAAAACCCATAGCATTTCCACTACCTCAATTCATAATTGGTATGAGGTTCTTCTCCTGAAACCCTGGCTACTGAATTAAACAACACTGATGATGACAACACACACATCACTACCAAAAAGAGAACACCAAACACTAGTCATATGAGATTTAAATAAGGTTCTAAGGTATAGCCTGGTGCCCTGTCACAGAGCTTATACATTTTGACCCCATATCTGGCGTATCTGCTGGACGGGGAAACTGTTTGAAAACAAGGGGGGTAGAAAACGTAATCATGGACTCATCAACATAGACATCTTGTTCGGGGATATACAAGGCTGCACATTTTTGGTTAAAGTGGTTTATGAGGGGCCAAATTTTGTGTAGTCTATCAAATCCAGGGACACCCTGAGGACGACATAGTTCATTGTCGTTGAAGTGAATAAACCTCAATATTTGCTCGTATCTAGCCCTGGCCATGGCAGCAGAGAACACAGGCATACAATGATTTGGGTCAGTGGACCAATATGACCGCAACGCATTCTTTTTAGTAATGCCCATGTTGAGGGAAAGGCAAAAAAAGGTCTTTAAATTTGGGAACCATGATAGGTTTCCATGCAAATTGTCTGGCAATGGTAAAATTTGGGTTTTCGGCGATAAATTGTTTAGCATATAAATTGCTATAGTCCACAATAGATCCCTACAGATCTTCCGTGAAAAAGGCTAAAAAAAACAAGGAGCATTAAATCTGCTGTTTTAACATGAATTTGGCCAGTGAATGTGGTATGTACAGGTGCTGCAGAATATTTGGGCTGCCAATCAGGATTTGAAAGAGCACCAGGAAGGGCACTATGGGGTCTACGGACCTGCGTTCAAATTCCTGGTGGCTGCAGGACACTTCTTGTGCTAGCCACCACTCCAGCTTGAACTGCACTTATGGGACTCGCCACGTCACCAAGTGTTACTGCAGTGCTGGTTTGTCTAGGATCAGGGTGTAATAGGCTGCTGGTGCTTGCCAGTTTACCAGAAGGTAGAGCAGCTCTAGTACCGGCACTCTGCTGCATATGAGAATTATGCAATTGTAGCACCTCAGTAACAGAGGAACAGGGTCGGGTATGCCTGACCTTGACAGGGACCTCTACTCCGTCGTTGGAGCTATCTGTCAGGGTGCTGCTGCTCTCTACAGGTTTGAATACTGAGCCTAAATCTGACAGTGAGGACTCCCCATCACTCTCATCAAATATATTCATCCATTCAGACACTATACTAGAAATGGAGTTGTTTAGTTATGTGTGTGTTAGTGTTACTGAAAATTAAAGGGTTAAAATCTGATACTGTCTTGGATTGATGCTAACTGATGCTGATGCTAACTGGCATCACCCGTGACACTAATACAGAGATCAGAAAAAAGATCAGTACACTGTAATAATGACACTGTAACAGGGAGTGAAAGGGTTAACTGGGGCGATTAGGGGGATAAAACTGTATTAGCGAATATATGGCGGGTACGCTGAACCTAACACGTCAGTGATCAGTAACAAATCTGTACGCTGTACTTAATGACACTGTTACAGTGAGTGAAAGAGTTGACTGGAGGGATCAGGGGGTTAAATGTGCCTAATTGTGTGTACTGGTGTCAGTGTAGTGCTTAAGGCTCGGTTTACACTGTTCTCCGTTTCAGGGACTAATCAGGGCAGATTGCCTGAATTCGGCCCTGAAATGGAGGCAAAGATGTACAGTTTCTGTGCAGTGCGCTCCACAGCCGCCCCAGAGACATGTGAACTGGCTCCATAGAGAGCCGGTCACATTCTCCTGATATGCAAATAAGATGCGGAGAAAACCAGCATCCAATTCACTAAGGTGTGAACACAGCCTTGCTCACAGCAGATGCTCCCTCTCACACTGGAACCGAAAAGGGCTCAAGGAGAGGAGATTGCATAATTTTCTGTGCCTGTGTTTACACAGGAGGTTCCTCCATTGGTCAGAACTTATCAGCGGGTCCAGGCCATAAATCATTGGCCTGGACCTGATGACTGAGCAATTCTGAAATGAATCAGATCACCACAGGGACAGCGGGTGCAAATCACGTATAGGTACATGATTTTGAGCAGCCGAGCTGCCGTGCTGTAGTATATGTACGTGGGGCGGTCCAGAAGTGGTTAACCTCCCTGGCTGTTTTCCCGAGTGTGGCTTTGGGTTAGATTTCAGTACCATTAGCGGTAACCCCGAACCACACTCCAGGATACTACAATGTCCCCCCTCTGTGTCCTCCGCCCGATGCCTCTGTGATATTCGCGATGCACAGGGCGGAGCTCAGCGACAAATTCAAAAAGTACAAAATTCCTAACATATACAGTAATGTAATTTTACAGATTACATTACTGTATGAAATCATTTAATCTCCCTTTTGTCCCTAGTGCTTTGTCCAGTGCCCTGCATGCACTTTTATATTATATATACTGTTCTTTCTGCCTGGAAACTTGAAATTGTACATAGCAACCAAAAAGTGTCCATTTATGTCAAAAGTGGTTTTAGACCAGCTAGAGAACAGCGATAGTAAATTAAAACACTTGCAGAATTGAGCGATAGTGAATCGTGGGGAAATTCATTTTAATATTATTTTTTTATAATTATTTATAGCTGTTTATTATAATTTATGATTTTGTGTTTCAAACTTTATCACACCTGGGATATCTACTAGACTCTTGTTTGGACAGATTTAAGTGTGTTAGTACTAAGAATTACAGACCTACAATATAAAACGCCAAATTTCTATGCAAAACAAGTGTTTTGCTTTTTATTGGCCATCACAACCCTTTCTAGATTAAAATACGTTATTAAACCTTAAGAAAAAAATACCTAAATATACCATTTGGAAAGAGGCTTATGTATTCTCTGAATAAGGCTAGTGCAGGAATATAAATACAATCCTGTGGCTCCCATCTTTACTCTCAAGTCAAATGTTCTACCTGAATTAGTTTAATATTTAAATACCCTTAATGCATTTTGTTAAAGAGGCTTTATGGAAATGTAGTTTGTAAAGCATATGACTAAACTGTAATAGTACAATAACATTAGAAGAATTTAACCAAGCAATGTTTATATCTAAAATGGTAACATAATATAATGTGAATGCAATTTTATAAATACAATTCTTTTTCTGGGAAGTAAAGACTATTCATGGCTCGGCATGGCTCGGCAAATTTGATATGCCATTGACACAGGACATTTTTATAATACGGGTATTATGTTAAATCACACCATAATTTATGTGTGTCTTTTCTTGTTACTCTGATCACTATTATGTGTGAGACATTTTTAAAAGAATTGCTATAAACACCAGATAGTGGAGGTCTTTTTACACTTTATGGATTTATATATATTTGGACATATCACAGGGTCTACACAGACCATATAAAATGCTTGTTATGCCTTGTACACACGATCGGAATTTCTGTTGGGATAAACTCAGACGGATTTTTCCAGACAAAATTCCGTTTAAGCTATCTTGCATACACACTGTCACACCAAATTCCGACTGTATTGAACGCGGTGATGTACAACACTACGACGAGCCGAGAAAAATTAAGTTCAATGCTTCCAAGCATGCGTCAACTTGATTCTGAGCATGCATGTTTTTTTTCTCCGTCCATACAGACGAACAACATTTTCATGTTCTCTTTCTAAGTCCGTCGGAATTTCCAAAGGAAAAACTCCGATGGGGCACACACACGGTCGGAATATCCAATGAAAAAATTCTGTCAGACTTTTTTCATCGGAAATTCCGATCGTGTGATGTTATATTTATGCACAAGATATTTGTGACACGTATGATAGGATTTATGAGGGTGCCTTTTTGATAGGTTTCCCATATATCCTATCCTCAATATATTAGTGCTGCACATCTTTACAAGTTTTCATACACAAATCTAATTGCCGTTTGTGGTGCTGGCTGCTTTCTTTTTCTCATTGGGACATAAGCACAGTATTCTATACTTTCTATACTTTCTTTAGAAAAGACTAAAACTGAGTATAAATTTACTTTAAACTAGAACAAAATACAAAACTTTTCATTTTGTATTCAATTTGTATTGTGGTATTTAACCACTTCAGCCCCGGGCCATTTGGCTGCCAAATGACTGGTCCACTTTTTGCGATTCGGCACTGCATCGCTTTAACTGACAATTCCATGGTCGTGCGACGTGGCTCCCAAACAAAATTGACATCCATTTCCCACAAATAGAGCTTTCTATTGGTGATATTTGATCACCTCTGTGGTTTTTATTTTGTTTGCGCTATAAATAAATATAGAGCCACAATTAAATAAATAAAGCAATATTTTTTACTTTTTGCTATAATAAATATCCCCCAACAAAATATTAAAAAATATATTTGTTTCCTCAGTTTAGGCCGATACGTATTATTCTACATATTTTTGGTAAAGAAAAATTGCAATAAGCATATATTGATTGGTTTGCGTTAGAATAAGTTAGAATAATCTGTGGTGGATCGCTCCCAGAGGGTGTTTGACAGGCAGTGAGGTAGCGTTATGTCACCTCCTCACCGCCTGCCCCGCTGTGCTGCAATCATGGACATTGCATACGGTTGTGGGGCCATTCCATTCTTTCAATAAATGGATTGGCCTCAACAAGAAGTACTTCTAGCTAAGCATGTCAACAATAAAGAGATGTATATTATAGGAAAGCAAAAATGTTGTATAATGCATGTTAATTGAATTGCAATGGATGTCGAATAGACATATCTATGTATGAAGCAAGAAAAGCAAAATAAAAATAAAGTGGATTTAAAAAAAGCATGTCAACTGGGAAAAAAAAGTTTTCTGCTTTAGGGCTACTTTTTCAGCTTAGGAGGAACAATTCAGGAAGGGGGGTTGAGGGTAAAAGCATGCCTCAGCCATGTTTTTTTTTTGTCACCCCCCAAACACAAGAGTTAAGAGTAATGGCAAATATGTCAGTGAAAGAGCATCCAGAGTAAATGTTTTTTTTGTTGGAGTGATATAGCGATATTGATTATTGGGCAGTTGCATTTACACAACATATTACTGAAGCCCTGTGGTTTTCTGACATTATCCAATTTAGTCTACAAAAACAAAAAACAAACACTGTTGATCCAAATGTCTCCATGGTGTCAATTAAATATAGAGTGATTTTACAGTGTCATTTCAAAAATAGTGTATTTTAAAAAGATAAAACCCAGTGTAACTTTTATATTATTACTTAATATTAATCTAGGGCTTATTTCCTGTTTTAGAATTCATGTTTTAGAATTTTTAGGCACTATTGTACCGCTGTGTTATCGCATCAAAAATGTCAATAAATAAATATTATCACATTTAGCAAACAGATAGATCACAATCTGGGTATATGTCCTATGCCATTTAAAATTGAAAGTAAAGCAACAAGAGAAGAATTTATACTCACAAATGGCACATAGACCTCCCTATGATTATCTTTCAGTGTAGCTGAAAAATCACAATATGCCTCATTGGCATTCACAAAAGGACCTTAAGCATTTTTTTAGGGCTTTTACTGATTACAATTTTCGTGTTTGATTAATCGTTTTTTTCTTAATCGATTAATTGACTAATTTCGATGAATTATATCACATACAGATCCAACTACTTTTAGCTTATCTCCTTGCAGGCTGATTCCCAGTGCAGCTACCATGTATAGCAGGATACAAAAGACACACAAAGGCAGCGCTCGATGGGAATAGCATCAAAACTTTTATAGTCTTCAAATAAGTAACAAAATAAATATTGCACTGGAGATAAAATCGATGTAGCTACATAAACTGTAAAAATGGTGTGAGTAATACCAAATGGTAGCAAAAGCAGTCATAAAAACATGTAGCTATGTATGATACTGGTATAAAAATGTGTACAACAATACCACTGCTGAATCCAGATGAGGAGGGGGTTAACATCAGTCCGTCGGCATGTAAATGTCCCGTGAAGGGAACTATCGCAACTCCCAGTGGATGGCTATAGAATCCCAGGTTGATAGAGGGAAGTGTAACAGCCCATGTATGTGGCAGATAGTACGGTCCCACCGGCATGCAGATATTAAGGCACAGCATAGGAGCCCTTCAGATGGACACCGCAAGCGAATTGATAGTTAATTTCCACAGCCCTACATTTTTAATATCTGATTGGGGTGTAATGTAATATATATATATACAGTGAGGAAAATAAGTATTTGAACACCCTGCTATTTTGCAAGTTCTCCCACTTGGAAATCATGGAGGGGTCTGAAATTGTCATCGTAGGTGCATGTCCACTGTGAGAGACATAATCAAAAAAAAAATCCAGAAATCACAATGTATGATTTTTTTAACTATTTATTTGTATGATACAGCTGCAAATAAGTATTTGAACATCAGAGAAAATCAATGTTAATATTTGGTACAGTAGCCTTTGTTTGCAATTACAGAGGTCAAACGTTTCTTGTAGTTTTTCACCAGGTTTGCACACACTGGAGGAGGGATTTTGGCCCACTCCTCCACACAGATCTTCTCTAGATCAGTCAGGTTTCTGGGCTGTCGCTGAGAAACACGGAGTTTGAGCTCCCTCCAAAGATTCTCTATTGGGTTTAGGTCTGGAGACTGGCTAGGCCACGCCAGAACCTTGATATGCTTCTTACAGAGCCACTCCTTGGTTATCCTGGCTGTGTGCTTCGGGTCATTGTCATGTTGGAAGACCCAGCCTCGACCCATCTTCAAAGCTCTAACTGAGGGAAGGAGGTTGTTGCCCAAAATCTCGCAATACATGGCCCCGCTCACCCTCTCCTTAATACAGTACAGTCGCCCTGTCCCATGTGCAGAAAAACACCCCCAAAGCATGATGCTACCACCCCCATGCTTCACAGTAGGGATGGTGTTCTTGGGATGGTACTCATCATTCTTCTTCCTCCAAACACGGTTAGTGGAATTATGACCAAAAAGTTCTATTTTGGTCTCATCTGACCACATGACTTTCTCCCATGACTCCTCTGGATCATCCAAATGGTCATTGGCAAACTTAAGACGGGCCTTGACATGTGCTGGTTTAAGCAGGGGAGCCTTCCGTGCCATGCATGATTTCAAACCATGACGTCTTAGTGTATTACCAACAGTAACCTTGGAAACGGTGGTCCCAGCTCTTTTCAGGTCATTGACCAGCTCCTCCCGTGTAGTCCTGGGCTGATTTCTCACCTTTCTTAGGATCATTGAGACCCCACGAGGTGAGATTTTGCATGGAGCCCCAGTCCGAGGGAGATTCACAGTCATGTTTAGCTTCTTCCATTTTCTAATGATTGCTCCAACAGTGGACCTTTTTTCACCAAGCTGCTTGGCAATTTCCCCGTAGCCCTTTCCAGCCTTGTGGAGGTGTACAATTTTGTCTCTAGTGTCTTTGGACAGCTCTTTGGTCTTGGCCATGTTAGTAGTTGGATTCTTGCTGATTGTATGGGGTGGACAGGTGTCTTTATGCAGCTAATGACCTCAAACAGGTGCATCTAATTTAGGATAATAAATGGAGTGGAGGTGGACATTTTAAAGGCAGACTAACAGGTCTTTGAGGGTCAGAATTCTAGCTGATAGACAGGTGTTCAAATACTTATTTGCAGCTGTATCATACAAATAAATAGTTAAAAAATCATAAATTGTGATTTCTGGAAAAAACATTTTTGATTATGTCTCTCACAGTGGACATGCACCTACGATGACAATTTCAGACCCCTCCATGATTTCCAAGTGGGAGAACTTGCAAAATAGCAGGGTGTTCAAATACTTATTTTCCTCACTGTATCTATATATATATATATATATATATATGTGTGTGTGTGTGTGTGTGTGTGTGTGTGTGTGTGTATATATATGTGTGTGTGTGTTTATATATATATATATATGTGTGTGTATATGTATGTATATATATAAATAAAATATAAAATATATATATGTGTAGTGTGTATACACACATATATAGCTTGTGAGCTCTTGCAGTCTTTTTGAATTTAGCATTTTATGCAGTGGCATATTTAATATTAATTTGAATGATGAATATTCATCCAAACATTCAAAGCTATTAAAGGATGCAAATTAAAGGAACTCATTTCAATTTGTGTCATCAAAGTTGTAAATAGCTTTAGATAAACATACATCAAGCTTAATAGTGTTCTCTCCAATTAGGCTATTTATAGAAATAATGAAGACTGTGGAATGACAGTGAAAAATAATGGCTGTGTAACACTTTTTGAGATGGCATAAATGTGACAGGGCAAAATATGTTGTAAGTAATGATAACCTGACCAGACTGGACATTCGTTTTTAAGCACATTAACTGGTATTTCTTTGCACGTTTTGATAATTGTGAAAGAGACACTCGCTGACATATCTAAAGCCCAAGTCTAATGCCGCGTACACACGACCATTTTTAATGTCATGGAAAAAAACTAAGTTTTTCTCGACGTGATTCTTGTCAAGCCTGCCCTTGCATACACACGATCGTGAAAAAAATGCTTGAGCAAAGCGTGGTGACGTACAACACATACGACGGCACTATAATGGGGAAGTTCAATTTGAATGGCGCCACCCTTTGGGCTTCTAAATTTTTAATGCCCATTTTTCATGTCGAGAAAAATCCTCTGGAGCCTACACATGATCGTTTTTAATGACCAATTTAAAAAATCGCATTTATTTTGTCATGAAAAACGGTCGTGTGTACGCGGCATAAGGCTGTGTTGTGAATTGCAGGCAGCATTGCCGCGATTCATTCCACATTTTCAAAATGCCCAGGTGTAAATGACAAATCACATAACGTGCATTTCAGATGCAATTCATGTGAATGACACCTAAAAACGTGGTACGGTTCTGCTGCGATTGTCATTCGATAAATCACATTGCAATCACGGCAAACCACATGGCGTGAAGCTTGTCACCCATAAAAGTTCAGGAGCTTCTTTTGGTCAACGTGCTTCATGCAATTTGCTTTAGCATGATTGCACAGAGATTTATCACACAACAATCAAGTATTTTTTGTAACTATGCTTATATAAAAAACAGCTCATACTATCTCCTCACTTTCCTGGAATTTTAAAAAGAGGCATAAGATGCAGGTATATTTACCCTTTTTATAGATGTTGTAGTTTTCTATGCGCCTGCAGCCTGTACTCCACATGCATCTGTCAGGGAATGCCTTAAGAAAGAAATTGTCTTCCTCTTCAAAGCTTAAAGTGGATGTAAACCCAATTTTTTTTTATGTCACAATGTAGAGAATAAGATTGACCCCAAACTATTGTAGTTTCCCTCTGCAAATATTTGCAATGTTTTACTTTTAAATGAACAAATTAATATATTTCTGAATGAACCGATGTTGTCGCACTCATGTCCATACACCAAATTTACATGTACTTATCTGAGCCTGGTCATTTTTTTTTAATGTCACAATGTAGAGAATAATATTTCCTATCATCTGTGCCAAGTCTTGCCACACAGTTAATCCAGCTCTGAGCAATCCTCTTTTATTGTTCAGTGAAAATTAAGACTTCCAGATAAAAACCTGTCTAAATAAAAAGTAATTTCCGTCCCCTTGCTTCGAGTGACATACATTACCTCTCACAACGAACTGTGGATCACCCCCATATTATGATTAACATCCAGGAATGTGCATGTGTCCAAGCTAGTGCACGAGATATGTAAAAACCCTGTCACTCGAAGCAAGGGGACGGAAAGGACTTTTTATTCAGACAGGTTTTTATCTGGAAGTCTGTTAATTTTCACTGAACAATAAAAGTGAATTGCTCAGAGCTGGATTAACTCTGTGTGGCAAGACTGGGCACAGATGATAGGAAATCTTATTCTCTACATTGTGACATAAAAAATGGCCATTTTAGTCTTTGATCAGGCTCAGATAAGTGCATGTAAATTTGGTCAATGGACATGAGTGCGACAACATCGGTTCATTCAGAAATATATTAATTTGTTCATTTAAAAGTAAACATTGCAAATATTTGCAGTGGGAAACTATAATAGTTTGGGGTCAATTTTATTTTGTCAATATTTAAATAAGATACAAATGAACATTTCATACATTGCAAAGGGCTCAGACTATGGGTTATCTAAAGCAGTGTTTCCCAACTCCAGTCCTCAAGGCACACCAACAGGTCATGTTTTCAGGATTTCCCTCAGATGAAATGGCTGTGGTAATTACTAAGGGCTCTTTCACACGTCCCTTCAGTTTCTTTCGTCCGCTCCGTCGGCTCAGCGGGATCCCCGCTGAGCTGTCGGCGGATAGGGCGGTCCCCGCACACAGTGCAGGGACCGCCCTGTCTGAGCTCCGCTCTGCCCTATGGGGAACCGGATGCAGACGGACCGTCTGTCCGTCTGCATCAGTTCCGTTCCGCCGGACGGAAGAAAAATAGGGTTTTCTTCCGTCCGAAAACCGGATCCCGACGGACGCGGACGCTAGCGGATGCTACATCCGCTAACGGACGCGTTCCCATAGGGATTCATTACACGGACTTGTAATGAACGGACAGGCGGAACGGACGTCTGAAAGGGGCCTAAGGCAGTGAAACTGATCAAATCACCTGTGCAAAATAATGGAAAGCCTGAAAACATGACCTGTTGGTGTGCCTTGAGGACTGGAGTTGGGAAACACTGATCTAAAGAGACAGACCAGCTGAACAAATTGTTTTACAGCTCCATTAGTTTAATAGAAACCTCCAACGTTGATAAATGCTCTAATGACTGATTGGGGTTGACTTACTAAAACTGGTGCACATCGAATCTGGTGCAGCTGTGCATGGTAGCCAATCAGCTTTTAACTTCAGCTTGTTCAATTAGGCTTTGACAATAAGAACTGGAAGCTGATTGGTTACCATAAAGACCTGCACAAGATTTTACATACCCCAGCTTTACTAACTCTACCCCATTGGAGCCAATTTACTAGTAAAAAAGACTGTTTATTAAAGTGGTACTAACCTTATGTGTGCAGCAGCCCCCCTCTGCCCCCCTAATACTTACCTGAGCCCATCTCTCTCTAGCGATGTTGCAGGAGGGACTCGGCTGCCCGGGGGTCTCCCTCATTCACTGAGACAGCAGAGGAGTGCCATTGGCTCCTGTTGCTGTCAATCAAAGCCAGTGAGCCAATGAGGAGTAAGAGGGGGTGTGGCCTAGCCATGGCTCCATATCTAAATAGGCACACGGAGCTGCAGCTTGGCTCAGGTGCCCCCATAGGGGGCAATGGGATTGTATCACATTAGTGGGTCTCCAAAGTTGCACGATTTCCAGTGTGACTTTGGAATGCACCGTTGATACGCTTTCGGTGCGACTTTGATCCGACTTTACAATCAATGGACATAAGTCACATCAAAAGTCACACCAAAGTAGTACAGGGACCTTTTTAAAATAGCTGCATCTTTAAGTTGCACCGGTTTGAATGGGTGCCATTGAAAAAAATGGTGTGTGACTTGTCATGTGACTTGAAGTCTAAAGTCACATGACAATTCGCACAAGTGTGAATGGAGTCTTAAACAATAACCTACATCAAACATTGAGATTGATAAGAGAATTGAAGTCTGTCTTATTACACCAAATATAGTGACCTGTAATATGGTAACCCCCCTCAGGGATCCATCACCACATGCTCTTTCAAACACGCTTACCTGAATAAAAAGAGCTAATTTTTTCCATAAGGTCCCACTTAGGATGCTATGAAGCGTCTCTGGGTCTGGTTACTCCAACAGTAAAGCATCATCTTCCATCCTCAAAGTTCCACCATGCAGTAGGAAAAGAGCAAAAAGAACAAAACCAAAACTAGCTAATTTTTCCACAATTGAAAGCAATCACTCTAATGATGTGAAAAGAAGACTGGAGCTCCCTGCTGGCTGGATAGGAGACTGGATAATACTAATATGCAATATTTCACCTGACTAAAAGAAAAAACTCTTGAATTGTTTTAGTTCTGACTACAATCAACCAAGAACAAAAATATAAATATTTCTTGTGCATTTATTGTAGTAAATCCTCATGTAAGCCAGCACATGTGTCTAGACAAAGGTCTAGACCAGGGGTGCCAAACCAATAGTTCAGGGCCACATGAGGCCCGTGGAGCCCTCTGATGTGGCCTGCAACCTCCTGCCCCAGGATGGCGGTTTGGCAAGCCTAGATTTCAGGTTGCTGACCCGCATTTATATATATATATATATGGGCATATCAGTTTTGCAGTGCTTTCAAACTGATCTGCATGTTCACCTGTGGGTTACTTGCACTGAGACATAGACTTCTGTTATTACCTGTGGGTTGGGGTGCTTTCAGAAAGTGCACCACACCTGCAGGATATAATAGAATTTAATGGCCAAGTGCAGCTAACCCGCAGGAAAACTACAGGTGCACTGCGTCATGGGTAAACCACAGACCATCAGTGTAAAATCAGGCTTAGGACCCTTTAAAATGATCGGTCAGACCCAATTGGACCCTCCATTCACCTCTATGGAACGGCAGATGTAAACTGACTACCTAACTCCAATCTGATCGGCTAAAAAAACTGAAGTGGATCCGTCCCATTCCATCTGATCAGATCAGAGGGCCCATAGAGTAGAGTGGGCTGTGTCTGTGTCCATTCTACATATTCAGAGTGGACACGGACCTGTCATCCGCCCACCCTGCTCATTGTGGCCCGCAACTGGTTACTAAGTTGCTTAAGTGGCCCTCACTCTTCAAAAGGTTGGGCACCCCTGGTCTAGACAAAGGTGCCAGCTGTAAATAGGGTTGTGTGTGTGTGGGGATAATGATACAAAGTGGATTCCTAATACACTAGCAAGTGTATTGGGAATGGGGCCTTTTTGAACCAGGCACTTCCAAGTTAAAGTGGAACACCAGCTCATCCACTGTCACATACAGTAGATAGGAAGTGATGGAATCAACTAGAACACGGGCAGCAAAGGAGGAGAGAGCTGGTAAATTAAGATTTCAGGAGGTGTCTTTCTCCGTGGTCCCTCAAAGCTCTCATTGCAGGAAAAAAACAGTGGTATAAGGTCGGAGAAATTAACCGGTGAGAGCTACTGGGGAAATAGAGATCAACACTCCCAGAAGTGTTGGTTTCTCAGTGGACTTTGGAGGACCAGTTCTAGAAGTCGGAGTAATATTTAGCAGTGCAGGCAGGAGAAGAAAAAAGTATTTCATTTCTTCTTAGTTGAAATTATTTCTGCATGTGACGGGGGTGTTTTAAAATATAAACGTATTTGTTTTGCAGTGATTGTATGCTGTCTGTTTAATCCATTGCCTTTAATTTAATAGTTCCACACTGCTGTTGCAATCAATGTAAAAAAAGAAATCTACAGAAGAAATCTTTGAATCTTTGAATTTCAAAACAGCTTTTTTTTTCACACAGGGCCAGCTCAAGTTTTTGCTTTTACTTTGGTTAAACTAAGTCTAACTTTCTTTTTATATTTGCAGATGAAAGAGAAGATGTTCAAAGGAAAACATTCACGAAATGGGTAAATGCTCAGTTTGCAAAGGTAAGCAGTACTTTGATATTTTCACCCTCTATTCTAATTTTCTAACGGTTAATGGTTTTCATTAAAGCAATACAATGATGGTATAAATTAATAATCAGTTTATCTGGAAGTTTAGAATGGAAATGTAATTATATAATCGCAGTAATTGAGTAAAACATGTTTTAATTTGTCTGACAGCTACTCAGCAGTATTAGGCTAAGGCTAAGTTAAAGCTGGACACATACACTCACCGACCACTTTATTAGGTACAATGTAATAGCACAGAGTTGGACCCTCTTTGCCTTCAGAACAGCATTAATTCTTTGTGGCATAGATTCAACAAGGTGTTGGAAACATTCATCAGAGATTTTGGTCCATATTGACATGATAGCATCACACAGTTGCTGCAGATTTGTCGGATGCACATCCATGATGCAAATCTCATGTTCTACCACATCACAAAGGGGCTCTACTAGATTGAGATCTGGTGACTGTGGAGGCCATTGGAGTGCAGTGGCCTCATTGTCATGTTCAAGAAACCAGTGGTGAGATGATTTGAGCTTTGTGACCTGGTGTATTATCCTGCTGAAATTAGACATCAGAAGATCGGTACACTGTAGTCATAAAGGGTCGTAAATGGTCAGCAACAATACTCAGGTAGGATGTGGCATTTAAATAATGCTTGATTGGTACTAAGGGAAAATATATTCCATACCATTGGAACCGTTGATACAGGGCAGGGTGGATCCATGCTTTTGTTTTATTTATGCCAAATTCTGACCCTACCATCTGAATGCCACAGCTGAAATCGAGACTCATCAGACCAGGAAATGTTTTTCCAATCTTCTCTTATCCAATTTTGGAGAGCCTGTATGAATTGTAGCCTCAGTTTCCTTTCCTTAGCTTGATGTGTTGTGCATTCAGAGATGGTATTCTGCATACCTTAGTTGTAATGAGTGGTTATTTAAGTTACTGTTGCCATTCTATCATTCAATCATTTCAAACCAATCTGCCCATTCTTTTCTGACCTCTGGCATCAACATGGCATTTTTGTCCACACAACTTCTGCTCACTGGATATTTTCTCTTTTTTGGACCATTCTCTATAAATCCTAGAGATGGTTGTGTGTGAAATTCCCAGTAGATCAGCAAGTTTTGAAAAACTCAGACCAGCTTGTCTGGCACAAACAACCATGAAACATTCAAAGTAACCTAAATCCACGTTCTTTCCCATTCTGATGCTTGGTTTGAAATTCAGCAAGTTGTCTTCACCAAGTCTAGATGCCTAAATACATTGAGTTGCTGCTATGTGATTGGCTGATTAGCAATTTGTGTTACCAAGCAATTGAACATGTTTATCTAATAAAGTGAGTGTATATTACAATGTGATTGTACAATATCCTTTACCAAAAACGTTGTAGTGTGAGGACCTATATAAGCCGATTTGAATGGTTATTCAATCATCTTCATTCAGGTAACCCTCCACTACATAGTTGTTGGAAAATCTGAAGGATATTTTACAAAAAGATTGCAACATGTGTGGCCAGAACAAATTTAGAACATAGCTTTTTCTGACCTTTTGACCAAATATGTTGTGTAATGTTCCCTTTTCTCTGATAATTGCTATAGCTATATTTCTGATACTGTTTAAATCATGCATTGTTCATATTCCTTGAGGACCAGCATTTAAAAACATTACTTTGTGGACTAATAGCTATTTTGAATCATCTGGTTTTCATTGCTGTTTGTTTAACCACTTGCCTACCGAGGACGTCATATGACGTCCTCGACTTTGTGCAGTGATATCTCAATAATGCCTGCAGCTACAGGCATCATTCAGATATCACCGTCTTCTGTCAGCAATTCTCTGCGCGGTAAGAATGATCCACCGCTTGATCATTCTTAAAGGCAGCAGGAGGGGAGGTCCCCCCTTCCGCCGCCATCCGGTGCTTCTCCGGGCTCTCCCGTGCCATCAGGGGCCCGGAGAACGAATCGCCTGGCGCTGGCTCATGACGATAGAGATGACTGGTGACCAAATTTTTTTCACAATCTCATGCTTTCAAGCCTGGAGGAGAGATGTGGGGTCTTATTGACCCCACATCTCTCCATAAAGAGGACCTGTCACTGTGATTCCTATTACAAGGGATGTTTACATTCCTTGTAATAGGAATAAAAGTGATCAAAAAAAGTGTAAAAATAAAATAAAAAATAAGTAAAATAAAATTAAAATTAAAGAACAACATTTTTAAAACGCCCCTGTCCCCGGTAGCTCGCGCTCAGAACCGTACACGCTTGTGAGTCCTGCCCACAAATGTAAATGCTGTTCAAACCCCACATGTGAGGTATCGCCACATGCGTTAGAGTGTGAGCAACAATTCTAGCACAAAACCTCCTCTGTAACTCGAAAATAGTAACCTGTAAAAAAATGTAAAGCGTCGCCTATGGAGATTTTTTATTCCCGAAGTTTGGCGCCATTCCACGAGTGTTCGCAATTTTAAAGTGTGACATGTTGGGTATCTATTTACTCGACGTAACATCATCTTTCACATTATATAAAAAAATTGGGCTAACTTCACTGTTTTGTTATTTTTTAATTCATGAAACCGTTTTTTTTTTTTTTCCAAAAAGGGTGTTTGAAAAATTATTGTGCAAATACTGTGCAAGAAAAAAAAGTTGCAATGACTGCCATTTTATTCCCTATGGTGTCTGCTAAAAAAATAATATATAATGTTTGGGGGTTCTGATTAATTTTCTAGCAAAAAAAAAAGATTTTTACATGAAGGAGAGAAGTGCCAGAATAGGCCCAGTGGACAAGTGGTTAAATTTCCCCTGACTGCCTATTATCTAAGATAGGAAAAAGGCAACATCTCTTCAATGGGAACACAGACAATAATTTAAAACCTGGCAGAAATCCTAGCTCTTACCCTCTTTTATAAAAATATTGCCTTCTTTGTCTTCTGTGTTTCAAGAATTTTGCCTTTTTCCTGTTGTGGTGACCACAAGTAAATCCTCACCAACAGAGACAAAGTCAACAATGGAAAGCTTACAGAGTTGTTTACACTGTTAAAAGAAAAAAACACAAGAAATATGTATTATCTTAAGTTCCTTTTTAAAGGTTAGTAAATGTGCTAGCAATATATCATAACCGCTGCCCCGTTCGTGACATGACTTTCATAGGTTTATAATGTCAGGGATCAGCAATGGACATATTTGAAGCCTTATGCCGCGTACACACGGTCGTTTTTCGGCATTAAAAAAAAACAACGTTTTTAAAAACTTAATTTAAAATCATCGTGTGTGGGCTTCACATCGTTTTTCGGCTTCTGAAATTTTTTTACATTTTTTAAAATGTCATTTTTCGGGTTGTAAAAAATGATCGTGTGTGGGCTAATACAACGTTTTAAACCCGCTCATTCCCAGAAGCGAGTTATGAGACGGGAGCGCTCGTTAAGGTAAAACTACCATTCATAATAGAGTAAGCACATTCATCACGCTGTAACAGACAAAAAAGCGCGAATCGTCTTTTACTAACAAGGAATCAGCTAAAAGCAGCCCAAAGGCGAATAAAACTTTCCCTTCAGAGTGCCGTCGTACGTTTTGTACGTCACCGCGCTTTGTTCATCATTTTTTAAAACTATGGTGTGTGGGCAACATCGTTTTTTAATGATGAAGTTGGAAAAACTTCATTTTTTGGACATGCTGAAAAATGTTGTTTTTTTTAATGCCGAAAAGCGACTGTGTGTTACAGTTGAATTTGCATAAATTGGACCTATGGCAAAATAACACAGATTTCATATTGAAATAAGCACAACAGTAAAAAGCCAGCACATATGCTAGCTATATTTAATGATATGGAGTTTCTGTAAATGGGGCATTTATTACTACTTGTGTATCAGTGGACATTTTGAGATAGATGCACAGTATCTTGCATTTTTTAAACAGTTGTATCTTTTTTTTTTTCTAAACTGTAGCAAATATCATTATATTGAATATTTTGATAACTTGTTTTTGTTTGCCTGTGGATAAAAATGGGCATTTAGGCTAAACTTTGAATAGGTTCCCATAGCTAAACAAATATGTAATTCTCTCTCACCGATGCATCTTCAACAAATTGGTTTTGATGAGAGCTGTGGATTTTAAAGTTGATATGGGAGACGTTTCTCAATTTCCAGAGAACATACTATAGTACAGTGTGAGTATGTGCTAGTAAACAGGGGATTTAGTGACACAGTTGCACATTCTTTTTATCAAAAATATTGATTTATTAGGGACATGTGTTTTTCATTAAAGGCTGTGAAATATCAGCCATAGCAATCTGAACATATTAAAAGAAATGCACTAGGTGAACTTTATGTTGTAAAAACACACAGACAAGAAGGCACAAAAACCTAGTGCATTACCACCGTAACCATTTATTAAAAATGCAACAAAATCATACTCACAAACTCAGATAAAATCAGGCTTATCAAAAACACAGCTCCAACAGGTGGGACAGGTATTCTCATCCATTCCCACATAGTGGAGAAGCTTACGCATTTTGGGGGACAGGCCCCCTTCTTTTAGAACTAACCCAACAGAGCAGTGAGCCCTCACTGCTAAATGGTTATGGTGGTAATGCACTAAGCGTTGTGCCCTCTTGTGAGTTTTTTTACAGTGTATTCAAGATTGCCCAGTCTGAGGAGGGCTGCATCAAGGAAATCATTATGCACCACAGTCATTTTATGAAATTCCTTGGACTGAGCGCTGGTTTTAAATTCCTTGAACTTTATGGTGTGTTAAGTACCTGTATTGATGCAATGAGGTTGATTTACAAAAGGCAAGCAATCTGTTCTTGTTCAAGAGAATTTTCCCTTAGCATAGTCAATGAGGTTGCTGGCTTCTATCATCCAATAATGTGCAAGCAAAAATAAATATATTTTTTTCAATTAGCTTGTACATGTTTGGGTATTCTTTGCATTGTGCACTTTTACCAAATTCAGTAAACTGGGGAAATTCCCTTGCAAAAAGCAAATTATATGCCTTAAATTAATTAACCCCATGGCTCCTATACAGGTTATAAACACCATAACGTTTATTAAATTTAGCATTTAATTTATTAAAAATGTATTATTTATAAATAATTTATTAAATATCGCATTTATTTTTAGCATAATAAAATAGTATATGGAATGTATACAGATCTGAATAAAAAGACACCTGTAGTCAAGCAGATAGCTGATAGCAGATAGCTAGATTGTGATTCTTCACCCGATACATTTAAGTTTTGTTTTTTTCCTCAGGGGTGTTTATTAGGAAACACAAGTGTACATCTATAGTATTGTAAAGAACATTACATGTCAGTACAAAAACATTTGTCTTACAAAGATTTGTGTGTATATGTATGTGTGTGTGTGTGTGTGTGTGTATGTGTATATATATATATATATATATATATATATATATATATATATATATATATATATATATATATATATATATATATATATATATATATATATATATATACCGTATTTATCGGCGTATAACACACACAGGCGTATAACACGCACCCTAACTTTAAGAGGGAAGTTTCAGTAAAAATACTATCCACAGCCCCCTGCGTATAACACACAGGCACAGTTTACCCTTTATTTTCAGGGTAAAAAAGTGAGTGTTATACGCCAATAAATACAGTATATATATATATAATGTCTATGTATTCATATCAAGTACCGTATATAGTACACTTACATAAGCTGTAATGGTGTCAAGGATAAAGATGAACGTTCCATCAATTTTTCTTAAAAACAAAGTAAGGATGTGGGATAAGCTATATCGCACAGGGTGATCTCTCAGAGGTATATGTCTTCTGTATTATAGCCAGAGTGAGCAAATGGCAGCTAATAAATCCTCCCCAACCCTCAAGGAGGAAGGGCAGATAGAAACACTGAGGTCACAAATGTAGAAGAGGCAACCTGAACCATTCAGTGATCCAAGAATCAGGATTGAAATGTTTCTAGAGACCATGTGATTGTCCAATAGATCTTGATTGGGGTTGTTTTATTACAGAAGTGCAGTGTCATGACATCCAACTTGTGGCCTACACTTGTGTTTCCTAATAACAACCCTGAGGAAAGAATCAAAACTGAAATGCGTCGGGTGAAGGATCACACTGCTTGACTACTGGTGTCTTTTTATTCAGATCTGTATACATTTCATATACTGTTTTGTTATAAACATGTTTTTGTAAATGCTATATTTAATAAATACGCGTGTTATACTTTATACATTCTCTAGTACACTTTTTGTATAGATACCTATGCCTTAAAAGTCAGCTTAAAAGGGTACATCTTCTTGTTTTCATTGCTTTGTAAGACCAGTGATTTATTAGCAATGATGTAAGTCATTACTGAATCCTGAAGATTGCAGGGAAAATACTACTACTTTAAAACCGGAAGCCTAAAAATATCACTTACCTATCCACTATGCTTTTTCAAAGAAAAGTATCTCTTTAAAACGCAACCCCAAAGCAGCTATCTGCACTTTCACAGTGCTACCCTAATGATCATTTAACTGTCACAGCAAATTAACAGATGTCAGCTGTTACAAGGAATGATATATGACAAGAGGGGGACAACCAATGCTAGGACTGAGCACTGCATATTAGGAGGGGTTCAAATGTTCCCCAAACCTAAAGGCACTGGGTATTTTTGCCAGCTGCAATAGAATAATCAACAAGGGATGACATTTACAACAGTGACTGTAACTGAGTAAAGGGGTTAGCTTTAACGCAATCCTGTCAATTTGCCCAAAATAAATGAAGATACACAGTTCATTTAGGCTGCAACCTTTTAATAAATATTTGGGCAAGTGTTATGTCAGAGGAAAAATGATTGGTTTAAATTGGTGCAAAAGTGGGAGAAAAGCATGCCAAATATTTCTAGCAACATTTGTGTAATTTGAGAAGATATTACATATATGCTGAAAGAACTGTGATTCAAGGATCCATGCTGAGTACTAAATAACCGATCCTCAACCATAGATTTACTAGTATAGTTAAAAGCCCTGCTATTTTGTTAGGTAATTATAGGTACTTCAATGTCTGTGTCATTCATAATAATAATTTTATAATGTATGTTTAATGGGGAGAGTGAGGTCTTTACTAGCAATACTATAATTTGATATAATTAACAAGTACTGTAATAAAAAAATAATAACACGGTGCCATTGTGGTACTGTTTTTATAATTTGTATTTACTCAAGCTATAATTTTAAGAATGTAATGAATTGATCATCACTACATTTCAAGTTTATAACTGAGTATGAAAGATGTCCAACTGATATTTTATTGCTGTTTGATTATGTCAAGTAACTTGAATGTAAAGAGTTAGCTGGAACAGAACCAACGTGCTTATACTGAACAGTAGCAAAGAGTAATTAGGATTCATTAGTGGGGGAAAAAAATGATTTTCATTTGGCCAAAAGCAAGAATCATTTATATTAGCCACATAAAAACCACAGAAAACTCATCTTCGAATATTCTTAATTGCATTATTTTTCATGTGAATTACAATATAAAGTGGTGACTTTTCCAAACTTATCCAATGTAATTTAGTTGCTAAAATAACTTATTAATAGCCCTAAAACATTTACATATAGCATTCAGTCTTAAATATTGATAACAAAATTGGGTTAGATACAGTTGTTGATTAATAGACACATAAAACAAATATATATATATTTTTTATATATATTGTTTTTGCATTTTTTTTTATTATTTGAACAGATATGTATGTGCAAGTCACATACAACAATGTCATCAGTATATATGGGGGGGAGGATATATGATTACATGGCCACACACATTAAAAGTTAAAAATTCCAGTTAAGTCACCAAACACACGAAAAAGTGGGAATCTACTATGAATAAGTCTATTCTTGAATAAGTAAGGTGAGGTTTGGAAAAGAAGGTAAAGGCACACTCTGGGGTTTATTTACTGAAGGCAAATCCACTTTGTACTAAAAGTGCACTGCAAGTGCACTTGGAAATGCAGTCGCTGTAGATCTGAGGGGAACATGCAAGGAAAATAAAAAACAGCATTTTTTCTTGTACATGTATGGATGATAAAATCAGCAGCACTTCGTCTCATTTCAGATCTTCCCCTCAGATCTAAAGTGACTGCACTTCCAAGTGCACTTTCAGTGCACTTATGGTTCAAAGTGTATTTGCCTTTAGTAAATCAACCCCTCTGTGTACTATCCAGAACTGTGTTAAGATCCCTGCACACAAGTAGGTTGCCTTTCCATGTTTTCTGCACTTTCTTCTATATCTTGTGCAGAAAGGAAAGATGCTTTGTATTGGACATGTGAATGTTCACAATTGTGGAAAGGGCATTGTTAATTTAGTAAACAAGACTAGTATATCTTCCCCAGTCGTCTACAATGATTTTAGAGATATGAATGCTACTTGGTTTTTGATCTCTATTAATACTCCATTTTTGTTCTTCAATGTGTTTGACAGAGAAATATGTCAAAAATGTATATGGGAGAAGTGTGGCACATTTAGTTTATGTCTCTTGGAGGAAAATCATGTCACACTGGAGTTTGTGCACTCCTGTCCATAAACAATATCTCTTGTTCGTGCTTTTAAGTCCTTTTATGTTTAGAGAGGTCATTCTGAAATGAATGTGGCAGATAAGTAATTGCTTAGAATTTGCCCATCTAGTAAAGTAAATATGGCAGCTTGGAACAACAATGAGGTGGTAATAAAAAACAAGGTTCTCCAAGGAACAATGGGCCAAATCCTCAAAAGGGATACGCAGGCGGAACTGCTGTTCAGCCTGCGTATCCCTGTGCCTATCTTTGGAACTGATCCTCAGAAGCAATTTTCCAAAGATAGGCAGAAGATCCGACATCTGTAAGAGACTTACACTGTCGGATCTTAGGATGCAGTACCGCATCCGCCGCTGGGGGCATTTTGAGTCGGAATTCCGCTTCGCGTATGCAAATGAGGACTTACGGAGATCCACAAAGCTTTTCAGATTTGTGTTTTCTGTGTAAGTTTACGTTTGCATACGTAAAATTTAGTTCTGCTTTTACAAAGTGTAAACTAGTTACACCTTGTAAAAACAGACCTTTTTTTCGATCGCCGCGATTTTTTTTAAATTTAGAATTTTATTTTTCGGCGCGTAATTTTTTTTTTACCAGACGCAACTTTATTGTCCCGTCGCAATCCACAAAGCCCGACGTAACGTAATTTTGCACGCTGCCCGTCAGGAAAATGACGTCACGAGCATGCGCAGTACGGCCGGCGCGGGAGCGCCCCTCATTTAAATTGTCATCGCCCCCTGCAGAAGAGGACCGCCTTGCGCCGGAGACATTTAAGTTACACGGCCTGAAATTTCTAGGTAAGTGCTTTGTGGATCGGGCACTTAGGTAGAAATTTTAAGGCAGTGTAACTTAAATGGGAAAAGATAAGTTAGGCAGGATCTTTGAGGATTTGGCCCCATGAGCTAAGATATGGAAAAAAAAACAGGAGGCACATGAATTAAATAATCATTTCCACATTGCATTTTGACATATTCCACTCAGGATCAAGGTGTTTTTGGGGAGGATAATTGCTTACAAGGATGATCAAGAGGGGTCAGTTATCTACTATTACTTCAACAGAGAGAGGTCATCCTCAAGAGATCTGACTGTATTGGTTTTCTCATCCATAATTATTATTCGCTTCACTGGGGAGCACCATCTGTAAGGTATATGATGGTTGCACAGCGCTTTTGTGATTGTCAATAGAGTCCTTGTTGTAGCAGGGTGGGCTGAGAGACATCGTCATAAAATGTTAAATCTGTGTACTGTTTAGGAATATTGACCAAAATCCTGGCTGCTCATAGTAGCTTCTTCTTCACATGATAAAAATAGATACAGACTAATGTGTCTCTGGGCAGTTTATCTGGCAGGTGTGAAGGTTTAGGCAGCCTGTGGATGTGATCAATGATACATTTTGAGTGAGGCAAGTCAAGCATACAATCATACAGTAGTTTAGGGAAATATTCTCCCAGGTTAGCAGGTTTTATGTTTTCTGGAATTCCACACACTTTAATATTATTGTGCCTGGATATTATTTCATATTATTGTGGCTGGAGCGGTCTTATGGGTCTGCTAACTTAGCTTAGGCATCAACTAATTCATTAAGGCCGCATTCACACCTGAGCATAGAGTTTTCGGTTGTTTTTTCCGGCGTTTTGTCGCACGTTTTGCTTTGTATTAACACGTATTCGCGCGTTTGCATACAGCGTTGTCCGAAGTTTTTGAACTTTGTCGTTTTTTATTTTAGCCAATAGGAAAAATGCTCATCTCATTCATCATTTGTTGCTATGTTTGTAGATTTTTTTGTATCTTCTTCCTGGGTGAATATTCTATTTCACAGAACAGATTAAAGTGACAAAACGCCCGTAGAAATGCTCGTTGTCGCGGTAGACGCTTGAACCAAGCGTTTCCATTAGTTTGGATGGGAATACAAATGTTCAAAAATGCCCAAATCCGCCCGATTTGTGCGACAAAAAAGGGTCCAGAACTTGTTTGAGCTTCAGGCGTTCAGCTTCAGGCATTTTGGAGTGGAGATGTAAACCATCTCCATTGAGAATAATAGATTTTTTCCCCTCTAGCGTTTTATAGCTTCAGGCTTCAGGCTACGAATCGCTCAGGTTTAAATGCACCCTTAATGTGGTGGCGAATTTACCCATTTTAGATTCAAAATAGTGAACTCTATTGTACTTTTAAAAGTTGTTGGACCATAGATATAAGATCCGAATGGATGGAGCTTAGTGATATCAACATTTATTTTAACCACTTGCCGCCCACCCACCATCCAATGACGGCTGAAACAAATTTGTTCTTAAGTTTTGTAAGGCTCAGAATCTGTCTCTGGTATTTTTGTCATCTGTTCATGTGACGGAAAACTTTTCCTTCACTTCTGGTTCTATGGACTGGTGCAGGGGAAAATCAACATAGGAAGCAATGAAGAAAACTTTTCATAGAAGTAGACAGGCTTTACCAGGCATCTCGAGAAGCAATTAAAGTCCCTGCACATAAGCACATTATGGTAAAAATAATGTATATGTGTCACTATCCTATTTTTCTGACACTAGTACATTAAAGTGCCCTACAGTGTACATGTGCTGACAGAAAACATGCTAGCAACTTTGAAAAACAGTTAATTTCATTGACCAGTAGAAAAAAAATGTCCTGATTGGCCTGTATGGAAGTTTGCTAATTTACACATGATACTGGTAGAGGGGCACTAGAGTAGGAAACCTGTGTATAAAATCTAGTATTAAAGTGGATATAAGTCATAAAAATACTGGAAGTTATGCATTGATTGCAGGAGAGAATATGCATGCCTCTTTTGGATTAAAATCCATTCTCCTGCCTTCCAGAAATGCTTTTATGCAGCTCAGATCACATTCTCAGCATGCTTCTAGTGCCAGGATGAATTAAAGCAGACCTTTCCTTTCTTTTATTAAAATTCACATCAGCATGGTCTAACACTGGTTTCTTTAATAAAAAAAAAAAAGATTTTGTTTTTTCTTAACTTTTTTATTTCCACTTCCTGGTTTGCCTGAAGGCAGCAGTGATGTAGCCCCACTTCAGCCGCGGAAGATTTGACTGTTGAATTACCGGGCCATTTTTTGCGATTTGGCATTGCGTCGCTTTAACTGACAATTGTTCGGTCTTGCGATGCTGCACCCAAACAAAATGGATGTCCTTTTTTCCCCACAAATAGAGCTTTCTTTTGGTGGTATTTGGTTATCTCTGCGTTTTTTATTTTTTGCGCTTTAAACAAAAGAACCGCGACAATTTAGAAAAAAATACTATGGGGGTTATTTAAAGGCAAATCCACTTAGCACTACAAGTGCAAACTGCAAGTGAAATTGCACTGAAAGTGCACTTGGAAGTGCAATCACTGTAGATCCGAGGGGGATATGCAAGAAAAATTAAAAACAGCATTTTAGCTTGAACATGATTGGATGATAAAATCACCAGAGCTTCCCCTCATTTCAGTGAAATTTCACCTGTAGTTTGCACTTGTAGTGCAAAGTGGATTTGCCTTTCGTAAATAACCCCCAATATCTTTTACTTTTTGCTATAATAAATACCCCAATTTTTTTTCCTCAGTTTAGGCCGATATGTATGCTCCTACATATTTTTGGTAAAAAAAAATGCAAAAAGTGTATATTGCATGGTTTGCACAAAAGTTCTAGCGTCTACAACATGGGTCTTCAAACTACGGCCCTTCAGTTGTTCAGGAACTACAATTCCCATCTTGCCTAGTCATTTGTGTGATCCTCAGTGTGTTACAATGCCTCATGGGATGTGTAGTTCTACAACAGCTGGAGGGCCGTAGTTTGAGGATCCCTGGTCTACAAAATAGGGGAAAGAATTATGGCATTTTTACTACTATTATTTTTTTTATTAGTAATGGCAGAAATCTGCGATTTTTATGGGGACTGCAACATTATGGCGGACAGATCAGACACTTTTGACACATTTTTGGGACCATTGACAATTTTACAGAGATCAGTGCTATAAAAATGCACTGATTACAGTAAAAATGTCACTGACATGGAAGGGGTTAACACTAGGGGGGTGATCAAGGGGTTAACTGTGTTCCCTCTCCATGTTCTAACTGAAGGGGGGATGGGACTTACTAGGGGAAATGACAGATCGCTGTTCATACTTTGTATTAACAGACGATCAGTCATTTTTCCCCTGAGAGACCCAGGATCTTTGTTTACACACACAGATCCTGGTTCTCGCTGTGTCACGAGCGATCGCTGGTGCCCAGCGGTCATCGCACCATAATGTCGAATTGCACATGCACTAGATGATATGAATGACATCATGGGGTTGATTTACTAAAGGCAAAAAAGACTCTCTGCAAGTGCAGTTGCTCCAGAGCTTAGTAAATGAGGTAAGACTTCACATTGCAAAGAGTACCCTATCACATGCAAGGAAAAAAAAACAGCATTTTTGCTTACACATGATTGGATGATGGAAGTCAGCAGAGTTTCTGCTCATTTACTAATCTCTGAAGCAACTGCACTTTGCAAAGTTTTCCCTTTAATAAATCAACCCCCATGTTTTCTATCTCATGCATATTCACTATGACAATACTATGAGTGCGCATAATACAAACTTTAAAAAGGAACCCCCTAGGTAGTACAGGGGCAACATAAACACTGGTGAAAGTGAAGAAAAAGTCACATAAAGATTTGTACTTATGCTTGTTTAGGTACACACTTTAACATTTTATTAACCCCCCTGGCAGTATTCCCGAGTCTGGCTTGGGGTGGAATTTCAGAACCAAAAGCCTGTGTGCCACCGAGCTCCGTTCCCTGCGACAATGCGACGCACAGGGGTGGAGATCGGCGCCAAGTTCAAAAAAGTAAATAAACACATTACATACAGTATACTGTAATCTTATAGATTACAGTACTGTGTGTAAAAAATACACACCCCCTTTGTCCCTAGTGGTCTGCCCAGTGTCCTACATGTACTTTTATATAATAAAAACTGTTCTTTCTGCCTGGAAACTGGAGATTGTCCATAGAAACCAAAAAGTGTCCCTTTATGTCAAAAGTGGTTTTAGACCAGCTATAAAACAGCGATAATAAATTATAATCACTTGCAGAATTGAGCGATAGTGTTTTGTGGGGAAATTCATCATCAAACAATAAAAGTAATGACAGCGACAATTCTGCAACGGAGCAAATTTCAGTGTTTTTGATTTGATTACTTTATTGAATAATTTTTATTATAATTATATTATTATTTGTTATAATTATTTATAGTTATTTATTATATTATAAATTATGATTTTGTTTTTCAAATTTTATTATACCCGGGATGTCTACTAGACTCTTGTTTGGACAGATTTAAGTGAGTTATTCCTAAGAATTGCAGGCCTACAATATAAAACGACAAATTTCCATGCAAAATAATGGTACCGCTTTCAGCACCTAAAATCTGAAATAATGATACCGCCAGGGAGGTTAACAGTTTATTGGGGAAGGCCTCTATATTTCCCATGCTCATATACAGGAGTCTCGTGATTCCTGCCTGGCTTATGAGGGTGGTTGAAGATGCCAAACCCAGGTAAAGATGTTAGCACAAGAAATGGTGCACATCTGGAGTGGGGAGCATTTGCAGGTAAGTCTACCATAACCTGCATATCTAAAGATTATGACTAAAACCTTGGTCAAATGGGCAGCAGCAGTAGGGTTTAGATCCGCTTTAAGAAGTAAACTCTAAATGGCACAATTTGGTGATTTTTACTGTATGGTTGTGAGTATTTAGTAAATCATCTTTTTATTTAAACTAACTCTTTTGCCATGTTCTTGAACAGTCCTGCCTACAATAGATGTCTGTCTGTATTCGTATAGACAATTAAATCAAGCATCTACCATTACATTTTTAAGTGGACTCCCTAGTGAATGTGTGTCTTCTGTACAGCAAGTAACAAAGGCGCCTAACATTGTAGCTCTGTGTGCATAGAAAATGCTTACTCTTTCGTTCAGATAGATTACAGGTTGCAATTTGTAAGCAGGTGGCCTGCCAACAAAAGCTTATCTTTATTGTTTAGTGCCATTACAGAATGTGTTTGACATTGATGATTTATTGTATAAACTTTGTTTTGCATGGCCAAGTTGAACATTATATTACAATACCAAGCTTTTTACAGAAAGCCAAAATCTGGAAATGACAATTCAATACTTTGCTGTGTTTAGTCCCCACCAATTACATACTAGCTCTTTATTTTACCATTAAATGCAGTCCTTGAGCTGCAGTCAAGTGACTTTTATTAATGAGATGCTATCATCATTCTTCTACAGGCAGGATGAAGAACTTTCTCAGCCTCCTGTCCTCCAGAAATCAGGTGGCAACATTGTAACTTTGTAGCAAGTCACAAGGTGATATGCTCAAGCAAGGACCAATGTGCATAATTTTTGAATACAGGAACTGCACAGGCACAAGTATTTATATGAGTGTGTCATCCCTGAGCCATTATCACAGTCTAAAGCCCCATACACACTATCAGTTTTCCTGCAGTTTTTTCTCTTCAGGTTTACCAAAACCATCTAATATAAGGTCAAACCTTAAGCGTTTCAATTTGTATGGCCCTTGCACTACATGGTTTTGGTAAACCTGAAGAGAAAAACCTGCAGGAAAAATGATAGTGTGTATGGGGCTTTTGAAGTAGATGCTTTCCCTGAAATATGCCTGAACAAAGATGGCTGCATCCATCTGGGTATTAAAAAAAGAGGAAGGCATTTTCAGGGAAATAACTGGTAACTATGTGTGTTAAAAAAAAAATGTAATATTTACACTTTTACTCTACATTTATGATAGGTTCACTTTAATCTTTAGAATCTCAGACACTGGGACTGAACGTGTGCAATGAGCCAAATGTCATTGCAGAATATGGGAGAACGCAAGTAAGGACAATGAATTTGCCGATAGCAGTGACACTGCAGGACTAATTTATCTTTCTCCCCTCAGTGTCATTCCCAGTTGGGATGGTATTTGACAGCCAAGCCAGATGCAGGTCAGAGTCAAATGCATTAGATCTGCTTCTGCATCCAGCCTGTGTGTATCCTTAGTAATACCTGCTATAGGCTATGTATGGTATGTTCTCAAAACCACTTCTAATAATTGGATGTGCCATAGTAAAAAATAAACCTTTTTTCTCCTTGGGTTTTCTTGATTTATATTATTATTAAAGCAAAGATATTGTGTTATTTATTGTTGATGAATTAAAGACCGAGTGCAACTAAAAAGAAAAACCATAAACATCAGCACAAGGGGCATAACTTACAATAAGTTGGATGTGTCCCTTGTAGTCATGCCTTTCCTATTTGGTGAAATCTTAGTCCATCATTGCCCCCTGCCATGGTTTTCTTTTGTTGCTAGTTAATAGAACTAAGGATCTGTCAGAGGCTCTTATCAAGAGTGCACAGCTATGTCCGCCCTTACCATCCAGGTCCACCAATCATAGAAATCATACTACAACTTCTATGAATTAAATGCTTTTTTTATGTTTGCTTTTCATTCATAGAAGCTGTAGTACAGCTTCCATGAATAGCATATCTGGTTCAAAAAAGGGTGTGAATACTAGGACACTCTTGGTGAGAGTCTGTGACAACCCCTTAGTTCTATTAACCCCTCCACTGCACTGGAAGCTTATAGTGGCAGGGTTGAGAGGGCATAGACAGATAAAGATTTTGCTCAATTGAAGAGGCATCAGCAAAAGGGACATATCCTACTGACTGTAAGGCCTCGTACACACGGCCGAGAAACTCGACGGGCAAAACACATAGTTTTGCTCTTCAAGTTCCTTTTGAAGCCGCCGACGATCTCGGCGAGCCAAATTTTCCCATTCCCGTCGGGGAAAAAAGAAGACATACTTTCTTTTTGGCCCGACGAGATCCTTGACGGTTTCCTCGTTGAAAAGTGTACACACGACCGGTTTCCTTGGCAAAAAAAAAAAACAGCAAGCTTCTTGCTGGTTTTTGCCGAGAAACTCGGCCGTGTGTACAAGGCCTTAGTTATGTCCTATGTGTTAATTTTTTTTGGGTGCAAATAGGGTTTAATTTTTAGTCAGTCTGTAATCGTACATACAGCATACAAGGTAGTCATCAAGTCAAGTAAGTTAAATCTTCACTCCAGTGGACAAAATAAAGAAAGCATCCCCCTTTAATCTGGAGAAATTTACCCAGCTAATTCTGTTACCAGGCTGGAAATTTACCCGGTGGGTGGGTAATTTACCTTATATATTTATTTCCTATGATTTTGTCCCTCAATGTAAATCCGTTGTAAATCTTGTCGCCTGCCGGATCTGTAATTTTTTTTTTTTAAAACAATCTCTCCTCCTGGGAGGCCTCCCACTGTATGCCCGCTCTGTACTTTGACATTTCTTATATAGGCAAGGGGCAGGGCAACACGTCTATGTCACTCGGTTGCACCGCCCCCTTCTGGCTCACATAGATTTCAATTGGGTTCGGGTTAGTACATTACCCCTACATACAAAACAAAGCCGCGCCAAAAGACTCTAAATAGATAAATTACATTCAGGATATGGTGTAAATCAAGTCCGTAAAGTGCAATTATCAGCATATGTCTCCAGATGACAATAAAGTTCATGCCGATATAGAATCCTGGAAGCATACACCACCCAAGAGGTGGTGGCATTTCGTCATCAATTGGATGTTCTCAATGGGATAGGACGCTCTCAATGCTATCCTATTGAGAACGTCCAATTGATGACAAAACACGTCTGGGAGGACGTGCAGTGACGTCACCACACTAAGGAGGAAGGGCTCCAACAGTTGCCGGCCGGCACTTTCATTTATATGCTGTTTTTATATCGTTGTTAATATGTATGCTTACGCTTTTTAATAAATGCCAATTTTTATACGGAATTATGCTATGGTGCACTTTCTTTTAATTCCTACATTCGGATGAGCCTGAGATCGTGCCTGGTGTTTTCCTTGGGACCTGTCTCCCCTTGTATTCCTGAGAGTCCACAAAGGCCGCGGCTGGGCTATAGCCGACTGCATATAAAGCTTGCCCTCTGGTAAGCGGCCTTACATTTCGGTGAAGGGATCACTTTAGTGTTACAATACCTGTCACTTGGGTGGTGTATGCTTCCAGGATTCTATATCTGCATGAACTTTATTGTCATCTGGAGACATATGCTGATAATTGCACTTTACGGACTTGATTTACACCATATCCTGAATGTAATTTATCTATTTAGAGTCTTTTGGCGCGGCTTTGTTTTGTATGTATGTATGTTTTGCTCTGTGTATCGCATGCCAGCTGCTGCCTGTTTTTAGTGTAACTTTCTGTACTCATTTCTGAGTGTATTAGCGCAGTTTTTTGTTTTTCCTTAGTACATTACCCCTGTTTGGGAGTTCTGTTGCAAACTGAACAGGAGGGTGTTTGGCCCAGCCCTAATCTAATCTGTTCATTAAAGGAAACCTGAATTGGGAAAGAAGACAATATTGACCCCTTGCTCAAAATATAGATTATCTGTATCTATCAAAGATCAATACTTTAAGATGTTGATATGAAACAAACATGAAGATCAGACAAGTCAGGGCTCCTATTTAGCATACTGGTTCTGAGTCAGTGACTTAGAAAATACTGAAGCGATTGGACAAGCATGACAACCACAGAGTATTTTTTAGAAGGTATTGTCAGCACCTTCCATAAACTGTATGCCAACTAAGACTACCTTTAACAGAAAAGATAGCTAGGGAAATTTTACATAAATATCTAAATCCTAAAATGTTTAGGGAATGTTTAGATAGATACATAAAGCCACTTTTACTTTGCCAATAGTGCAGTGGGTATTATTTATATTTATTTTCAATGTTTTAATAAAAGTTAGCATTTAGCCTAGAGGGTAAAAAACAGTCACTGTAAGGTGTCTCGGGACTATTGTGACAAAAAATATTTTTCCTAGCAAATTAAATTCAAACAAGATGTATGTTGTATGATATTGGACCCTTGCCTAAGGGTCACCTCTATAAGCGCTTTCAGTAAAAATCCAGTTATTGTGCTCTGACATTCGCTTATATTAATGGTTTAAGAGACAGCCCAGAACACCAAATTGTAAAGAAAAGGAAAATCTGTTGGCACTTGTTTTGATATTTATAAGCTTAAGAGAACTGGAGAGTCAGCATAGGTCCAATGTTTGAGTAATCCTACACATAATTGAAATAAACCAAATATTTAATGTTTTGTTTTCTCAGCCATTAGCTGCATCAGCAGTTCAACTATTGTTCTAACACTGCGTTGTCATTTAACTATTCTCAGTAAATATATGCAGGGCTATGTGTATGCAATCAGAGTCATTCTGTTTTATCTGGAAGACATGGTTTGCATCCTAATAAGTGCATGACACACAGAAAAAAGTCAATTTTCAGAAGGCTGCCATACTCCTCCCAGTAGAATAATTTTATCTGTGTAAATATTTTCGAAAGTGCATGTCTGGCAGCCCTGTGAAAGCTCTTTGCATTGCCATCAGAAACTTCAACCTTGTTTGGGACTCTGGAGCACTGTGTAGTTTATAAAAATAGGTGATTGAATTTACTGTCATCTACTTTCTTTTCTGTCAGAAAATCAGTACTGGTATAAAGAATGGCATTTTTGGATTGTGCTGTGCTAGAAACAAAATAGGAGAAGAGTTATATTTTTCAGTCTGCAGTGTGCTGGTTAATGTCAAGTGCAATTTGATGCTCTTTTCAGGTTTAGTCTGTTATGAAATTCTCTGATGATGGAGTTTGCATACACAAAGTGTGATCCTGTTTTGGAAGTGCTCATCTTAACTACCTCAACACCAGACACTTTCACATTCTTTCTGCTCAGGCTAATTTTCAGCTTTCAGTGCTGTCACACTTGGGAATGACAATTGTGTTCTCATGCAACACTGTGAGGGTTATTTACAGAAGGCAAATCCACTTTGCACTACAAGGGCAAAGTACAAGTGCAAAGTGCACTTGAAACAGGGGCGGATCCAAGGGGGGGGCAACAGGGAAATTCGGCGCTCACACTGACTGTGCGAGTGGACATAGCTGGGTGGCTCGGCAGGTGGGTGAGAGAGACAGGAAGCTGCCAGCTGGGAGGCTCAGTGGGTGGACTGGCCAATCAGCGGGTGGTGGAGCAGAGAGGTGACATCTCTCACCACTCGCCCGCCTGGCATCCTGGCAGTTCCGCCCTCTTGTGGCAAGTGACATGGTAAGTGGACAATCCGCAATGTGTAGCAGGCGACGTGACAAGTGGACAATCTGCAACTTGTGGCAGGTGACGTGGCAAGTGGACAATCCGCAACTTGTGGTAGGAGACGTGGCAAGTGGACTATTATCTCTCACCGCCCGGCCGCCCGCCCTGCATCCCGGCAGTTCCGCCCTCACTCACTGTGCAGGCAGCAGAGAGATTGCATCGTCTCTCTGTTTCCTGACTCCGGGACACAGGAAGTGACAATCCCCATTCCCCCCCAGTACACCTCTACCTCCAATGCCTCCCGACGGGCCGATCCGCCCTATAGGCTCACTATGCAAGCCGCTTAAGGCCCTGCAAAGCTGCGCGGAGGGCCCGCCAAATTACTAGAGGCCCCGCCTGGTGAGAAGTCATTTTCGGCCCCTCACCCCGCTTCTCAACTCACTGGCTGCATGGGAGAAGAGGTAAGAAAAGTCAGCACCCCCCGCTTCTCACTTTATTGTAAGATGTCATTTGAGAATTTACAACAGCAGAACCCCCCTCCCCCGCTTCTCAACTTTAATCTTTAATGTGACATGTCACTGTCGGCAGCGCCCTCTCGCTTCTCAACTTAATGTGACGTGTCATTTTTCTTAGGGCCCCAGGAAGGTCAGGATCGGCACTGCCTCCCCCAGTACACCTCTACCTCCAATGGCTCCCCTAGTACACCTCTACCTCCAATGCCTCCCCCAGTACACCTCTACCTCCAATGCCCCCCCCAGTACACCTCTACCTCCAATGCCTCCCTCTCTAGGAAAGAGAGTGTGTTTGAGAGTAGCATCATCCTGTCACAGGGACACCTCCCAAACCTTCCAGGAGGTGAAGATCTTACAACACTGAAATGATGTCCAACAGCATCCAGATCAAGGGGCTGACCCACAGTGGGATCCCTTGATGAAACAGGGGCCAACTTCTCTAGGAAGACTTATGCTCTATGTTAGGGGACACCTATGTAAGGGGACCACCCTATTCATCCGAAGAGACTGATGGGTTCACAGAGAACATATGGAAGCTGTGTATTTTTAAGGAGGGCGTATGCCCTCTGCATCATCTTTCATTAGGGCGCATACCGCAAAACTGACATAGATCTTAACCATTATTCCCTGCTAAAAAATAAATAAAAAATTCTGTTGGCTATAGATATACTTTACATACTTGTAATTAGCAGCATTGAGCATGTTCATCCAGGTATTCATTCAAACTGGCCACTAGCTGCCTATAAGTCAAATCAAACTTTATTTAATATCTTGTTGGCTTTTTCAGTTTTTTTATGGATTAGGGTTTCTGATGTTGCTATAACATTTTACAGAGCTATAAAAAAAAAAACTCTTTGCATACAGTTGTTTGAGTTTATTCTGCATTCTGCTACATTTATTTAGAGAATTTGCCTTAATTATAAAATAAAGCATGCTACATTGCTAGAAACAATTTTTGCACCTGATCAACTGTCACTATCTAAGAAGTAGTAACACTTTATTGGCAGCAATTTCCACAAAGAACAAAATGAAACAGCTGTTACAATTTGGTCACAAATTACCTGCTGTAGACAATCTGTGTTCAAAGAAATATATAGCTAGAATCAGTTAATGCAGTTTCAACTATTTTACAGAAAACACTTATCACTGAAATAGGCTGACAGTTTGATTCGCAGAAAACAATTACTATAGAGCGTTACGTTTCTGGAAAAAACAACACTGCAAGTAGAGGTGAATAAATCCATATCCATAGAGTATCAATCAACAATCAGTAATCTTATACTACAGCTGAGACTAAATGTATATATTTACGTTTTTATGTCTCGCTTTTTTATGTCTCCTAAGGAATTGTATAGTTTAATGTGATCCTAACAAGTAACAACATCCTTTCTCAGTGCTGGAAACTGGTTGTTGGTTTCAGCAGTGTCTTACCAATTAATACCAATGAGGCAAAGTTTCATAACCTCTTGGCAGTCACATTGCAGAACCTATTCATCTACTTCTTATATTAACCATGTCTACCCCCCTCCTTGCTCAATTAACAAAGAAGTTTTACTGTATGTTCTTAGAAATATGACAATTATTTCAGTAACATTTATTTTTATTCTACTTAAAGTCTAAATGCAGTAAAAAAAAAAAAACAGCACATTGCCTCGGTAATGCCAGTCTTTTTTTTTACCATAAACCTACTTTTAGCCAGCTCTCCTCTAGGTCCAAAAAATGTCTGGAACCCCTTTCAAGTGTGTGGATTTATAGTATATATTTCCATCAGGTGTCTCCATAAAGGACCGATGCCTGATTGGCATTGGCCATGCGGCTCCCAGCATCTCCCATACACTTCTGCGTATGGGTGTCAATGTGCTGAGGTAAGTACAGTCCCCATGTCATGCACTTCCCGTACCAGGTGTGTCACTTCCTGGAGACCTGAGGATGGCATACTAGGACAAAGCCACCAACACTGAAGCTCCACAACGACTAAAGATCAAGCAAAAGGAGGATGAACTGACACCCTGCCCATAGCAGGGTGTAAGCCGATAACTGCAGATAGACCTGTAGTCTCTGAGGGGACATCTGGGCCTCTTCATGCTGGGTGCTACAAGTATGTCACTTCTCTCCTTAATGTCTAGTCCCTTAAGGGGACAGACAGCCAAAAAGTTAACCCTACCATGTCCCATGTGTGAGGGCAGAAGGATCACAGAGACTTACAGGGGTTCCAGACATTGTTGGATGTAGAAAAAAGCTGTCTGAAAGTGAGTTTAGGGTCAAAAAACCCTAGACATTACCGAGGTAAGCCTTGTGCGATAGTATGGTGAGATGAATAGTCCTCTTCTCCATGTAAAGTATTAAAGGGGTTGTAAAGGTACAATTTTTTTTCCCTAAATAGCTTAGTGCAGTCCTCCTTCACTTACCTCATCCTTCGATTTTGCTTTTAAATGTCCTTTTTTTTTCTGAGAAATCCTCACTTCCTGTTCTTCTGTCTGTAACTCCACACAGTAATGCAATGCTTTCTCCCTGGTGTGAAGTGTCATGCTTGCCCCGTCCCTTGGACTACAGGAGAGTCAGGATGCCCACTAACACACAGCTCCTTGCTCTATCTGCAACATAGAGAGCATCCTGACTCTCCTTTAGTCCAAGGGAGGAGGCGAGCATGACACCCCACACCATGGAGAAAGCCTTGCATTACTGTGTTGAGTTACAGACAGAAGAACAGGAAGTGAGGATTTCTCAGAAGAAATAAGGACATTTAAAAGCAAAATCGAGGGATGAGGTAAGTGAAGGAGGACTGCACTAAGGTAAAGAGAAGCCATTTAGGGAAAAAAAATTGTACCTTTACAATAATCTTTGATTGACTAATTAACCACTTCCCGACCTCCTCATGTACATATACGTCAGCAGAATGGCACGGACAGGCACATCCACGTACCTGTACGTCCTCTGCTAGACGTGGGTGGGGGTCCGATCGGGACCCCCCCCGGTACATGCGGAGGTCGGGTCCGCTCGGGGAGCGATCCGGGATGACGGCGCGGCTATTTGTTTTTAGCCGCGCCGTCACGATCGCTCCCCGGAGCTGAAGAACGGGGAGAGCCGTGTGTAAACACGGCTTCCCCGTGCTTCACTGTGTCGGCGCATCGATCGCGTCATTCCCTTTATAGGGAAGACACGATCGATGACGTCATTCCTACAGCCACACCCCCCTACACTAGTAAACACACACAAACTAAACCCTAACTCCTACAGCGCCCCCTGTGGTTAACTCCCAAACTGCAACTGTCATTTTCACAATAAACAATGCAATTTAAATGCATTTTTTGCTGTGAAAATGACAATTGTCCCAAAAATGTGTCAACATTGTCCGAAGTGTCCGCCATAATGTCGCAGTCACGAAAAAAATCGCTGATCGCCGCCATTAGTAGTAAAAAAAATAAAAAAAATAAAAATGCAAAAAAACTATCCCCTATTTTGTAAACGCTATAAATTTTGCGCAAACCAACCGATAAACGATTATTGCGATTTTTTTTTTTACCAAAAATAGGTAGAAGAATACGTATCGGCCTAAACTGAGAAAAAAAAAATTATATATGTTTTTGGGGGATATTTATTACAGCAAAAAGTAAAAAATATTGCATTTTTTTCAAAATTGTCGCTCTATTTTTGTTTATAGCGCAAAAAATAAAAACCGCAGAGGTGATCAAATACCACCAAAAGAAAGCTCTATTTGTGGGGAAAAAAGGACGCCAATTTTGTTTGGGAGCCACGTCGCACGACCGCGCAATTGTCTGTTAAAGCGACGCAGTCCCGAACTGTAAAAACCCCTTGGGTCTTTAGGCAGCAATATGGTCCGGGGCTTAAGTGGTTAAATGTTTAGAACTGGTTGAGATGTATACCCTCGAGGCATTCTGCACCCTACATGCCCCTCTTTTGGTTTCCCTTGCCAGTAGAGTCAACATAGAGAGTGTATTTGGGAGTCCAGTGGGAGTATGTTATGGATGAAATGTCTGGATTGTGGCATTGTATGTGTTGGTTTGGTATATCTATGAAGAGGGTTTGTTGTAGGGAAGGGAAAAATATGGGGTGGTTTAAGAGAAGGAAATGTTTGAGTGGTCTGTGTTGTGTGTGTTTGTGTGGAGGGGATATGTGTGGGAGTATCTGGGTGCATGTTTTTGTGGAGGTTTTTGCATGTATGTTTGCATGTAGGTGTGTAAGTGTGTATGGTTGGGGTTGTAGTGGGGAATTTCTGGAACATGGGTATGTTGGGGTTTTGGATGAAGTATGAAGGTTAGATGGGTTAGTGGTAAGCTGCATGGGGTGGTGTTATGAGTTCTGGCATGAAGCATACAGTATGTGGGAGGTATGGGAGCTGGTTAGGGTGGGAAAATAGAGATGCCAAATTGGAGGGGAATGGCAATAGGACCAGTCAATAATATTACTGTGTAATTGTCTGAGGTAAACTTCTATATATAGGAGCATTTATGTTTGAGCTAGAGGGACATGGTAATTCCTTTATGTATCTTGCACAGAGTGGGTGGCTGCCACACAATATCTTGATGGTTCCGCTGCATGCAGTATTGTCCTCTCCAACCCTGCCTGGTGTACCCCATGGTGGACATTCTCATTGCTTTGATCAGCGGATCAAACTTAAAGGACAGCGCTAATTCATCAAAAAAATTATAAAAACATATATGATTACATCAAATGTATATAATGTGCATAATTAAGTATTAACAATCCTGGAATAAAAAGTCCACACACCAAAAAAAAAGAAAAAGAGTAATAGATGATTTTAATTGTCCATGCTCCACCAACACTTGTGTTAGGAGAAACAAACTCACCAAATAACTAGATAGAAAAAACTTGCATTGGATTCAGATTCTTATAAGGATAAGCCAAATCAAAGAGAGATGGTCCTTGGCTTATTTGGCATCAACTGATAGATCTTTCGCTTTGTATGCAGGCAAAAAACAGTACATATCTAGCACAAAAATAGCTTGTACAGGATAGACCATAAACAGTTAAATTGTGCACTTACATTTGTTGGTGCTATAAGCTAGCACTGGCATGTACAGCTCTAGAGGGGGGAAAGATGCCATTCCTCTGACTCTTGGCGGGCGTTCCAACACTCAGAGACTAGAACCAGGTGTACCCGAAGTGACGTCAGTGCGAGCAAGTGTGCAGCCTCAATACATTTTGTAATTCCATGTCCTCAGGAAGCAACTTACTGTGTAAATTGCTAATTTTTATCATTGTATCTTTCTGAGTTATTCTATGAACCATGACATGTTATACAATCAATTTTTTCTGATTATTATTGTATCTGTCTGAGTCATTATATGAGCCATGACATACAATATATGTTTCTTCTGATTACGATTATTTTTCTTCTTTGTGGTACTTGCCTGTTGAAGAATATGTTATAGTTACTGCTCAAAACATGTTGGATGTTGCCAGTTAAAAGACTCTCACTGTAATTATGACATCTGAGTGTACCACGAATGCTAAGTGCAAGACATGTGATTCAGATGCTTTTATGGATATGCTGTAACTGGTAATGTGGTGGATGTTTTTCTATCTATAATTAACGTAGAGTTCCACCCTAATTTTTCTTCCCCCCCCCCAAAAAAAAAAAATATATTTTTTTTTTATACTCACCAGACAGGGCTGTTTCTATGCAGAACTAGCTCTTCTGTCTCTTCCTCCACCGCAGTCATCTTCTTCCTCGTCCTCCATCGCAGTGTCTTCTGGAGAATGGGACACACTGCCTTCTGGGAACTGTGTGTATCTTAGGAGGCAGCCGCCCATTCACAAAGCGTTGTGCGAGTGGCGCATGCGCAGTAGGAAATGGGCAGGATGGAGGCGCCAGGACCGAGTGATCGCCGTCGGGGGGCCCATCATCACGGGCGCCTAGGACAGGTAAGTGTCTTTATTAAAAGTCAGCAGCTACAGTGTTAGTAGCTGCTGACTTTTAAAAAAAACGGGTGTAATCCCGCTTTAATGATGTTGGTTTTTGTATCTTTTAAAAAAAAGTTGATACCTATATGTGTCCCATTAGAGGTTCTTGTCTTTTAACATATTGATTGGAGAGGAGAGACCTTTCATTAATCCACCTATCCTCCATTTATAGATCCTGTTTCATTTATAGAAGTTGTAGTACAAACGTCTATGAATAAAAAAGAAGCTGGGCAGAAAGGGTGGTCATCGTAAGGCACTTTTAATGAGTTCCTTTAATGATTTTAACCCTTGCCACACTGGGAGATTATGGTGGCAGGGGGTGATGCTGATGGTGGGTAGAGCCTGATGGGGAAGCTGAGACACTAATATATAGGAAGGTTTGTTCGGACTTTTTAAGCGCATTGATAGCAGAAATTACAAAAATAGAAAATTTATTGATAAAAGTTCATATTAGAAAAACATAAAATTATCACAGCACATCTAATTTATCTCTACATGTTTCGCCTTTTATGGCTTCTTCAGGAGATCTTTTACAAAAGGCACTGTATATGAACTGATCACTTCAATAGAAAAATACATATTATAATCAATAACAAAGAAAACACAATATATACAAATACATCAGACTTTATACAAAAAATACATAACCAATGCACTGATCTTAGTACCAACCTGTGTATTTAAAAATAAATACCTCTATTGATTATGGAAGGATGTGTAGAACCACTTGGGAGTATCATAGAGAGGGGAAATGGTTAATATAAAGGTAGGCTCCCTAGGATATTTCCTTTTCATATTTTTGAATTTTTCATCAGGAACAATTTATGAGATATATCTATCTACCTTCAATGCAGATGGACCTATAGATCCTCCCAGTCCATTTCCCCTCTTTGTGATACTCCCAAGTGGTCCTCCACATCCTTACTGGCGGATTCCTTCTTGAAGTGAGGTTTTGCTTAAAACTGAGAAACATCTACACCAATGACATTAGCAAAGGCATGAGGATGTTTAACTTGCATTTATATGTATTTGTATTGTATGTAGATTTGTAACCCCCTTTCCCACACCTTCTACTAACTTGTTAAGAAAGGTGTATTACATTTCTAAAGTAGAGAAGGATGTGCATTGTTGTCACAATATATTGATACATAAAATATTCAGATTTAGTTGTCCAGGTGAAGCTTAAATGTAATGGTAGTGCACACTTAGAATAAATGAATAAAACTGGTAATAAAAATCAGTCGTAGATAGGAAGTGTCTTGTTTTGCTTGAATTCTTTTTATAATAGTTTTAAAATGATAGTGTATTGACATTCATAGTTTTTAGGCTGGTTAGACATTGGTCTAATTAGCTACTATCTCAAGGGATGGAAAGTACTTTTAACCAAAGGATTTTCAAGGTAATGTATTCACTTATTTGCTGACTAAGGAATAATCCTTAGTACATTATAGACTAAAGCCTCACCATTTTAGAGATCTGATTATGGTGGATACTATACAGTATACTACATTAGCTTAAGCAGAATCAACAGTTTTCATACTGCTTAAGCACTAAAACATTTTCCATGACACGTTATGTCATTAATTCATTAACATTAACCCTTTTTTTGACATTGTATTTATGAAAATGACAGCAAAAGACTGGACATGAAGATAATTCTAACAGCTCTGTTAACGATGAGTCTAGCTTAACTTTAACAGTGACCGAACAAATAGTCTGTAATCAGTTATGGGTGAATCTGCCCAGCTACGGTAAATGGAGGATTTTACAGTGCCACACTGCATTGTCTCAATAAAGGTAAATAAAATAGCAAAACAGAGTCCACTTAAAACTTTAAAACCACACCCCCTACATTCTCTGAGCCGCAAACCTGGCCCCTTCTCCGCGATTATTCTCAAAGTAGTCAAAATATACTGTAGACTTCGGGGTTGTGTTTGGTAGAAATCGTCCATTGACAGGATAGTACAAAAGCAGTTAACAATGGAGAATATAGGGAGACAAGACTGGTTTATCTTCAAATAAACATTAAAGTATCATATCTTTGAGACAATAGCCACACATATTTTATAGCAGCTTGACAGTGTATAAACTTGGTTAGCTTACAATACACCGTACTTTTTGGCGTATAACACACACTTTTTTCCCCTGAAAATCGGCACAAAGCAGGTGTGCGTGTTATACGCCGATAGCATACCTCAGAGCTGTCATCTCATCTCTGTTTGGCTCCTCTGCTTTCACTTTACACACACACACACACACACAGTCCCGCCTCCGCCACCGCCATTGAACCAGTGTTCTGCCTATCACAGTAACTGGTCCAATGCCGATGGTGGAGGCGAGACTGTGTGTGTAACGTGAGAGACGAGTGCAGAGGAGATGACGGCTCAGTGATTTCCTGATTCAGGCTGCTGGTGTGGGAGATGGTGAGACTGCAAATGATATTAGTTCAAAAAGGCATTAATAACAATAATCAGGCTGCAATGAGGACTTTATTTGTGCTGCATTGAGGACTTTATTTGTGCTGCATTAAGGACTTTATTTGTGCTGCAGATGGACATTGATGGTTACTGACCCTTAATTTGCTTCAAAGTTGTATATTTAAAAAAAAAAATTTCCTAAAACTTCCCTTTTAAAATTGGGGTGCGTAAGTGTAAATGTGCGCTGTCGTATCTATGCGCCGTGCCCATAGACCTAGATACGCCTGAAAATAGGCTTCCTCCGACCGACGTAACTTTCCTACGCCGGCGTATCTTGGGTGCATATTTACGCTGGCCGCCTCATTGCAAATATGCAAGAGTGAGATACGCCGATTGACGAGCGTACTTGTGCCCGGCGCATTTATATAAGCGGTTTACATAAGACGTACGTCCGGCGTAAAGTTAAGCCTCATAAAGCAGGTGTAAGTCATGTTAAGGTTTTAACCATCGTATTTTACGTCGTTTACGTAGTAGTACGTAAATAGGGCTGGGCGTAGTTTACGTTCACGTCGTAAGCAGTGATTCGAGGGAGTATTTTCGACGTGATTCTGAGCATGCGCACTGGGATGCATCCACAGATTGCATGGGGTCATGCTTCATTTAAATGGATCACGCCCACTTCCACCTACTTTGAATTAGGCCGGCTTACACCTACCAATTTACGTTACGCCGGCGCAACATTGGGAGCATTTGCTTTGAGAATACTGTGCCTGCCGCTCTGCGATACCTCGGCGTAGCGTATATTCGATACGCTATGCCAGCATAACTATGCGCCGCTCTACGTGAATCCGGGCCATTATGTTTGCAAGCTTAAATGTTGTTATAATAGTCTGATGAGATTCTGATCAAAATAATAGCTGGGTACATGCCGCTGTAGTGTAGCAGAGGCCATAAACTCACTAAAGGGACTGATTCCATGACTTGGGATGGAGGCTGCTGAAAAGCCATTAATGTTGCCAAGCTGTCCTTAAGATGCTGTGTACTGTATATGGTGACATTTGTAATTCCACTCCAGCAGCTGCTGAAAAGCAACCTACCTTGGAAAGAATGCTGCTGAGGTGAGGTGCTTGAACTCAGTGCGGCCTCCTTCTTCCCCACATGACATAGTTTATATCCTTCTGAAACCCTATTGGGTAACTTCTGTTCCTGTCACTAGAGGACACAGATGTTGCAGTGAATACATCAGAAGAATATCGCGGGGGGGGGGGTTGGAAGATGTGGAACAAGAAGGAGGAGTTTAGGCCTTTACTTGCTGACTTGTCTCATTGAAGTGCGGCTCCCACAAAACTTTTACCAAGGCTGATACTTTCTGCTGCAGAAATATAAAAAAAGGCCCAAATTGCAGAGCTCTGTTGACTGGCCCTGGTAGTGGCCTGTACCTGTGGGGCAGTGCTGTCAGATGGATTGGGCTGGCTTCTTCCAGTCCTATGAAAGCTGCTCTGCTCCTGTCCCTTGACAAAATCCTCTCTCACTGCTTTTTTTCTCTCCTTCTGAAGTTTCCTTGTCTTCAATCAGTGGTACCCACAGATAGTCTACTAACTACTCATCCACCCTACTCGTTGGAGTCCACTTGTCAATAAGCTGTTTCCTGCTACTTTTAGACAGGTGACCCCTGACTGCTGTTTGTCTAAACCCTCCTCTACCCCTAGGTCATGGTGCTATCTTTCTCATGCTCCATATCTAAAAGGAGAAATGACCCAGATCATCCTCCTGACGTAAGTCTACCTACTTCTCATTGCCAGTTTATGAAGCAATGCCAGGATTAGCAGAATAGGAAGGAGAAGGTGCATTAGGAGTATTTGCAGACAATTGGCTGCTCTGCACCTGGGAGGAGGACAAAAAGAAAGTTTTTGCCAGTCAGTTTCCTTTGCCTCCTCTGTCTGCTGTAAAGCACAGCCACTCTGAGAAAGCGTTGTCCTGCAAAACCTGCTCCCCCCTGTTACCTCTGTGTGCATAATCTCTGCCTCTCACTTTAAGACTGCCTGACTTTTTTTTTAAATAAAGAGTATTGCTTACAGTGATAGGGATAGTGAATATGTGGTGGTTTTTGCACAAGTATGCAGTGACATGCGGAAAATAAAGGGCAGATTTGCCTGTGTCAGGAAAAAGTGTACCATGTGCACACTGAAATAAAAAAGGGCCCAGGCAACAGATACCATTACTTACTCCTAAGTGCGTATCCCCCCCTCTTTATTAGATAATTAAATTAAATATACCTGTCCAAATGAATAAAGTCTGACTACCTTACACACTTACCTATATTGAAGAACTGTGATCTCTGGTGATTATTTAGGGCTGTCTCCCACCTCATCTTATCATCTGTAGCCTTGGGACACAGTCTGTAAATGCCACGGGGGTTTTAATGTGCAAGCATAGCCAAAAGAGTGAGGCCCCGTACACACGACAGAGTTTCTCGGCAGAATTCACAGAGAAACTCGGTCAAAACCCGGATTCTGCCGAGAAACTCTGTCGTCTGTACAGTTTTGGCTCGATGGAACCGCCGAGGAGCTCGTCGAGAAAATAGAGAACATGTTCTCTATTTTCTCGTTGTTCTATGGGAGAAGGCGGCCCGCCGAGCTCCTTGGCGGCTTCATCCCAGAACTCGACGAGGAACTCGATGTGCTTGGCACGTCGAGTTCCTCGGCCGTGTGTACGGGGCCTCAGACTTATGGTGTTGAATGTAAACTATCATGGAAGGCCATGGCTCTTGGATCCAGGGAAGGTATGCATCTGTGAAGGGGGAGAGAGAGTTTGTTTAAAAGAGAGGTAGATTTTTTATGTAAGGAATACAATCCTATATGCACATAGTTTGATGACTGTCAGGTAAAGAGGGGTTGCTCTGGATAAGGTGTACATTGTTTATCTTTTAAATGTTGAGGGGGGGTAGGATATACATAGTAATGAGTATCTTGAGAACAAGCTTCCCTAGGTAACCTAGGGCCAAATCCTCAAAAAAGCTGCCTAACTTAACTTTCAGCAGTTAAGTTACACTGACTTAAAATTTCTACCTAAGTGCCTGATCCACAAAGCACTTACCTAGAAATTACACGCCGTGTAACTTAAGTGCCTCCGTCGCAAGGCGGTCCTCCTCTCCGGGGGGCGTTTAAAATTTAAATGAGGCGCGCTCCCGCGCCGGCCGTACTGCGCATGCGTGTGACGTAATTTTCCCGACGTGCAGCGCGCGAACGTAATTTACGCCGGGCTTTGTGGATTGCGACGGGACACTAAAGTTGCGACGGGTGAAAAAAAATATACGCGCCGGGAAAACAAATAATTATAAAAAAAAAATTACAGCGTCGCTCGGCATGCATTCCTGAGAGGGAGAACTCCATGCCAATTTTCAAAGAAAAAACCGGCATGGGTTCCCCCCCCAGGAGCATACCAGGCCCTTAGGTCTGGTATGGGTTGTAAGGAGACCCCCCTACGCCGAAAATTCGACGTAGGGGGTCCCCCTACAATCCATACCAGACCCGTATCCAAAGCACGCTACCCGGCCGGTCAGGAAAGGGAGTGGGGACGAGCGAGCGCCCCCCCCCTCCTGAGCCGTGCCAGGCCGCATGCCCTCAACATGGGGGGGTTGGGTGCTCTGGGGCAGGGGGGCGCACTGCGGGCCCCCCCACCCCAGAGCACCCTGTCCCCATGTTGATGAGGACAGGACCTGTTCCCGACAACCCTTGCCATTGGTTGTCGGGGTCTGCGGGCGGGGGCTTATCGGAATCTGGGAGTCCCCTCAAATAAGGGGGCCCCCAGATACCGGCCCCCCACCCTAAGTGAATGGATATGGGGTACATCGTACCCCTACCCATTCACCTGGAGGCAAAAAGTTAAAGTTATTAAACACACAACACAAGGGTTTTTAAAATAATTTATTAGTCTGCTCCGGAGGCCCCCCTGTCTTCTTTATTAGCTCTAATACCAGGGGGGGCTTCTTCTTCCACTCTCCGGGGGTCTTCTCCGCTCTCCGGGGGGGGTTTCTTCTTCCGCTCTCCGGGGGGGTCTTCTCCGCTCTCCGGGGGTCTTCTTCTATCTTCGCCGCTCTCCGCTGTTGACTCGGCGCACCCCGGTTCTTCTGCAGCTGTCCGGTGCCTTCTCCTTCAGCGCTGGCTGCCTGCTATCTTCGTGTGTTAGCTCAATTACTAACAGGCAGCCAGCGCGGTCTTCTGTGACGTCACCTTCTTCTCTTCTGTTCTTCTCCCCTCTTCCGATGTTGACACGTCGCCTCTTGTCGCTGCAATGATGGAAGCGCGCCTTGCATCCCATTTATATAGGCATCACCGTCCCATCATGCTTCGGTAGGTACCCACGTGGTGGGTGCACGTGGAGCGCTGAAGGAGAAGGCACCAGACAGCTGCAGAAGAACCGGTGTGCGCCGAGTCAACAGCGGAGAGCGGCGAAGATAGAAGACCCCCCCCGGAGAGCGGAGAAGACCCCCCCCCCCCGGAGAGCGGAAGAAGAAACCCCCCCGGAGAGCGGAGAAGACCCCCGGAGAGTGGAAGAAGAAGCCCCCCCTGGTATTAGAGCTAATAAAGAAGACAGGGGGGGCCTCCGGAGCAGACTAATAAATTATTTTAAAAACCCTTGTGTTGTGTGTTTAATAACTTTAACTTTTTGCCTCCAGGTGAATGGGTAGGGGTACGATGTACCCCATATCCATTCACTTAGGGTGGGGGGCCGGTATCTGGGGGCGATCCGATAAGCCCCCGCCCGCAAACCCCGACAACCAACGGCAAGGGTTGTCGGGAAGAGGTCCTGTCCTCATCAACATGGGGACAGGGTGCTCTGGGGTGGGGGGGCCCGCAGTGCGCCCCCCTGCCCCAGAGCACCCAACCCCCCCATGTTGAGGGCATGCGGCCTGGCACTGCTCAGGAGGGGGGGGGCGCTCGCTCGTCCCCACTCCCTTTCCTGACCGGCCGGGTAGCGTGCTTTGGATACGGGTCTGGTATGGATTGTAGGGGGACCCCCTACGTCGAATTTTCGGCGTAGGGGGGTCTCCTTACAACCCATACCAGACCTAAGGGCCTGGTATGCTCCTGGGGGGGAACCCATGCCGGTTTTGATTTTACAAATTGCCGTGGAGTTCTCCCTCAGGAATGCATACCAAATGCCGTCGCTTGAATGTGCTTTTACATGGTGTTAATAACTTTACACCATGTAAAAGCAGCCCTAATTTTACACTTGCAAACTAAAACTTACGGCGAAAAAACGAAGCTGAAAAGCTTTGTGGATCGCCCTAAGTGCTAATTTGCATACCAGAAGCGGCATTTCGACTCGAAATGCCCCCAGCGGCGGATGCGGTACTGCATCCTAAGATCCGGCAGTGTAAGTCCCTTACAGATGTCGGATGTTCTGCCTAACTTTGGAAAACTGCTTCTGTGGATCAGTTCCAAAGTTAGGACAAGGGATACGATGGAGTAACAGCAGTTACTCCGTCGTATCTCTTTTGTGGATTAGGCCCCTAGTTACTACTTTTTGTTTACACAGTACAATACACAAGTTCCCTCAGCTGTGTTACTTATACTCTAAATACTGCCATACAAAGGTCTGCCTTACAGGGTAATCTGACTGGAGTCTGGGAGTCTTTCAAGTCTGAAAAAAAATTCAAAGATGTGAGATATTGGATCTTATCTAACTAGAATGGTTGACAATTGGATTGGCATATACAGTACATATACAATATATTGTGACACTGTGAGGCCATGGTAGGATTTTAGCAAATTGATATAAAAAAGGACACAGGATTCTCAAAGGTGTAGTTTGAGGCGCTCTGGCGTGTTTATTGTGAACAAAGAAAGCTTTGCTCTGTTTTCTCCAGATTTTGTAGTTTTGGATCTGGATTTGGAGTTTAAAGGTTCCAAAGTGACTTGGGTGGGTTGGAACCTTTAGGCCTGGTTCACATATTCTGCTCACAGTATGGGGTGTGGTACATCCTGGTTCATTGATTCAGATGTTAATCAGGTCTGAATTTTTGCCTAAATTTGCACCTAAATGGGAACCAAAGATGCATAGGACCTTTTTTAAATGTGGACCACGGCTGCCCTGGAGCTGTGTGAACCAGCTCCATTGACAGCCGGGCACACTCTCCTGTCATATGTGTGAACCCTACCTAAAGGCTTGAAGTAATATTAAAGGTATATTTAAAAAAATTATAAATAACAAACAGGACATGTGTACCTGCTCTGTGCAATGGTTTTGCAAAGGGAAGCTCTGATACCCCTTTTGCATGAAGGTAAAAACCTTCATCCTTTAGAGCCACATTAAGGATAGCAGTTGCAGTTGCTGCGGTTAAAACACACAGCCGGTGTGTGAGGATTGAGGTGTACTCCAGCCAAGAGAGGTGACTTACTGGGGGAGACAAGATTCCATGTTGGAGAGATTTCCTTACTCACGGGACTGGGAGAGTTGGGACAGCTAAGCGGGTTCAGCAGAGAATTGAGATAGCTGAGGCAACCAGAGAGTCCAGTAAATGGGTCTGTGAGTCTCAAGAATGGGAGAGCCTGGGGTGCTGTGAAAACTCTATCCAGTAAGGACTGAGCAGTAAGGTGCTAGGAGCACAAGCTGAGTAAGTCTGATTAGCCCATTGTCGGGGAAACAAAAGAGAGCAGTGGTGCTGCTGACTGAAGAGCCAGATGGCTTGGTATTTTTGGTTACTTGTTCTACAGAAAGAAACTGAAGCCCCTGCGTGGGCAACCCATTTTTGTTGGACTGGAACTTTGTTTTTCTGTTTAATAAAAGTGGGTCACCAGGTCTTTAATCTATGCTAGCACTCTTTTATATTAAAAAAAATGCATTTGGTAAATTCTAGTAACTAAACAAGAACCTCAGTTAGACAAAATATGTTCAGACATTTTTATATTTTCACAGATAGAAAGATAGAAAGTGTTTACAAGCTCATGATACTGTATCTGCTTATTAGGTCATTAAGATAATTGCCTTACATTTAAATTATAGACCTATATGAATTGCTATGTGTAATTTTAGAAGACTCCTACACAGCAGATAAATATGCAGAGATTGAATTCCAAATTGCCTGTAACCATTTCAGACACACACAAATTCCTTTATACATGTACTAGATAAAAGCTTTGGCTGACAGCTCTTGTGCTTTGCCACATATCTTTACAGATCATTCAGTGTTGAGTATTTTGCCTTTCATCTACATTTTTGTTATGTTCACAGAGATCAGAGTGTGATGACCATCCTTGTAGTATGCCTTGTTTACATGTAAGTCAATCACATAACATAAACCCAATATAAATATAAAAAAAATGTTCATTGGGTCCTGTACCTCTAACAATGGTACACATGTGGAATAATGTTTAAAAAAATAGAACTGTAGGAGAGAATACAAAGCTTTGTTTCTGCAGTTCTAAAACCTAAGGCCTTAAACTGTATTTAAGCTAAAACTTTTTTTCAGTTATGAAAAGAGTGCTAAGGGACTTGAACAGGTGTTTTTTTTGCTTTACCCTGATCAGGGGTGGGCTGTGTCCCTGAGGGACATGCCTTATCCCCAATCGCCGAGCTACGCACACCCCGGGGCACGCAGGAGCGGCGAGAACAGGCAAACCTCATATGAAGCCCTGGAGGGAGGAGATGTCTCTGCTGACATAATTTTACAATGTGCTGGTAGGGAAGTGGTTAAGATAAGAAAGGTTTCATATGCATATTGACATATAAGTTCTCACTTCTCTGTTTAGTTTCACCTTGACTGCTGAGAACAACACAATACTTCCACATAAACTTATGGTGCATTGGGCCCTTCACAGAAAGAATAGGCATAACAGAAATTTCTATAGTAAAAACTGGTAAAACAAAGTAAATCTTCACTTGGGTAAAAATATTTAATAATATTGCAAACCTGCCAGCATTTAAATTGTGATACCCAGTATAGAAAACAACAAAAACAATAAACAGTGCTGTGCTAAAAAATGACCATACACAAATATGATATAAACAAAAATGGTAGATGGATGTATGGCTGCATATAGAAGACAAGTAAGATATAGAGAGAGACAAGCGATTTAGGGTAGTAATAAAACAATAATTATACCATACTGCCAGTGTACTACAAATATCCAACAGGGAAACCACATAGATTAGTCAGTTTGTATGATGATGCCAGCATATCCTGGCTCTACCCTATGCATTACATCATAAATTGATGTCATCAGGGCTTCCAGTCTGTGTTATTGGAAACCAACACCCAATATGGATGGGGCTCTCATTCTAGTACCACCTGCAGGTGCCCCCTCTTACACCAGCTCTGCACTCTTTTAACAGAGTACCTACTTTTTCTGTCCTAATTGTCAGCCTCATAATTATACTACACCCTGCCAGACTGAACAGCAGGACCCACTTGCAGAAGAGCTCCTGTGTTATAATGCTCAGAACTACCCCCGTTTACATTAATAATGCTGTCTAAAGAAAACCAGTTACAACTGGCCTTATGTGTAAATTTGAACATCATCTTAAATTGTAGTAATTATGTAGGCAAAATAAAAAAATATGTTTTGTACCCTTATAAAGCCTTAAGTTTGTCTGAGAATGACCCTCAGAAATAAAAGTCAGTGCTCCTAATATTTGAGTTGCTTCCCTGTCAATGCCTAAACTCCATTGCCCCACCTATTGGGAGTGCATACCTATAGCATAACAGAGTCCTGTTATTAATTATACCCCTATTATTTTTCTTCATTAGTAATTGTTATATATACTCAGAATTTGAGATACAATGGTTCTAATTCACATAACTTGAGATATATTAGTTCTAATTTACCTAGCACTTTTAAACAAGCCACTCCTGACATCTCTAGCTGCTTTTAATGTGAAGTTATTCCTTCCCAAAGATCCTCAAATATCACAACAAAGACTCTAGAGCTAGGGTCAGCAAGCCATTAATTGCGATCCATCAGTCAACTGCTGGCAACCGTTGGGCAAATCGTGAACACGGCCCTGCTTAGCTAGTCCTTCCCTAAGCCTCCATTCCTCTTTTTGTCACTGCAGAGTATAGAGCAGAAGGCAGGACTAGGGATGAGCTTCGAGTTCAAGTCCAACTCAAGTTCGACTCGAACATGGCCTGTTCGCCCGTTCGCGGAACAGCAAACAATTTGGGGTGTTCGCGGCAAAGCCACGGAACACCCTGTAAAAGTCTATGGGAGAAATCTAAAGTGCTAATTTTAAAGGTTTATATGCAAGTTATTGCCAAAAAAGGTTTTGGGGACCTGGGTCATGCCCCAGGGGACATGTATCAATGCAAAAAAAGTTGTAAAAACTAAAAAAAAAATTGGGAGCAGTGATTATAATAATGCTTAAAGTGAAACAATAAAAGTGAAATATTCCTTTAAATTTCATACCTGGGGGGTGTGTATAGTATGCCTATAAAGTAGCGCTTGTTTTCCGTGCTTAGAACTGTCCCTGCACAAAGTGTAATGAATTGTCGGCTCCGGCAATACAGAGAATAGTAATTGAAAAACATGACAGGGGTCCCCCCCAGTCCATTACCAGGCCCTTTGGGTCTGGTATGAATGTTAAGGGTAACCCCTGCCATTTTTTTCAATGACGTTTATCTGTATTGCCGGGACCCGACAATTAATTAAGAGCGCGAGTAGTTTTAAATTACTTTTTTTCTTTCAATTTTGTGCAGGGAACCAAAAAAAAATGTGTGGAAGTCCCCCCAAATTCCATATCGGGCCCTTCAGGTCTGGTATGGATATTAAGGGAAACCCCGCGTATTTAAAAAAAAATGTGGGGTTCCCCCAAAAAAAACATACCAGACTCTTCAGGGCTGCATTTCTGAGATACGTTACGCCAGCAGAAAAATACGCCGGGCTTTCTGAATCTAGCCCACAGTGTATAAATATATGTACAACACCTGGGATGTATATATATCCTCTACACACTGTAACATTAACTGACTAGCCTGCCTGCTCTATCTACCTGCAAAAAATGACACTCTCTCTGTCCTCTCTTAGCCACCGCAACACACTACACAAGGCCGACCTGCAGGCGGCCTTTTATAGTGTGGGGCATGTACAAAACCCCCTGAGCCATAATTAGCCAAAGCCACCCTGGCTTTGGCCAATTATGTTTCTCCGTTTTTTGCAAGCTGTGATTGGCCAAGCATGCAGGTCATAGTGCATGCTTGGCCAATCATCAGCGCGCAATGCAGCAGTGAATTATGGGCCGTGGCGCGTCACTCGAATTTGGCGCGAATGACCCGTTTTGTTCGTATTTCGACGAACGACCGAACATACGATGTTCGATTAGATCATACGTTCGACTCGAACACGAAGCTCATCCCTACTCCTGTTTTTTCACCTTAATGCATCCTATGCATTAAGGTAAAAAAAGTTCTGGCAGTTACAGGCACCCCAGCCCCCATTTTACTTACCTGAGGCCTGGAGTGTCCCACGACGAGGACACGCTGTCTCTCTGACCAGGGTTCTCGGCTCTTGATTGGATAGATTGAAAGCAGCGCAGCCATTGGCTCCCACTGCTCTCAAACAAATCTATTGATGCAGGTGCCAGGGGACGGGGTAGAGTCCTGCATTCGGTGGCTATGGACGCCAAATGCTGGACTCCGAAGTGCACCCTCAAGGTAACCCCCTGGGAGAGCGCTTCTCCTAGGGGGTTATCTGATGGGGGAGGAGGTGCAAGAGCCTCTGGGGGACCCCAGAAAATGGCATTCAGGGCCACTCTGTGCAAACTGCACAGTAGAGGTAAGTATGACATGTTTTTTATTAAAAAAAAAAAAAATCTTTAGTATCACTTGAACAATATGTGAGGATACCTGAGTTCTGCTTTAAGGACCAATGTTTTGTGTATCCAGACGAAAGTTAAAAGAACCCTTCCTTCTTTCTATTTTTTCAGTATGTTCCCTTATTCATCTTGCATTTAGGTTTAATTAAAGCGGAGGTCCAGGGAAAAAATAAATAAATAAAAGCCAGCAGCTATACATACTGCAGCTGCTGGCTTTTAATAAATGGACACTTGCCTGTCCTGCTGTCCCTCGATGTCGGCACCGCAGCTGACGTTTCCATCAGCTGTCGGGTGCTGCCGCCGCCATTGCGGGCAAGGGAACCCTTTAGTGTAACCTTTTCGGCTTTACTGCGGGAACCCTACTGCGCAAGCGCGAGGCCCTGCTTCAATATCCTCTTAGCCCGGCGGCCAGGGGAGGAGGAGGAGGGAGCCCCACTGTGGCGTCACAGCCACGGCTGGACTCCCAGAAGTGGGAAAGGATACTTGTCAAAGACAGGTATCCTGTATCCCCTTCCCCCAGAAAGATGCCAATTGTGGCACCGGAGGGGGGGAGGAATCCGATGAGCGGAATTTCCACTTTGGGGTGGAGCTCCACTTTAATAATACAATTAGACTCCTGTATCTGGATAACACTGTTTGTAGTCAGAGATATACACATACATACATACACTATATTACCAAAAGTATTGTGACACGGCCTAACCATACATGGCACAGAGATGCTGCCACCATAATCAATGCGCACGGCCCCTAATTTACATGCAGGGTGCCAGACGCATGGATTCCAAATTGTTATTTTATTTTTTAAGCACATGATTAGAGCAGGAGGCACTGCACCCTGAGCCCATCCAGTTATGTGACAATAGCGAATTAATATTCGCTATTGTTTTCCTGATTCTCTTCCTGGCCAGGAAGCGGGTCCTGAGACCCAATTGGTGGAGACTGTATTGGCTGCCAAGGAGGAGGAGACACAGGGGAAGCCGCTGAAAAGCCGCCGTGGAGGAGGAGATGCAGGAAGGATCAAAAGCTGCCTGTGACCTAGATGGGGTAAGTGCCGGGCTGGTGAGTGGATGGACAAGCAAGCGACTGACCGGGGGGGGGGGGTGACTGGTTTGTTTGCTGCCCCCCAAAATGGAGCACCAGCCGCCACTGCTTAGTCCGTAGGGTTCAGTATTGAGTTGGCCCACCCATTGCAGCTATAACCGTTTCAGCTCTTCTGGGAAGGCTGTCCACAAAGTTTAGAAGTGTGTCTATGGGAATATTTGACCATTGTTCCAGAAGCGCATTTGTGAGGTCAGGTACTGATGTAGCTGAGAAGGCTTTGATACTTTACAACTCCTTTAAATGTTGGTCAGAATATTGGTTTAGAATATTCAGAGATGGTCAAATGGGGTGAAATCAAGCCGCTTTAAGCATGTTTAGTTCCAGAACTACTGATTATAATAGTGTGTAATTAATCATATATCTTATAGGTTAATGTATTATGCAACAAACACATTACAATACATAGGAAGGTTTGTATTATTTGAAACCATATTGTACAAGCCAGAATTCATATCTCAAATTATTGGAAAGTAGAAAAACCTTTATGTTCACCGCATGAAAGCATGTTTTTTTTTCAGAAAATGTGTAGTTGAAAGGTTAATTTTAACTTAATAGCATGTAATGCAAATTGTAGCAAGTACACCAGGATTTAGAAAAAAAAAATTACATTAAGAAACAGAAAATGTTCCATTAGAAGCATCTCAATGAAAATAAATCAGAAAAAAGTAAACAACTAATTTAGTCATTAAATGTTGGGTTTCTTTTAGGAATATCAATTTACAATGGAAGCATGCTGATTTAAAACATACAGCATGAACTGTGATGAAGGTTCACTACAAATCAGTCTTCAATTGTTTGTAACAAAAGCACGGTTGAAAAAAAAAAACATAATATAGATACACTACATGACTTAAACAAATAATGTAATGTGCAAATAGCAGCCACTCATAGCAATTGACCAACCTCAAATCATCGTTGATTGATCTAGTTGCAGTAAATTACTAATAAAAAAAACAGAGTTCTAATTAATTACAATGTGTTGCATTAAGGATATTTTTTTACAATGTTATAAAAAATTAAATCACTGAAGCTCTAGTAGTAGATCTAGTGCTTCAGTTGGATATTGTCATCAATAATTCTAACACTTGACAAGGTAAGTTTACATTTTTATAGGATGATTTAGTGTTAAGGACCTAATTAAAGGTTATGTGGTCACACATTAGGGTTAGGAATCAAAGATTATGCCATTAATAGTAACTGTTACATTTTGGCTACACAGTCATGATCAGAAAGATTAATTTGAGCTCAACAGTTTATATCAATACTGTGAAATGATTATCATTGCCTGAAAATAAGCTTGTGTGTAGCCAGCATTGGTACAAAAAAAGTATTTTCATACTGATAAACACTAAAGCTCAGAATCAAGGATTAAGGCCTTAATTAAGGAGTTTAGATTAAAAATAAATTCAGGCTGGGACAAAACAAATGATATGCATGCCAGAATGAACTGGTTGCTGTAATATACTGTAGTAGCTCATGCTACTACAGCTGTGTGGTGTTCTGGCAGAAGTTTGATAGACTTCTCTACTCTGGATATAGAGTCAGTTGTATCACATTTAGGAGAAACCTTGTATTTTTTTCAATGAATACTAGGCTTCCCCTGGTTGGTTGTGGTAGAGGGGCAGACGGACAACACCACAATTTACATATTGGCAAAGCAAAGGAAGCCTTATATTGATTGAAAAATATAAGACTTCTCTGAAAGGTATTATAAATGTTTTTACCTACACCTTGTATTTTTCACTTGCATAAGATGTGCCATGCATGTAATTTTATCGAGTTATTAGTTGCCTTGTACATCCAGCCTATGGTAGAAAAAATGTCACAATCCGCTGTTAGAAATGTATGTGTGTGTTCAAGCCTGATGTTTTTGGTATGGCACTGCACAGGTTAAAGCATGGCCTCTGTTTGTAGTGTAAGAACTAAAATTTTCTGTGAAAAAACCATATATCCCACAATCCCTGTGTTTCTCAACATAGTGTTGTACAGGTGAGAACTAAACAGTAATTAGATCTGACCAAGCCACAAACAGGACAGAGCAATTAACAGAGAACTCACATTGTAGCTGGAAGACATATGTTTCATCACATTAGTACTCCCAAATTTGTGAGTGAGCGAGTGAGTGAGTGAAAAACTTGTATAGCGCTACAAATGCAAACTGAACCGCCTAAAGGCAATTGGTATCCATTTCCTTCTAGCTTTCAGAATAGGTGGGTCTTGAGTTTTTTCTTAAAGGCCTGGTGATCAACTTCTGTTCGGATATTAGTTGGTAATGCGTTCCATAGTTGAGGTCCTTGGACTGCAAATCTCCGTTCTCCTTTGGTCTTGTAGTGGGCCATGGGGATTTGTTGTCGATTTTGGTTAGTTGATCGAAGAACGTGATTGGGGTTGTGGTTTTTTATTTTCTCACATAAATATTAAGGGGCCATTCCTTGTATTCATTTGTGCGTCAGGCAGAGGGCCTTAAATGTGATCCGGTCCTTTATAGCCAGCCAATGGAGGGACCTCAGGGAGGGAGTAATTGATTCCTAGGGTTTTTTCCCTGTTACCAGCCTTGCCGCCGTGTTCTGGACGATTTGTAGATGCGCAATCTGGTATTTTGGGAGTCCCAGGTAAAGGGAGTGATACAACACAGAGGAAATGGCAAGACATGCATGGCATGTTGACCCCAAACAACAAGTTTCCCACCCCTTTGGATAGGCTAGCTGCAGCAATACAATAGCATAGGGGAATCGATCAGCCATGACACTACAGACTGCAACAAGAACATATGAGCCATCATTACAAGGTAAAACAAACTGGAGGTCAATTGGATACAACTGACTCTGGCATTGTGCTTTATACTGCTGCCAGAACACAGCACCACCCACAGTACATAGTACAAGCTACCACAGTAAATTACGGCCTAAGCAGCAGTCAGTCCATTCTAGCATGCAAATAATTTGTTTGGGGCTAAAGGTTACGTTTAAAGTATATGTAAAGCATTTTCTTGTTAAAAAAAAAAGTATACCACTGTCTTTTTTTATTTATTTATTTTGAAATCTGTGTGTAATTAGGATAATTTCTATTTACTTCCTCTTCTGTAGTCTCAGCAGGAAGTAAGATGATATCGTTTCAATCTAAGGGAATTTTCTTCTTAGACAACGTTCACAGGGACAAGTGTTCCCATTGGAAAAATTTCCCTCTGATACTGTTCTTGTGGTAAATCTAAATTTTGGCTGGGCCCTTACTTTTATTGGCAGTGAGATTGGTGATCAGGAAAATTGAAAAAAGAGAGTGAATCTCCCCAACCGGAACAGAGACGGCAATAAAATTTAGAAGTTTTGCCTTTAGTTATACTTTAAGCATTAAATACCTAACATTGGTTGAATGTTATGGTCAAGTGCTAGGAATACATTAAATGTTAGGTAAAGCTTAAAAATCTTCATGGGTTACTTTCGTTATTACAATGTATGGTTTTTGTACCTTTCTTGTGCCTCAGTGCTGACATGTGTACGCTACTTGCCTTTCAGTGATGATACTCTGTGTATTTCTCATGTATGCTGATTTATATTACTGTATCTGAATTTCTTTTATTCTTGGCACAATAAAACATTTTTCTGATTTAAAAAAAAAAAATCTTCATGGACGTTGTTAGACACTATGGGGTTAATGTACTAAAACTGGAGCGTGCAAGATCTGGTGCAGCTCTGCATAGAAACCAATCAGCTTCCAATTTTTTTTTTTGTAAAAAGCTAAATTGAACAAGCTAAAGTTAGAAGCTGATTGACTACCATACACAGTTGTACCAGATTTTGCACTCTTCAGTTTTAGTTAATCAACCCCTAGATTTTCTTTAGTGACAAGCACAACTATCACAAAAGAAAAGCAATCATTATACTATCCTCATTAATGTAATTGTATTTTTTATGTAATTGAAGGAGAGCTGTCCTTTTTTTTAATATTGTTTTTAAAACTGCTATCAAATTAGTGATATGATATGATAGACAAAAATATATTCTGTTTCAAAATAATTTATTTGTTGTTACTATTATGAGTAGTAGTATACAATTGTATGGTCAATTTTCTTTTATTGAAATTGCATTAATAGTATATGTTCACATTCTGCTAGATTGTCCTTATAAATTATGAACAAATGATATACAATATTATGCCACTTGATTTTGACAGGGCTGAAATTATCCAATTGAATTTTCACTGTCTGCATGTTCAAACTTATTCTGACAAGTGACATACACTTGAAAATTGAGTACATATTTTTCCATTTTCTTTTTTTTTTATATATATATATATATTTATATAACCAGTCTAACATATCTGAAATGCACATTCAGCCATCTCTTCCTTCAGTTTTTGTTTTCTTGATATGACAGTTATTTTCTCTGAAATTCTCAGTGACACTTTCTAGGTAATTCCAAGTGTCACAGTGTAATTTATTTTCCACATAATTCCCATGTGAGGGTTTCTTTACATGTTACATACCGTACTGGCACAAATTGGCCCAGGTCTTCTTTTCTTGCATGTCACACATCAGATGTGAAGTGTGATAGAATATGTATAATTTATGTTCTTAAGGAAAATTTAACAGTGTTAGGTACAGAGCTGACTAAATCTAGCACAGCAAGTTTAAAGCAGTGGCAGTCATGTGATTTAAACTTTAATAAGGTATTTTTGTTTACATTGTTTTATATAAATTCTGTTGTTTGGAAGTAACCTCCTCTTTGAAAAACGTTAAAGTGGTTGTAACCCTAAAAAAAAGAGAGCTCCTGTTCTCTTATAGCAGATTTTTTAAATATGCTGATTGCTGATCTATAAAATAGGAGAGAATGCCCACATCCTCAATTTGGACAAGCGCCATTAGAGGGTTTATTTTTTGTAGCTTTTCCTTATAGTGGATTAATCAGCACAGTGCTTGTGTTGTCTAATAGACATGTGCATTAGTTTTCGACCAAATGCATTTTTGTCCAAATTTCGGGTATTTTCGTTTTCATTTTAATAAATTAAAACAAATGCGTAGAATCTGAAATCCGAAAGATTTGACATAAAAATATGCTTTATTTTCATTTTTGTTGCTACAACAGTTGGATATAGATAGGACATTCGACATGACGGTGACAATAGCAATCTGTGTCTATCAAACCTGTGGTCGAATGTGCCTAACCTAACTCTATTAGTCCAAGATTATTCAACATAGAGAGAAAAGATTCAACATTATAGACACAGTGTTGGGGTAAACCATCTCTGACGCAAGGAGAAAGCCCAGGGTTACCCTTTGACGTGTACAGGTGACCCCACCCCCTCTGACGCATCACAGGAAACCCGTGTTGCGCAAGAGGGGGCAGGGTCACCAGTACACGTCAATGAATAACCCCCAGGCTTTCTCCTTGGGTCAGAGAGGGGGCGGGGTCACCCGTGCACATGATGTGTGGCCCCCGCCCTCAGCTATAAAAGAGCTGTCAACCCGGCAGAGCGTCATTCAGCTGGGCGCCTTCTATGAGGCGGTATTGTTCGTAGCAGTGGGGGGTTTTTCTGTATCGCTTGAGAGTGGATTAAATTGTTGAAAACTTTTTTTCTTTTTTCTTTTTAATATAGGACTTATCCCAAACTGTCTCCTGTGGTTTTTAAAATGTTGACATTTTTTTTGTGAAATGGTAGGAGTACAATGTACCCCATTACCAATTCACCCCCTTTTTTAACGGGGGCTTCCAGATTCCGATAAGCCCCCCGCCTGCAGACCCCCACAACCACCGGGCAAGGGTTGTGGGGATGAGGCCCTTGTCCCCATCAACATGGGGACATCCTCCCCATGTTGAGGGCATGGGGCCTGGTACGGTTCAGGAGGGGGGGCGCTCTCTCGGCCCACCTCTTTTCCTGCGTCCTGACAGGTTGCTTGCTTGCATAAGGGTCTGGTATGGATTTTTGGGGGGACCCCACGCCATTTTTTTTATTTTGGTTTGGGGTTCTCCTTAAAATCCATTTTTGGGAGAAACCCATGCCATTTAAAATAAAGTTGCACAGGGTTCCCCTTAATATCCATAACAGACCTGAAGGGCCTGATATGGAATTTGGGGGGCCACCACACATTATTTTGGTTCGAGGTTCCCCTTAATATTCATACCAGATGGTAATGGACTAAGGGGGAACCCATGTTGCTTTTTTTCAATGACTTTAACCTGTATTGCCGGGACCCCACAATTCATTTTAGCCGCAAGAAGTTTTAAATGACTTTTTTCCTTTAGAAATTTCATTTTGTGCAGAGAATTTTCTAAGCATGGGAAACATGTGCTACTTTACAGGCATACTACAGACAACCCCCAGGTACGAAATTTAAAGGGACATTTCACTTTTAAAATCACTGCTCCAGAAAAAACAAATGTTTTTAAAACTTTTTTTTTCATTGATACATGTCCCCTGGGGCAGGACCCAGGTCCCAAAATACTTTTTATGACAATAACTTGCATATTAACCTTTAAAATTAGCACTGTTGATTTCTCCCATAGGCTTTTAAAGGGTGTTCCGTGGCTTTACGAATTTGCCACAAACACCCCAAATTGTTCCCTGTTCAGCGAACGGGTGAACAGCCAATGTCGAGTCAAACTCATGTTCGACCCGAACATAAAGCTCATCCCTAAATATCAACATGGATGGAAACTTCTAAAATGGACACTGCAATAAACTTGGAACTATAAAATGCCCCTAAAAGGCATTTTTTTTATTCCCCTAATGAACATCCAACAAGTTAATCACCTTATCCAGCGACATAGATCCAATCATGATGAGCTTTGCCTTACAATGTTGACCCTGTTGACATGATGACCCACTGTGCCCAAGGATCTTCACCCTTTCTTTACAAACAGGAGAAAATTAAGATCTGTAATTTAGAGGTGGTAGTTGTACCACTTTTAAATTACATTTCCCTTTGTTTGCTGATGAACAGAAGCCCATTGGATCTGTCATTTAGCAGTAGTGCTGCTACCATTGTTGAATGATCCTTAGCCACTGTTTGTAAACACAAAATGCGATATGAAGAGTTCTCTTCAGCAAAATAAAGACAAACAGTCCATAGTCCTGGTATAAGGAAGACCACACAAAATGGCTCACTGCCAGAATCTTTATCCCACACTGGGGTTAGGGTTCCCATGTGATTTGGGGTACAAGACAAGGCACAGGAGTCTCAGTCTCCAGGTAGTCCACACAATCTCAGTCGTGAACCATTCCACACAACGTTACAGACCCATACTGATTCCTTCTTGCTGCTTGTCAGGATTCCCTTGAGGTGTCTCAACCCCTTCGGGCCCAAAGTCCTTATAATTAGGATTTGGAGGTCTCCCCCTGCCCCCCCAAAGTTTTTCTGAACCTCGGAATTCCCAGTCCTAAATGTGTACTTACTAACATGAGAGTACTATAAATCAGTCCTCTCCTCTTTAAGTGGACTACCCTGGAACCCCTGAATACTAAAATATGCATACCAGTCATCCTTCTTAAAGAGACCAGAACTCAAATAATGAGGAATATACCTGCTGTTCAGGACACATGCTTGGCGCCCTGTACAGGGTCTTACATCTCAAAGTTAAAGGCAGCTTTAAGGCATTTTGCAAACATGTTACCTAACATTGCCCTTAATTACATTTAAAAGCTGAAATGCTGAATGGATTTTTTTTTCTTTACATTGGTACATGTTTTTCATTGCAGTACCCAGCTCTCCCTACCCTCTTTTACCAAAAATCTTGCTCCCCCAAACTTTAATGGGGTTTGGCAATGTTTGAGTTTAGTGGAGTTTTTTCTGGGCTTACCAAACCTACTTAGACATAAACCTTACCCAGTTTTCTCATCACTACAAGTAAGATCGAGCCACTGTATTGTAAGTGCCATCTTCTAATTTTATTTATAAAACTTTGTTTTTATCCGCACCATCCACTGCAGTTTGTCTTTCTCTCCTTCTTAAAACTACCTGTTTTCTACCGGTTTTCCTACCTACTCTGTGCTACCTGTTCTTAACTATCAGGTACCTTTGCATTACCAAGACTGTCTCTCTCACTATAACATACAACATTTTCACATTTTATTTTATCCTACGGTACCTATAAATGATTACAATATTTGGGGAGATGGCCATAAAATAATTGCTATTTGTATGGCCCACTGGCAACTATGCAAGTACGCTGCTTCACAGTTATTTTGTCAAATACTGTTTGGAAGAGAAGGAAGGTGCAGTTATTGAAGTCTTAACAGTTCCATTGTCATCTTCATGGGTGGTCATCAGCACTTGTTTGCCTCACCATAGATGGACAAATGTTATAGCCTGCTCCTGAGAAGGATAAATGTTGTTATTTGTATAATAATCTAAGTGCTCTGCAATGTTACAAAGCTCTCAATTCCCAAAGCATACATTATGTCACTGTCATTCCCTGTTAAAGATTCTATTAAATTACATTTTTCTTAATTATTTAGTAGCATTGAATGAACCTCCTAGCTAATAGTTCATGTAATCCAATCCCAACATATTTAGAAGAGAGGCAGCGATGTTGGAGCATGTGATCGGGTAAGGAAAACCACTGCCACTGACCACCAATAAAAGGCAGGTTGGTTAGTTATCACTGCCACTGAGCACTAATGGAAAGGGGGGTTAAATATTATTGCCACTGAGCATCAATAAAAGAGAAGTTATGGTGGGATTAACCATTACTGCCACTAAACACCAATGAAAGAGGGGTTTATTTTTAAAGTCACTGATAACCTATGAAAGAGCGGTTTGAATATTGCTGCCACTGACCACCTATGAAAGAGTGATTATTAACATTGCCATTGACCACCAATAAAAGTAGGGATGTATTATTCCTGCCATTGACTACCAGTGCCATTTTTTTTATATTAGTGCTATCACTAACAGCAGTGGAAGGATGTTACTTTTACTGCCATTGACAAAAGGGACAGGGATTACTTTACTTCCATTTTCTCCCCAGTGCACCCCAGGCCTTATTTTTTCTAAAATATAGCAAATCAAAGATTGAAAATTGCCTAGATATGAACAGTGCACCATAAATTGACACTATTGACAACAGCTGCTTTTTGGCCACAGCCACTCACCCACGCTGAGTATGGGTCCATTTTCTTTTCATAAGCTTCAAGGTGTCCCTCCTAATTGATTTAAAATGTTTGCAACTATAATAGTTCCCTTTTTTTGAACTTATTACAAATGACTTGATCCCTTAAATCTGCCCCATTCACAGACTCTTTTTTAGCATTAAAGGTATTTTTCAACATGTAAAGTTACAGGGTTACCAGAAATACAGATACAACTTTGATGTTCTCCTTGGTTATAACATGATAGATATATATATATATATATATATATATATATATATATATATATATCTAATGCTTATACTGTATTGTATGAAAGTAGCATACAGAGAAATTTACAGTGTTAATCCCTGGAGTCCCAGAAAATGAAATATATGTGACACCTGACAATTTGGTTCAGATATTTTAGAAAACATATACAATGTGTGTGTGTGTGTGTGTGTGTGTGTGTGTGTCTTTATGTACCTTTGCCAACATACTATATGCAGCACTATAACAAACCAGATTTGTGGCAACATGAAATGCAGACCTATGCTAGCCAAATTATCGTTCCATGTATTTTTCTTTCTAAATACATTAACAAAGGGAAAGGAAATGTCACTGTGTAAGGCCTATGCAACATGAACAATGCTGTACTCCTTTTATTTTGGATTCACAAAGCTGTGGAAAAGAAAAAAACAAAGAGAACATTTGAAGCTATGCTTGCACTTTCAGCTGAAGAGATTATTACTAGTCTAAAAAGAGCTCCATTTCAGATACAGTAGTCAGTCTTTCCGCTGAAAGATAGAGCACATGTAGTACATTCCCATTCACTTTTCTGATCACGTAGGTCACATCTCCAGGAAATATGGATATGGATTTAAAGGAACATCCCCGTCAAACATGAACATTTTAAATTTAAACTGACACAGGCATAGAGCCTGCCTGCTGAGTGACTCTAATTTACATTTTAGTGTTCAAATTCCTCACCTGGCTTTTCATCTGCATCATAACTTCACAGTGGCAATGCAGTACAGATACATATCTTTCAGCACAGAACAATCAGCACACGTATAGGGATTAATTGCAGCTGTCCCTGGTGCAGGATGAAGTGGACATGAAGAACATGAGATTAGTTTAGTGCTCGAGTTTAGTATAGGGGTCATGTGAGTTTAGTGTTGGGGACATGAATTTGAGGAGCCTAGTTTTATGGTTAGGTTACAATTTAAAGGTTGTTAAATTCTCAAGGTAATTAAAGTAACGGTACATTCTAAAGGTAAAAGTGCGAAATGTTAGGGGGTTAATTTTAAAGTGTTATTGTTAAGTGTTAATGAATAGGTAAAATACCATTTTGCTGCCAACTAGCAACATAAGCCTATCTTCCTCCCTTAAAGCTCTGTACTTCCATTCACCTACTTATTCATATGTATGTCTGCACATGTGCAGTAGAATCACATAGACTTCCATTAGAGGGAGGAGAGGTGTGTTAACCTCATCCCCTCTGTATTCCTCTTGCCGGTTCTTATCTCAAGCAAGTGCTGAGAGTTGAGTCAGGGGCTTACTTTTAAGGAATCTGTCATCCTTCTAGGTAACGAACGTATCAAGCAGCAATGAAGGGGGGGAACCCTGTTCAACATCTCAGCTAGTCTTACAGGGCACCTAGGAAAAACAGACAAAGTACTAGACATGTGCATTTGTTTTTTGTCTGAATGCATTTTCGTCCGAATTTTGGTGATTTTCGCGTTCGTTTTAACAAACGATAATGAACGTGCAGAATCCAAAATCCGAAAGATCCGACATAAAAATACTTTATTTTCGTTTTGTTGCAACAAGAGTTCGATATAAATAGAAGATTTGACAGTGCCAATAGCGATCTGTGTCTATCGAACCTGCAGTTGAATGTGCCTAACCTAACACTATTAGTCCAAGATTATTCGACATAGAGAGAAAAGATTCGACATAGAGAGAAAAGATTCAACATTATAGAGACATCAGATTCAAAGAAGCAGCTAAAAACATTTAATCGCCACGAGCGGACATTTATGGTTTAATGCCCCGCCCATAGGCTATAGAAGTAATTCTAATGTTGGTTGACTAGTAATATTAATTAATAAATATAATTATTACTAGTCATACAACATTATAATACTTCTATAGCTTGTAAGCAGAGCATTCGAACAGAAATGTTGGGGCATCATACAGTTTAGCTGCTTTGTTGAATCTTCTTAGAACGTTCGACAGACACCATAAGCATTCAATTGACAGATTCGACCTTAATTCGGATTTTCACACAAATGCATTTTTAACTAAACAAAATAAATAAAAATGAATTTTGGGAGTAACTAAATACATTTATTTTTCGGACGAAAACGAAATTCCGAAAGGAAATATTTCAGTGTGCACGTGTCTACAAAGTACTGTAAGTACTTTATCTCATAAGTTGCCGAATGCTGTAAAATATGATACTTCCTCTTTAAGATATAAACTCTTTATTGAATGAAGCAATTCATCTGCTGTGAAAGCACTGATTTGGTCTTTATGTGAGTCAAAAATATAAAAATAAACTAATTTCATGAAGAAGGCGCAGAACATTACTTATTTCCACATATTAGAATATATTTCTCTAATATAAGTCACGTTTTACACCTTCAAGATAATTGATGGAAACAGAAAGTGAACTTCTAGCATGACTTCACAAAACAAATAGAAAGCCGGTATTTTAATTAGTTAGAACTGAAACAGATTCAGTTCTGAAACAGCGCCCAACTGCAGATCTGGAGGCAAGCAGATAATAAGGAATAAAATTCTATAGAACAAAGAGATACAAATGATCCTTTAGGACTAGGATACATGTAAATGAACCAATGACAGGATATATCAAAAGCATCTTTCAGAGAAGGTCTCGATATCTATACAACCATATATTAATACTAAATCACCATCCAGTGCAGCCAGCTTACTTGAGGATGAATCTGGGCTCCCAAAACATGTATGAAACAAATATAAAAATGCAGCTCAAAGGTCTGAGAGTGTAGTAGTTAAGGTTTAATATTATAAATGCTAAAAGTTAAGAACTCACTCATAAACATGGGATTTGGATTTGGCAAGATGACAACGCTCAAGAGAGGCCAATATCCCTTGCAAAATCTCCCTCATCCCGGCCAGGGGCAGTCAGCACACATCAAACAGCCTTGGGGGGGAAAGAGAGAAAAAAAAGTGCTCAAGAGAACCATTGTGCAAATTCCAATTGTCAGGACGCCACCCACTTGTTAGAAAACAAGAATTATGCAGAAATGCATATAAAATATATAAAACATATTAAAAATAAGAAATCGATACATTTTCCCATTAAATCTTAATAAGTATGTTGTTACTAAATTACTAAATCCATATTATGACAGGATACAAACAATGATAAAAAGTAAAAAATAATAATTAATGACAACCAACCAATGTCAAATGATAGTAAGAACATCAAAGGCACTGTTCACATCTAGCGACTTGGTGTTGCGGGTGGAATCACTGTGATTCTGCCACGATTCCAAATCTCACTGCAATGTTGGCAAAATGCAGCATGCGTGTTTGTGTGCCATTCATTTTTAATGGCACCTAAAATTTGGTGCGATTTTGCTGCAATTCTTGTGCAGAAAACCACATTGCGCTGAACTTGCTCCTCTTCTCTGCCACCGCTATCAGCAGCATCCCTTCCACGCTGAGCTCCACGAGAGTCGGCAGTGCAGAGGATCGTCTATATGGACAGCTTTACCCCGGATGCCTGCATACTTAGATGTGCCTCTTTTAATAATTAATCATGTGAGTTGCTAAATGTTGTACCTTTATTAAATGTAACCATATTGCTATACTTAGAGGTTCCTCTCTTCTCTTTTATACTCAGTTGCTACTCTAAATGCAAGACATTGCTCGTTTATCAAGTTAAAATTTATTTAAAAAATGTGCTCATCTTGTAAAACATGCTGACCAAGGTTTTACTGTATAAAAACATACATAATGCATGTGACAAAATAAAAATATGGGGGAAATCCTATAATACACCAAGGCCTAGTGGGTATTTGGTCAGGTGGTTTCACTGGGATGAAATGTGATGATATTATACTGCTTCTGTAATGTAATCCAATAGTATGCGAGTTGGAAAACGCATTTTGCCAGCATAGAAATAACATGAAGGCCTCTGATTCTGTGCCCAAATACAGCTGCACTCTTCGGGGCAGATCCACAAAAGGATTACGCTGGCGTATCTATTGATACGCCGGCGTAATTTTAAAATTCCTGCATCGTATCTTTGTTTTGTATCTACAAAACAAGATACGACGGCATCTCGGAGGGATCCGACAGGCGTACGTCTTAGTACGCCGTCGGATCTTAATGTGCAATATTTTGGCGGCCGCTAGGTGGCGTTTCCATAGAATTCCACGTCAAGTATGCAAATTAGCTATTTACGGCGATCCACGAACGTACGTCCCTCCGGCTCATTTTTTTTACGTCGTTTTCGTTCGGCTTTTTTCGGCTTATAGTTAAAGCTGCTATATGGTGGCGTTCTCAATGTTAAGTATGGCCGTCGTTCCCACGTCCAATTTTGAATTTTTTACGTCATTTGCGTAAGTCGTTCGCGAATAGGGATTTGCGTAGAATGACGTCACTGTCGTAAGCATTGGCTGGTTCCGGTTTAATTTGGAGCATGCGCACTGGGATACCCCCACGGACGGTGCATGCGCAGTTAAAAAAAAATGTTGTTTACGTCAGGTCACAACGTATTTACATAAAACACGCCCCCATTACATCCATTTGAATTCATCGCCCTTACGCCACCAAAGATACACTACGCCGCCGTAACTTACGGCGCAAATTCGTTGAGGAATCGAACAAAAAAAATAAGTTGCGGCGGCGTAGTGTATCTTAGATATGCTGCGCCCGGCGGATTCTTACGCGCAGGTACGTGGATCTGCCCCTTCAGCTGCAATAGTTTTGAAGTAGCTAGACTGCCTATCTAAAGCCAAAATTGGGATTCACCACTTACACAGCAAACATTTTATATGTAATACTTGTAAATTATAGTAACCTATAATATTATGGTATTTAATTGGAGAATTAAGCATTATAATCCCTTGACTTTGACTTTAAAACTTTACAAACATACCAGATCTGCACTTTTATAATCATATAGATTTTTGTTACTTGTTTTGTCTTTAATTTTGGCCTTTTTTGCTTTACTTGATGGAAGACCTAACTTTCTATAATGAGGATAACAAAGAGCAATGTAATAGCATAGAAGTATCCAGCAGAGACAGAATCCATTCTGTTTAATAAGCAAAATGAAATGTAGGTCAGTCATACATTCAGCCACACAAAGATGGATGCTGAAGCTTTTCATTTGCACAGCTTGGAGAACAGCATGTCACATAACATTCCCAGTGTGCAGATTTTTAAACTGATAATTAAATTCACCAGAATTTACATTTTGATCACTACTGCTATTACCTACAGTTAATAGAATTAGCTGACTGTTATCTGATCCAGTGCAAATGCAATCTGACGTATAATTTATCTTGTCTCCACCATTGAGAAATGCTAGTAAACCATGAGTAATATGTATGTTCACTATAAAGAACAGGATTTCACACACTAACAAAATTTTGATACTTTTAGATAGAGTGGCATTACATATATTGGGGCCCCATAGGAAAGTAATTTTAGTGACCTTAGCATCTCAATACAAATAAAAATGGTGAACTCTAAGGACGGGTTCACACCTATGTGAATTGTTTGCGGTTTAAACTGCATCTAATTTGCATAACATTATAAAATACATTGATGTCAATGAGGCTGGTTCACATATGTGCGTTTTCTAGGCATTGAGGTGCGGCTCACGTGCAAATTCAGGCCCATTATCTATGGGCACGCATCTGATTCGCAGATGTGTTCATTTCTCTTCAGGATTTCTCTCATTCACCTCAATACACTTCCCCCCTCCCCTCTCCCAGGTCTCCAAATTCACAGCTAAAACGGAGATGATCTGCTGAACGGTTCTCTTATCTCTTTGCAGAGATAAGAGAGCTGAAATTTGCACTGCACTAGTGTGAATCCGGCCTAAAAGAAAATGAAGTTGTCAAAGAAATTTGGCATAGGTGCATGAACTGTATGGAAAACTATGTAATTAAAGTGATCAGCTAAATGCAAACTTTTCTAAAATGGTTTGCTAAATACAACTATATATTATGGGGCCTGAAGTTTGCACGTTCTTCCTGTGCCCACACTCCAAAGACATGCTGGTAGGTTAATTGGCTCCTTTCTGAATGTATGACTGTTAGGGACTTTAGATTGTAAGCTCCTTGAGGGCAGGGACTAATGTGAATGTAATATATATATATATATATATATATATATATATATATATATATATATACCGTATTTATCGGCGTATAACACGCACAGGCGTATAACACGCATCCTAACTTTAAGAGGGAAGTGTCAGGAAAAACATTCCACGGCCCCCTGCGTATAACACGCAGGCACAAAGTGAGTGTTATATGCCAAAAAATACAGTATATAGAAACACCTGTAATAAAATAATAATAATGGGCCTTAAATTGTTTGCTTTTTTTGGTAGACTGACAGGGGTCCTCCCTTAGGATTTTTTTTTTTTTTTTTGCTATCTGTGTCCTGTAGGGAAGATTTCCTTCCACTTCCTGCCCCATAGCCAAAACAAGAAGTGAGAGGAAATTCCTCCAAAGTGAGGAAATCTCAGCATGTCATCAGGGTTTCCAGAACTAGTGTCCCCATTGGAAGATGTCCCCTCTAGTACTGTTCTGGTGCCAACCAAAAATTTGAGATTTTATTTTACTATCACTTTTTATGATAACTGTAAACAGGACAAATAGAGAAGGCACATCTCCCTAACTGGGGGGAACCGGTAAGAAATACAAACTTAAAAGTTGCTCCCATTAATATCCCACATATAGATGGCGTAATCTCTTAGGCCCTGTACACACGACCGGTTCATCCGATGAGAATGGTCCGACGGACCGTTTTCATCGGTCCACCGCTGAAGTGGCCTGATGGTCTGATGTGTGTACATACCATCAGTTCAAAAACTGATCGGGTCAGAACGCGATGATGTAAAACACACGACGTGCTGAAAAAAACTAAGTTCAATGCTTCCAAGCATGCGTCGACTTGATTCTGAGCATGCGCGGGTTTTGAACCAATGCTTTTGTGTACTAATCATCGGTTTGGTCCGATTAGTCAGCGGTCCATCGGTTCGATTTTAAAGCATGTTTTAACATTTTGGACCGAAGGACAACAGACCGATGGGCTATACACACGGTCGGTTTGGACCGATGAAACTGAACCTCTGTCCATTCTCATCGGTTTTGTCCGACCGTGTGTACGCGGCCTTAGATTTATATTAATCTATAAGCAAGTTCATGATGAAGGTAGGTTAAGTTAACCGGTACCAGTATTCCTCAGGCATTTAATTTAAATATATTCAAACTCCTGATTTTTCCTTTCTTTTGTTTATTCCCGCTACCATTCCTAACCTACACTCCATTCACCCTTCCCCACCCTAGATCTTCCTATCCCACCCCTACCTACTATATATCTTTGGTCTGAACTCTGTAATGCCTCCCTTATTGGATTCATTGTACCCTTATTGATGAGTGAATGGCATTATCGGTTAATGTTTTTGCTACTCATATTGTACTGTACAAATTTTCAATAAAGATCAATATTTAAAAAAAATGACAGGTGTTTTAATCCCTCTCCACACTATCCACAGCTAAAAAAAAGTTTTCCTGTAGTTCCAATTGAAATTAAAAGCAGTATAGTGACCCTAACTTCTTAACTTCTTTTTTTAAAGTAATAACAATAACAGAGGCGTGTATATTACTCATACTATGGAGTGTTTACATGGTGTAAAGATTTCAGATGAAATTAAAAGTTAGCGTCTGACACAAGTAAATTGTGACTTATTAGCAACCTAAAGCTCAACTCCTGTCTTCAGGCTGCGGTGAACAACACCAGAAAGAAGGTGAGTATTGCAGCCAGAGCTGAAATTTTAAGTCGCTGGAGCACAGTTAAAAAACAGGACACACACTGGGCTTTAAAAGAAAATTACAAAGTGATCAATTGCAGAATGTTATGTTTTCATTTGTGGCACTAGTCAAGCAAATATTCCCAACATTTTATTTAACATTTTACTGTAAATTATACACTGAATATAGTTTGCAATTGTTTAGTGCTGCTGCACACCCTTGATGATAATCAGTGAGGGTAGCCATTTATGAGAGGTTTACATGTATGAGTACACTATTAACTATTATTATATAGCAGCAAGAAGTGCAAGAAAGTTTAAGCCATTCAGCTCACAACATTCCCTATGTCCCATGCAACAAGTGGCACTTAGTTACATTAACCACTTGCTTACTGGGCACATAAACCCCCTTCGTTCCCAGGCGAAATTTCAGCTTACGGCACTGCGTCGCTTTAACTGACATTTGCGCGGTCGTGCGACGTGGCTCCCAAACAAAATTGATGTCCTTTTTTTCCCCACAAATAGAGCTTTATTTTGGTGGTATTTGATCACCTCTGCAGTTTTTATTTTTTGCGCTATAAACAAAAAAAAGAGCGACAATTTAAAAAATATATATATTTTTTATACTTGTTGCTATAATAAATATCCCAATTTTTTTTAAAAAAAACAATTTTTTTTCTCAGTTAAGGCCGATACGTATTTTTCGACGTATTTTTGTAAAAAAAATAAATCGCAATAAGCGACTGGTTTGCGCAAAAGTTATAGCGCCTACAAAATAGGGGACAGAATTATTATTTTTTTTTTATTATTTTTTTTACTAGTAATGGCGGCGATCTGCGATTTTTATTGGGATTGCGACATTATGGCAGACACATCGGACACTTTTGCCACAAATTTGGCGCCATTCACATTTATACAGCGATCAGTGCTATAAAAATGCACTAATTACTGTATAAATGTGACTGGCAGTGAAGGGGTTAACACTAGGGGGTGAGGAAGGGGTTAAATGTGTATCCTAGGTGTGTTCTAACTGTGTGGGGGGAGGGGGGTGACTGGGGGAGGTGACCGATGCTGTGTCCCTATGTACAAGAGACACAGATCGGTCTCCTCTCCTCTGACAGCACGTGGAGCTCTGTGTTTACACACAGAGCTCCACGTCCCTGCTGTCTTACCGACGATCGCGTGTACCCGGCGGACATCGCGGCCGCCAGGTACATACTGGGACAGTGTTTACCCGCTGCGCACCCCCCAGTGGCGCACGCGGGTAATGCTTTTAAATGACGTCCAAAGACGTCCAGTTGGCACTTGAGAGCCACACTGTTGACGTCTTTTGTCAATAGCGCGGGTCTCAAGTGGTTAAAAACTGTAACCAACTGACCAAATTTAAGCTTTGTGTACAGGATTCTGATGAAAATGTTCCCATAATATCTAATACTGGATACTTTTTTTTTTATGAGCTTAGGGGTCTGTAAAGTACATTACTTTGCTTTTTCCTTGCTGTACCTTGCTGTTTTACAGCGCTTTCACTGCTTGCTGTACTCAATGATAGCCTGAAATGGATGTCAAAGAACACAAAACCATACAGATTGTCTAAGAAGCCCTTGGCTGTGCAGCATGCTTGATGCTGTGTCAGGCTTGTTTCTTCCTGTTTTAATGGGAAAAAGCAAGCTTTGAAAAATGCTTGAGCAATAAAGGATCATCTCAATGACACTCTTATGAAGAAAGTAAGATATAGGTCTATATCTAAACTGGAAACAATGGTTTCATTGAGGCATGCATAGAGTGCTATCATCAAATATAAGGCTAAGAGTGCTATTAAGTCCTTCAATAAATACAATTATAAAGGCATACAGTGTGTGTGTAAGGAGCAGGGGGGGGGGGGTAAAAGATGGTTGAGGGTGAGGGGTTGTAAGGCTGTACACCTGCCTGGAACATTCAGCATAGGTCACAGCTGAACCAAACTTGTAGGTGGGCACTGTGACTGCCAGCTCAGTTAGGATACAGCAGCATTGGAGCATTGAACAAAACAGCTTGCATTTTGCCACGGATGTATGCCTTACACAGCCCTCACCTATATACAGAGTGAAAAGCATTAACATGAGTGCATTGGCCTGAAAGAAGGAGTTTCAGATGAAGAGGGAGTACAGCCCACACCTCTTGGCTTTCTTATTTTCTCCAGAGTTGGCTCACCATTTCTAGCTCCTAGCTGACAGGAGTAGTGATGCTGATGTCACTACTCCTGTTAGCCTATATTTGTAGAGACAGTAACCTATTACCAATATTGCAAATCCTACCCCCCCCTTCCCCCAGCATCTTTTGTATATAAAACATGAAAAATTGCTGACAAAGTACACTTTTTATTGACACTCTCAAATATAGCAGACTGTCTAGCTCATACTTAAATATTAAATATTTTAAAGATCAAAAAGAGTGTGTAAAGGTTAAAAACAACATCGCCAAGTAAACATCTTTTCTATATACATAAAAACTTAAAGGTGATCCTGTTTATTATATCTATTGCACATAGGTCCTGTCCCCACAAAGTATTCATACATTTTTTGTGTCAAGAAAACTACCTTAAAGTTTATGTCAAGGCAAAAAAAAATATGCAATATACCTCTGCAATACATGCAACCTTTTATTGTTTTATTATTTTAGTCCAGATTTACATTGGTACAACACGACTGTTGTACGATTGTCATCCTATTTTGCCCTGCAACATTGGTCCTACATCAGCCCTACATAGGTCCTACTTCCTTTCGACTTAAATGAACAAGATACGATTTTGCTCCGACTTTGAGATAGTCTGACTTGTCCTTTGGCCAATCAAAACAATCTCAGTGTGACATAAATACATTTTACTGCTGTAATCACCATGTTGGATGTCACAAGTTGGATGGTTAGGACAAGGATCTTACTTTGAGGAGGAACCTTTATCAAAGTTGGACCGACTTGTGTTTGATCAGTTAAGATGGCTCTCATAGGGAATCATTGATTTATACACGTCATGTGACAAGTGCTCCCAATGTCGGGGCGTATGTCGTACCAGTGTGAACCTGGCCTCAAAGGCTAAGTTCACCTTTGGAACTAGCTACATGCTGAGGGTGGAACATGTAACATGTTCCACTTCCTTCATCCTCCCCCCTCCCCAACAAAGGGCAGAGGATCCTTTCCCTGCACCTACTGTCACAATTTCAAAACAGCATGGTCATGCAGGGCTCTGCTCATGTGGCTGCACCATTCATTCACTGTCAGGTGTCAGCAGCTGGGAGATGACCAGATAAATGTAGCTACACCAAGAAACTGGGACCAGACCATATGTATATTTCTTTAAAGTGAGATTTATTTACAGTGAAACACAAGACAATCACACACCAGCAAACAGTAAACATGAACAAACCCCATTGACAAAATACCTAATTAACCTGACAACTAACTGTATACAAACTAACTGTATAAAATCATATAAATGCGCAGGGAGTGTGCTCAGTGTGCCTGGGCACACCCTAATCATCCCATGTGGTGCATATTTTCCCTGCTGTTATTTCACCCAAGCCCCCCAACAGGGCTTCTAATTGTTGTTATTTTTAATATAAAAAAATGTGAAAACACCTACTGACATGTCCACAGCCCTACTAAGCCCTTTCATGTTTTAATACCTTTCAAAGTGTGTTTTACATGTATTTATAAGAGTGTGTGTATATATTACACATGCATACATACATACACGTACGCACATGTGTTTGAGCATTGGGGTGCACACCCTAATGCTACAGGCTGTGCACACCTATGACAAAAATATACATAAATGAGGGACAATGGTAACAGGCAATACCAGGGAAGCAAGAAAGGGGGACATCAAGACTGGGTACAGGAACAAGGAGCAGGAGTAAGGTATCATGGTACAGGATGCAAGGCTAGAGTGAGACCAACTGGCATACAGTTTCTGGCAGGAAGCAAGTCAATCAAAGTACAGGGCAGGAGCAGCCAAAATACTGAGGTGCCGTGTTCTAGTGGGAGTAGCCTTATGTAGCCTCCTAGCAGCTGAAACCAAGTCGAACTGATCACTATAACCTGCTGACTTCTGGGAGACACCTGCTAGTGGTAACTGAAACTGCAGCTATAAGCCTTGAGAACCACAGTGCCACCAGCAGATTAACAAGGTCCTGACATTCAAAGAGTTATGTGAATGAATGAACCACAACTACCTTCAGCCACTGTGGTCGACAGCTTGTAGTTCTCAAGAAACTGGGGGGACGCTGCTAAACATCTTCATAGTTAGTTGATTCTTCCTGCAATTTCGTAACTGCCTGCCCATATCAAGGGTATGGGAAGATAGTGTACTGAGAGTCTACAGGATCCTGGCATTGCAGGCTCCAATGAAAAACAATAATAAATGACATTTTTTTTTACTAGAACTTATCCTTTATGGACCTTGCAAGTAAAGGAAAAAGAGCGATTGATCTGTCAAAAATACACTTAGGTCATGAATCCTGTTGTGTAACCTGTTGTGGAATGAGTGGTGCTAGACCAGCCCAGTTTGTTTTTCCAAACTATCCAGACCCTCTCATTCTTCTGTTTTTACAGATTATTCTGTAGTCCCAAGATAATATCTGGGAGGGTTATTTACTGCCCTTGAGACTTCCCTTGAGATATATTATGGATATATTGAAGGACTTCTAAGGATGCAAAAGGAGGGCAATTAAAAAGGTCCAATGTTAGTGTAAAGCCCTGTACACACGATCAGAAATCTGATGGAATCGAATCTGATGGATTTTTTCGTCGTATATCCGATGAAGCTGACTTTCATCAGTCTTGCCTACACACCATCAGTCAAAAATCTGATTGTGCCAAAATGCGGTGACTTACAACACTACGACGACCCGAAAAAAAATGAAATTCAATGCTACCGAGCATGCATCGACTTGATTCTGAGCATCCGTGGATTTTTGTCCGATGGAGTTCCACACAGACAATCGTATTTTTCTATCGTTTTTTAACCATTGGAAAAATGTAAAACATGTTCTATTTTTTTTTCACTGATGAAAAAAAAATACTGATGGGGCCCACACACTATCGGTTTGTCCGATGAAAACAGTCCATTGGCCTGTTTTCATCGGGCAAACCGATTGTGTGTACACGGCTTTAGTGTTAGTTAAAAATGTTGTGGAACATATAGCAAACAACTACTGTCATGACAATAGTTCAGTAAGAACTATTTAAAGTACAACATATTATACAGGGTGCAGTGATTTTAAGTATGTAACTGCATCTTGTGTGATTGGTACTGGTATCAGTCAGAGAAAAAATAAATCCCACAGTGAGTGTAAAGATGAACACTGTTGTGGTCATTGGGACAAAAATAAACCCCATTCTAGGTGCCAGTGCACAAAAAAGTAAACCCCAAAGTTAATGTTAGAAGGAGAAAAGTTAACCCCAAGCATAGGTGTTTAGATGTGTTACTGGAGGGGGAGGATACCGTAAATATGCTTATTTGCCCTAAGTAGGCAAAACATAGTTGTTCTCTAGGGGGTTCATAATAATACATTCTGACTGATCCCAATCTTTAGCTGCTGATTATAAATTTGATCTGGCTGCCTTGGTATCTGAAGCATCTGCACTGTCATTAAAACCAGGATATACTAGCTGGCTCAGTTATCAGATGCCTTGAAATACTACTTCAAGTATAAATGTATGCTGGAAATGTTAGTAAGTGAGGAATGTAGAGCTACAACAGAGTTATAAACAATGCGTAACACAGGATAGCTATCATAAAGTCCTATACTTTGTGTTGTTTACATGCTGCAATGCAAAGGGACACTATTTAAATTTCATCAAATAGCTTAAAGGGGTTGTAAAGTCAGAAGTTCGTTTTTTTTTTATCTTAATGCATTCTATGCATTAAGATAAAAAAACTTCTGTATTCAGAAGCCCCCCAATACTTATCTGTGTCCATCAATGTCTACAAGTGTCTTGGTCCTGATTGGCTGAGACACAGCAGGGCCCAATTGGCTCCCGCTACTGTCAATCAATGTCAGTTAGCCATTTAGGAAAGAGAGGAGGCAGGGCGGAATCACAGCTCCGTGTCTGAATGGACACACAGAGCTGCAGCTCGGCTTGGGTGCCCCCATAGAAAGCTGCTTGCTGTGGGGTCACTCAGCAGAAAGGGGGGCAGGAACACAGAAGTGGCACCCGAAAAGAGGAGGATCTGGGCTGCTCTGTGCAAATCCACTGCACAAAGCAGGTAAGTATAACATGTTTGTTATTTTTATAGAAAAAAACAAGACTATACAATGACTTTAATTAGTCCATGGAACACATCTATTGTACATGACAGTACTTATTTACTTTCTCAGACACAGCACACAGCTGTCCAATATACAATAGAATCCTTACTCATGCAGAGCATGATGAACCTTGTCAGGGTTTTGTAACTTGCTCTTCTTGCGAGCATAAAAAGGGACTCGACTGGTTGGCAAAGACAATGGTCTACAAGATTAGGAATCCCTGGCATCCCTTTAGCTATGCGGGCAGAGAAAGGGATTGGGCTGAGGCTGAGTCTATAAACTGTGAATTTGGGAATCCCTGGTACCCCTTTAGTTGTGCATGCCTCTTTTTTGGCAGAGAACACTTGTATTGACATGACTGTTCATATTACTAAACAATGTTATTACTGAAGATGCTTGTGCCATAGTCATATCCCTTGTCTGAACACGTGCATTTTATAAAATAGTTTAACATGTTTCACTATAGTACCAAACTTTTGGGGGATAAAATATTCATTGCACAAACCATCATGACATTTGGATATGTTCCACATCTCTGATGAGCAACTAATTTTCCCAGCATCATTCATATTGCCTAACGTAATTTGTGCTTCCCTCAAATAATTATTTTGCTGCTTTCCAAGCTAACTGGCAAAAAAAGAGATTGCAACAAAAACTGTTAGGAATTACGGTTTGCTCGTAAATACTTGATGATTTGCGGTAGCTGATTAAAAATTACTGCTTTAACTGCATTGGTGCACAATATTGGGTTGGAGAATTTAATGCTCATTATGTTTTAAGGCCCTGAAAGAATCTTCCAAAGTCAGTACAGCCACCATGCCAGTCTGTAATAAATCTGATATAAGCACATACTCCACATATTAAACATATACCCAGCAAATCTGCGTCAAGAGAAAAAATCTAGACTGAAAGGTCATAACAAACTAAGTATATGATTAGACATTCTGTGCAGATGAATTAGCTGGATTTTGCTGTCGTATAATTAGTTACTTAACTATTCAAGCAATTACTCAGATTAAACAGCAACATCTAGCAATGCCATCATATGATGTATCAGGGGAATGGGATTCATTACCAGAGAGAACCTGAAATGCATGCTGGAAAGTTTTATGCCTGTGCAGCATCATGTAAATGGCACGTCGCTCTCTTTTAACTTTCACTTATAAATGAACTTGGATATTTTGAATTGTATGCTAAAGCCTCTGTGTGTGGCTTAAATCGATATTATGAACTGTTCTGAATTTTTAGCCAAGCTGACCTATTGCTCACAAGTGAATCCAAGCTGAATTTAAAAATCTGCCAGCTGATTAAGTCCTTTTCCCTCATTAATGAGCGTACTACAGTCTGGATAAAAATCACGGGTAGATATGCACAGTGTCATTGTTTTTTTTTTTTTTTTTTTCTGAATGTGAATTTTAACCTAGAGTTCTAAATGTATTCCTAGCAACTGTGAATATGTTTCAAATTAAACTACAACATTGGCTAAGAAGGTGCATTGTTCTAGTATTTATTGTGTGTAATGAGCAGGTTTAGATCCTGCAAAGAACATGGAGAAGCAGGATCTTTAGGGAAATTCTTCTGTCACAGACACATAATTGTTGAATTTTTTTTTCTGTGAACTGTATTAAATTAAATTAAATTGAATAATAAATATAAAAAAAAAACGGACAAGGTATTTAACCCTTTAATGTGCATATAAGGATTAACAGAATGTTATCTTTTTGGCCTTCTATAACATTTAATAACATTTTGAATCAGCTTTAGGTGCATACGTGCCCACACTATAGACATGTTCATAATAGGTTGTTAATAGTTTTAAATCAAGCCAGCAACTACCTCTGGAGCTGCAGTTACTGTGAAGTAATTAATCTTTAACATCATAAAAGAGACTTTGAACTCATATTTCAGTTTTTGTTACAGCAACTGTTGTTTTGTTTACATGAGAAGACTGGCAGGCTGCCAAGTTTCTGATGTCATAGAAAATAAGGGGAGAGGAATTGTGATTTTAGTGCCTCGTCCATGAACTTTGGAGATTCTTTATCACAAGGGTTTGTTTTAATGTACTCTGTGTTCTGAATATGTAAATACATAAGCATTGTTTACACAGCCAGGGCTGGTGCAAGGATTTTGTCTACTCAGGTTAAGGTGCATTTTTGCCCCTCCCAAACCGTCCTCCCCCCCCCCCCCCCCCCCCATCCCCTCCATAATGCATCTCCCTACCCCTATATGGCATGCACTTTATTTGTGCTCCATTCACTTATAGTGCAGGAGTACTAAATTAAAAATCAAGGTGGTCAGGTCACTAAAATGTTCTTCAATCCGTGGTCCAAATCTCTACATTGTACTATGAATCAAAAAGATTGTAGTCATTGTATGTCTATCAAAAAATTAGAAATATCCATAGCATTTCAACAGTATTTATCCTCACCAGAGTGGCCCTCTATATCAGGTCCCTTCATCAGTGTGCCTTCTAACATCATGTGTTCCCATCACAGTGCCCCCATAGATCAGGTTCCCCCATCAGAGTGCCTCTTTACATCAGGTGTCCCCATCAGAGTACCTCTTTACATCAGATGGCCCCATCAGAGTGCTTCCATAGACCAGGTGTCCATATGGATCAGGTGTCCCCATCACACTACATATTACACGAGGTGTCCATATTAAAGTGCCCCCATAGATCAGGTGTCCCCATCAGTGTACTCCTTACATCGGGTGTGTCTATCAGGATGTCCCCATAGAGCAGGTGTCTCCATAGAGCAGGTGTCCCCATCAGTGTCCCCATGGAGTAGATGTGCTCATCAGTGCCCCCATGATGTAGGTGTCCCATCACAGTGAATCTATAGAGCAGGTGTCCCCATCAGAATGCCCCATATGGCAGGTGTCCTCATAAGAGTGTCTCTATATAGCAGGTGACCCCATAGAGCAGACATCCTCACCAGAGTGCCCCCATACAGCAGGTGTCCCCATCAGAGATCAGATGTTCCCATCATAGTGCCCCTTACATCAGGTGCCCCATCAGAATGTCTTCATAGAGCAGGTGTCCCCCATCAGTGTGCTCATTGAGCAGGTTTCCCCCATCAGTGTCCCAATAGAGCAGGTGACCTTATCAGTGTCCCCATAAAGCAGGTGTCCTTATCAGTGTCCCCATCAGTGTCCTCATTAAGCAGATGTCCCTATAGAACAGGTGTCCCAAATCAATGTCCCCACAGAGCAGGTGTCCCTATCAGTGTCTCCATGAAGTATATGCCCCATCAGTGTCTGCCTGTAGTAGGTGTCCCCATCAGTATCTTCATGGAGTAGGTATCCCCATCGGTGTCTCCATCAGTGTCCTCATGGCGCAGCTGTCTCTTTCAGTGTCTCCATAGTGCAGGTGTCCCCCATCAGTGTCCCCATGGTATTCATGATGTACAGGCAGTGGGTTTTCTAGTAACCACAGATAGCCTGACATAAAGTACTCTTTGCCCTACCTTCCACAGAAGATCCCTGCCATGCCCACTCCTGTGACTGTTAACCGCTACCCCTGGTTTTAGTTGGCTCCTCCCCCTCATCTCTCATGTTCATCAGCGATTTTCTCTGTGCTGAACGGGAGAATTGTAGAACTGCTTCTGCTACCACCCAGGTAGGAGGGACTTAATTGCAGAGCCAGGAGGCAGAGAAGTGGTATGTTGGTAATCGCCGGCCCTTCATCTGGGAGAGAGGAGGCCAAGTAGGGGCAGGAGAGAGGAGGAATAGGGATGGGAGAGAGGAGTAGATGGAGGGTCAGGTTAGAAAATGGACATTAGGGACAGTGGAGGCAACAGCTTAAGTTCACTGATTGCAATACAAGTCCACAGCACCTGTGGCTGTGTTGCACTGCTGCCTGTCACCATGTGCCATGTCTGCTGTGTTGGGCTGAGCTAGGTAAATGTGTGAGCAGAGGTGGCGCCAGCATAGACACTTTTTTTGAGGAACCCCTGGCTTTAGCACCCCTCTCCTGGCACCCTATGGAAGCTGCCTTATGCTGGCACCTGCCTGTGCACAGCACAGGCTTACTTAAAATCTTTCAAAAAGACAACTATCAGGTATTTTAAGCATTAAAGGGTAACTCTATTTTCGTAAAGAAAAATTTAAAAAAAAATACCATATTGAAACTTAATGTTAATAAAAAAATTACCTTTTCTGTTGTATCTTCAGTGCTGTAATTTTCTGTAAAATTCATTGCAACATGGCAACCTGGAGGCTTTGGTGTACAGAACATAGAAGGTGTACAAAACTTCCTCAGAAATGTAATTTAATGTATTGTAATGTTTCTTGCTTGTTTGACTGGCTCACTAATTTTATCAGATGTCTGCACTAAAATAAAGGTCAAAGTTTAGGCATCCTCTGCAAAAGGAATTATATTTCAGGTGAGATACTCCTTAAGGGTTAACTACTTTTAAAGGGGACGCAGACACTGCAACTTTCCTTATTGGAACACTGACAGTGCATCACCTGTTTATATTGAACACAAATACTCTCATTCAGGAATCAGACTTCAAAGATCATAGCAGAACATATAGCTTTTTACTAAGAACACAAACAGGTAGGTCTGTGCTCCAAAGCTTGTTAAAATCATTGCAATGTATATAGAGCATTCCGAGGGGATTGTTTTTTCTCAACAAAACTGGGTTAATTTTTAAGCCTTAGCAGTAATGTGTCTTTACTCAATCATAAAGTGCATTCTGGCCTTTTTTTGTTCTTTTATTGTATTGTTGAGGTTCTTTTCCTGATAACTTCTCATACGCATCACCATTTATGTTACCTTGCTCCCCCTTACTTGAAAAACAAATCCAATTATTTTGCTGAGGAAAAACAGCATTATATGATCTTCAAACTCATTCAGGCAGATGATAGTGCACAGAGTGTATTATTAAGCACAGAAAAAAATGTTTGCCAAGGTTTTTGGATACTCTCCATTATAAAACTGTAACTAATAATACTGTAACTGTAACTGCATAATAAGTGTTAACACCCTATCAATGTGCTTCTGGTTCTGATGCACCTGAGTGCCTTTTGCTTTGTTTGGCCTATTAAAGAGCATTACCCTCATAAATTAAAACTGGACAGATGTCATAATACTATGCCAAGAAAACCAGCTTTTGATTAGGAAAAATAAGCCAGAGCAGCCATTCATTAGCCTGTTCAGTATGATTCATCACCTGGTTTGGAATTCAGTGAAGCATCTCGCTAGTGATTTTATGGATCGTTTTAATGATTTTACAGGGCAAACCATACTCTGTAACACAATGCAATAGTTATGTTATTTTCAATTGTTTGTTAGCTGAAATAAAAGAAGAAACGATAAAATCAATAAACATCAATTTAAGATAGTGGCTACAAAATACACTTAAGATTGTAACACATACATGTATACAATGTTGTATATATTATGGTATTTTTTTTTTTTTTTACATAAAGAGCTTATTTCCAGGTTTCTGTTACACTAATTGATAAAAAGCTATTCTATATGTGAGAAGGAAGAACACAGCTTACAATCTTTCAGACATAGGGGTTGATTTACTAAGGGTAGTGAATGTGATAATTATCTTCAACCACTTGCTTACTAAGCACTTACTGTAATCCCTCGTCTTGCCCAGGCCAATTTTCAGCTTTCAGCGCTGTCACTCTTTGAAAGAGAGTTGCATTGTCATGCAACACTGTACCCAAATACATTTTCTATCCATTTTTCATTTTGGGGGTGTTTTACTACTTAAGGACCATGCCTATTTTGCATTGGCATTGACTCTGTGTTTACAAGTTAAAATCCATTTTTTTTGCTAGAAAATTACTTAGCAAAAATTATGTTGTTGTTTTTCAAACACCCTGGAGAATAAAATGGCAGTTGTTGCAATACTTTATGTCATACCATATTTGCGCAACAATCTGAAAAAGTATTTTGAAAAAAAAAAGGATAACCATAAAGTTAGCCCATTTTTTTGTTCTATGGTGAAAGCTAATGTTACGCAGAGTAAATTGATACCCAACATGTCACACGTGTCAAAATTGCACCCGCTCGTGGGATGGTGACAAACTTTTACCCTTAAAATCTTCATAGGCGACATTTAAAAATGTCTATAGGTTACCAGTTTTTAGTTACAGAAAAGGTCTAGGGCTAGAATTATTGTTCTCGCTCTAACAATCGTGGTGATACCTCACATGTATGGTTTGAACACCATTTTTATATGCAGGTGCGACTTACGTATGCATGCATGCTTCTGCATGCGAGCTCGGCGGGACAGTGCACGTTAAAAAGAATCGTATTTCTTTTACTTTTTATTTTTTATGTTGACACTGTTTATTTGAAAAATTGGGTAAATTGTATTCCTATTACAAGGAATAGAGAAAAAAAGCATGGCAGGACCTCTTAAATGTGAGCTCTGGGGTCAAAAAGACCTCAGATCTCATATTTACACTAAAATGCAATAATAATAAAAAATGTGAATTGAAAAAAAAAAATTCCCCATTGGGGCGGAAGTGACGTTTGATGTGGCTTCCGCCCTCCAATGCTATGGAGCCGAAGTGTATTACCTCACTCGGCATCCAGGCAGTGAAGGGAAAGGAACCAATCGGCTCTGCCGCTACTGACAGCTCCAGGAAGCGGCAGAGATGACCAGAGCGCGGCGGGAGGGGGGCCCTCTCCCGCCCCTGATAAAAGTGATCTTGTGGTGAATCTGCCACAGAGACCACTTTTATCCAAGAGGACAGTACACCTTTTTTGAAATACTGGGTTTACGGCAGCTAGCTGCTGGCATAACCCTGGTATTTAACATCAAAGTAGCGACGTATAAGGACGGCGGCTGGTCCTTAAGTAGTTAATCTCTGCTGGCTTTTTTCACTTTTTGCTAAAAAAAAATGTTTTTTTTTTATAGTTTGTTACAAAATTTTGCAAACAAGTAACTTTTCTCCTTCATTGATGTGCGCTGATGAGGCTGCACTAATGGGCACTGATAGGCTGCACTGATATGGGTCATCGTAATGGGAGGACATGGTGAAGGCAAAGCCCCCCCTTGCAATGTGCTCCATCAAAAGGGATGTAAGGGTTTATGTAAGGGTTTATGCAGAGGACTTATTATAATCTGAAAGCCCCATTTATAATAAGAGGGCATCCAGATATTCACTTTTTTTTTGTGAAATTAATGAGTAACCTTTCTTACTCATTCTCCTGAAAAAAAGTAAATAAAAACACAGTCTATCATTTGAAAAAAGTAAACAATATCCCCTAAAGTAAATCCAATATCAGTTATCTACTTCAGAGATTCTTGTCAATCACAACACCTAGACAAGGTTTATATTCTGCCCCAATGATGCGTTCATGCCACCTTGATGATCTGTGACCAGAGGATGTTGGCCCTTGCACTACTGACAGAAAATTACAGATCTACAGCTAACTGCTGTATGAAGACAAACCGGGTGCAGATCCTACATAGGTGACATCATTGATCAAATATGGTCATTATCATATTTGGTCAATAAGTCACCCAGGATCCTCAGTCAGTTGGCAAACAGGAGTAGGCTGATGATCTGTCATTTTGTGTTTTAAAAACTGTTATTAAATATATCCATAAAAGGACACATCAAAAAATCACACCAGACATTGAATGTATACAAAGGAGAGTCCATATGAAGCTGCAGAATATCAGTTTATATCTGCTATATCTTTGGAGAAAAAATATTTGCACTACCAGTACCGAAAACTGTAAATAGGCTCATTGAGGTCTGTCATTTAGTGGTGTTTTTGTTCTTAACATCACTCTTAAATGGTCTTTTTGATGGGGCTATGATGGTCATGTAGAGAGGGTAGTAACGGAATGGTAAAATATACTGTGATCAGATCAATGAATAATTTGATTTAACCCCTTCCTGTCACTGCCTCCTAGCCCTTTAAGAGCTTCTAAATACTGTGAGGCGGGCATTCAGGTCATGTGACCGCTGTGATTGGCTGTCACGGCGGTCACATAATCTGAAAGCTCCTGATTGCAAGTATGCATCAGGATATTTCCAGGTCCCTGGCAGTGATTGTGCTGGGAGCGCACAGGGCATGTGCTTTCAGCACAGAAGTGTGTCTACATAGGGCCACATATAAAAGGATAAAAAACATGACATTTTATTCCTTGATTAGCTGATGCTAAAGTGAATGTTGAATTGAGAGGGTCTCTTGTCCTAGCCAGGCATGAAAAGGCCCTGTCTTATAACCCAAATTTTGCATCCTGTTCTTGAAGCCCTAATTCTCTCTCTGGGGGGTGTTGACAGCCAGTGCAACTCAGGATAAAAAAGTATAGAGACAGCTAAAATCCAGGCAGGCATAAAAAAAATACATATTCCAGCTCTGCAATTCTTAAAACAATCTTTTAATGTATTTGTTTTAATTAAATCAGTGCAAGTACATTAATATAACTTGTTGACAGTCTTTTGCAGGCTCTGTACAGCAAAGCTCAGAGAAAGAGAGGGAATAGCAGCATAAGAAGCCAATAAAGTGTTGTAGTCCATGGGACATATTGATAGGAGGAGAGGTAAAGGTGACAGAGAAATGAGCTCACCATTCTTCTCCTTCTTTTACTAACCAGTCATGTGGGATTGTTAGGTTGTAATGTTAGTCGTTCCGGTGTTCGTCCACCGAATGACTACCAAAAGTGACAGGTGGGAAGAAATGCTGTAAAGTAAGAATACTTTCAAAAATATATATTTTAAATTAATACTTGGTGTGACCATCCTTTGGCTTCAAACCACCATCAATTCTTACACTAGCACACTTTGTACACTTGCAAGTCAGGGATTGTGTAGGATTATGCCCCGTACACACGATCAGAATTTCCGATGGAAAAAGTCAGATGGACTTTTTCCATCGGATTTTCCGATCGCGTGTAACCCCATTGGAGTTTTTTCATCGGAAATTCTGATGAATTCCATTAGAGTTTACATATAGAACATGTTCAACAAAAGGTTCACAGGGCTCATAATAAACAGTTTATTCATGTATCTGTTTATAGACCTAGAGCAGAGGACTAAATCATTTTGGTAAACTGTCATCATGTTTTGATAGCAGTTTGGTTCTAGGTTTACAGAGCTAGAAAGCATACAGTGTGTGGGTGGCTGGGTCCTGTACATGACAGCTTTACTGCTCTAGGTTGTAGTCTATTTTGGCTGTAAAGCTCTCTGGTCCCGATAACAAGCAAAATACATTTTTCTTGACATGTTTCCTTTAAATCAACTCACATAAAATACATAAATCCAAAACATAAAGATGTTGAGATTTATTTTAATTTATTCTTTTCAGTAAAACACACAGACTATACAGTCACCCATGAGACATCTCATTAGCAAAAGCCAGAATAAAATTGTAAATGTGTTATCATCCATGTATTCCTAGCCAAATCCATTGCAAAAAAAGGGCACTCTTCCAACACAATGCTTGGTATACTGCAAACAGGAATGCATTCTCATGAACAATGTGATCATAATAGAAGCTACAAATAACTAAATTTTAATTTAGCAAACGTATTTAATAAAATGTCTTAATGTTAATCTACTGATTTCTCAATACAGTTGGATTGAAAAAAAAAATGTCTACAACCAAAATGTCCACATCATTGTTTCATTTTTAAAATGGTTAAAAATGAAAATCTTGTGATTACTTACGGATAAGCCCTAGCACCCAGGAGTTCAGTACTTTAGATTCTATCTTTTCATCTTAAAATCCCTTTGAGATGCAAAGTTAAGAGCCTGCCATAGTTCAGACTGGCAGAAGAATATTGATGGAAGGTGAGGGTAACTTTGTAATGCAATTAAACTGACAGAGTGAACTGTTTCAAGTTTTTGAATTTACTTGATTAATCAAAAGATAAAAAAGCAAGCTGTATACATAAAACTTACATTATCAACATGTCTTAAGACATCTCGCTACCCCTAGAGAATAGACTTTACTGTTATTAAATTCCAGATGGTATTTAATAGTGCTGTATGTGATTGCTTTTGCAGATGACTAATGAGTAAACTAAATATACAAGGTGACCCTCATTGCTGCAGGTGAAAGTTTTTGATTCTTTCATGTTGTTCCAGCAAAAACGTGGTTTATTACATAATATATACACTTATTTTCTTGAATTCAAAAATGTAGATTTTAATTAAGGGATCGCTCTGATTTATATAAAAGTAGTTGGGTTCATCCAATAGCAGACAGTCAATTTGGGCTACATAATTGTAGTAATGCAGGATGTCTCTGCATGCGAGACTACACACAGACAATTACACACAGAACATTGTCAGAACAGTGCTTTTCCCTATTTTCTTGTGAGAAATGTTTGAACACTCCACAGCCCAAGTGCTTTAGTAAAAGTAGATATGACTTTGCTTCATGTGCTTCTTGTCTCCAACTTCCAGTAGTAGCAACATTTTAGAGGCTGGGATAGCACAGATGCATCATTGTTCTGTTTTTAGAGACCGATAAATAGAGCAGTAGTCACAAGGCTTTGTGCAGGCCAATGGCCAATAGCCAATGGACTGAAACATGTTTAACTATTTCTCAGATTAAAGAAGACAAATGATTGGAGTGGGGATTGACAGATGTAATCTATGTCCGCCAGTGACCTTTAGAGTTTAAACAGTAGTGGAGAGTGTGTTGGGATATCTGAATACAGTGTCCACTCTTGAAATGCTTTTAACTGATCCTAAGGCCCCTTTCAGACTGAGGCAGGAGCTGCGGTGGCGGTATAACGCCGCTAAAAATAGCGGCGCTATACCGCCGGGATTGCCGTGGGATTCGGCCGCTAGCGGTGCGGTATTAACCCCCACTAGCGGCCGATAAAGGGTTAATACTGCCCGCAATGCGCCTCTATAGAGGCGCATTGCGGGCGGTATTGCCGCGGTTCCCATTGTTTTCAATGGGAAGGAGCGGTGAAGGAGCGGTATACATGCCGCTCCTCTCACCGCTCCAAAGATGCTGCTGACAGGAGATTTTTTTGTCTCCCGCCAGCGCATCGCCTCAGTGTGAAAGCCCTCGGGCTTTCACATTGAGTCTGCAGTGCAGGAGTTTTTCAGGCGGGATAGCAGCGCTATTTTTAGCGCTTTACCGCCTGAAAAACTCCTCAATGTGAAAGGGGCCTAACACAGTATAAAGGGACATACATTATATCTTGTAAGTGGTCATTGGAGCTTTTGAATAGATGTATTATCTTTTGTATAAATAAAACACAAGAGCACACAAATATTCAAGTTAATCCCTGACTGAAATAAGCTGACTTTAGGGCTATCATGGACAAAGAGGAGAAGTAGAAAAAAAAGAAGGTTTTGGAAAATGTACAAGCATGCTGGGAATTTTCTTTTCATAGTTAAGGTATTTATATTGTCTTGTCAATTCACGTAGAATGCTGTACTTTTATTTAAGTCCCTGCCCTTGAGGAGCTTACAATCTAGGTACCATTTCTCGCATGCCTACATATGCACACACACATACTAGAGCCAATTTAGCCCAACAGTCAATCAATTTCCCAGCATGTGTAGGTGGAAACGGGAGTACCCAGAAGAGACCCATCCAAGCCCGTTTAGAACATGCAAACTTTATTGACATAATTTCCTGGCTTAGATTCAAGTTATATCCCAGTGCTGCAAGGTGAGAGTACTAACCGCAAAGTCACTGTACAAGAACAGCCTCTTGGTTTTGGCGGTGGTGATGTCACAACAGCGACTCCCCTGGAAGTGTGATGTGGCTGAGTAGATCTGTAGAACCATGAGATGAAAGTGTGACTATCTTACTTCCATGTTCGCCAGTTCCAGTGCTGAGGTCATCGTTTTTTTGGTGCAGTGTCACCATACAGCCCTTTCAGACTCATTTGGTGTATGCCTTGCTGAGTCTATTCAATCCGGTAAGCCTCATTCCTATTGGTGGTGGCAGCTTTCCTTCTATCATCACGTTTGTGTTAACTGAAGACAAACATTCACTCGTTTGGACTATAACTTCAATAATGCTATTATAGTCATCACAAATGGACTTGATTAAAGTTTAATTATCACTATTTTCATATACTTTTTGCATTCCATTTATATGTACCGGTATATTTATTCGTAGGGTGAACATCATTACTCATTTATACTTTTATGTTTTTTATACCCTAAACAGGTTTTATATTCATTTCTTCATTGTCCTTTTTCAGGACATGTTCATTATTAACGCTGCACTTTTTGTATCACTATTTTGTCTAGGCTGTTTGTCATAGGTTGTGCAAGCGGCTGCTTCATGTTCACGGATAGTGCAGTATTCACATATTTTTCACACACACATATATATATATATATATATATATATATATATATATATATATATATATATATATATATATATATATATATATATATATATATATATATATATATATATTCCCTTCAAATAACAGTTTTTTTTGGAAGTACAGTCACTGTAGATATGACGGAGACATGCAAGGAAAATAAAAAACAGCATTTTTACTTGTACACGATTGGATGATAAAATCAGCAGAGATTCCCCTAATTTCAGATCTTTCCCTCAGATCTAAAGTGACTGCACTTCCAAGTGTATTTGCAGTGCAAAGTGGATTTGCCTTTAGTAAAGTAACCCCATAGTGTTGTTAACTAAGTATGTGGTTATTATGAATACAGCCTCAATGATCCTTTTTAACCCAATCAATATACAATCACATTTATATTTCATTGGTGCTGGATTTAGATATAATTGAGAGTGTGGCTTAAAATACTACTGTAGCTAGACTGTTCATATAATGTAAATATTTAAAAAATGCATAATCTATATATACATTTTAAAACATGCCTTCATTGACCACTGTAGCAATAGTCCTCTTCCTGTGCACCAGTTGTTTGTTTACAAAAGATGTAGAGATCAATAAAAATGGAAAACAATTATATGATTTAAAATACTGCATACTTTGTTCTTTATACTGTCTGATTACTTTGGAGAAATGTTAAAATTATGTTTACAAGGTAATAGTCACATTAGTCAGTTTAAAGTAAATAGACAGATAGTTGTTGCTTTCTTTGCTGCTGGTTTAAAGAACGGTTCTTGATTAACCACTTAAAGACCAAGTTTTTTTTTGCTTGAATATTACTTAGAACCCCCATACATTATATATATATATATATATATATATATATATATATATATATATATAAATATTTTTTAGAACACCCTAGAGAATAAAATGGTGGTTGTTGTAATACTTTTTGTCACACTGTATTTGCGCAGTGGTTTTACAAGTGCATTTTTTTGGAAAAACCTAACTTTTTTAAATTAAAAAATAAGACAACTTAAATGCATTTCTTAGATCAATCTCCAAGCGAACAAGAGAAATTGCTATACCATCTAAATTTGAAGAGCTATGTTTAAAGGGAGAGTCAGTGAGACATGCAATATCGATGCTATATGCCATGGTGACCGAATTGAAAGCCCCACAGAACCTGGGCTTTATACAGGCATAGGAGAGGGAGTTAGGGGTCACTCTCTCCGAAGTACAAATCTTCAGGTTTACACATAAGGCATCAATAGCAACCAGATATCAAGAAGGTAGCTATAAGATCTTGAGTAGGTGGTAAAGAACCCCATAACTATTGAATCGAATATACCCACAGGAATGTGATAAAGGAGGAATTTGGAATAGGAGCATTTAAAAATGTATGTTTAGTTTTGGTAAAAAGTGATTAAAGCGGAGGTTCACCCATGGAGAACACATTTTCCCCTTAGATTAATGCTCGTTTTGTCTAGGGGAATCGGCTATTTGTTTTAAAATATGATCCGTACTTACCGTTTACGAGATGCATCTTCTCCGTCGCTTCCGGGTATGGGCTGCGGGACTGGGCGTTCCTTCTTGATTGACAGTCTTCCGAGAGGCTTCCGACGGTCGCATCCATCGCGTCACGATTTTCCGAAAGAAGCCGAACGTCGGTGCGCAGGCGCAGTATAGAGCCGCACCGACGTTCGGCTTCTTTCGGCTACTAGTGACGCGATGGATGCGACCGTCGGAAGCCTCTCGGAAGACTGTCAATCAAGAAGGAACGCCCGCTCCCGAAGACCCATACCCGGAAGCGACGGAGAGGATGCATCTCGAAAACGGGTAAGTACTGCTCATATTTTAAAACAAATAGCCGATTCCCCTAGACAAAACGAGCATCCAGCTATGGGGAAAAGAGGAAAAAAAACAGAAATGGGTGAACTCCCGCTTTAAGTTAAAGGTAAAATAAAAGCGCTTAAGAGTTAATAATGCAGAATTGTCAAATAAGATGTTTTACCTGTAAAGTTGTAGTTTGAATATCTTTGTGAATGAAAAAAATACCAAAATAAAGAACAAAAAAATAATAATAAGACAACAGTAAAGTTGGCCCAATTTTTTTTATATTGTGAAAGATAATGTTACACCATGTAAATTGATACCCAACATGTCATGCTTCAAAGTTGCACCCACTCGTGGAATGATGACAAACTTTTACCCTTAAAAATCTCTATAGGCGACGTTTAAAAAATTCTACAGGTTGCATGTTTTCAGTTACAGATGAGGTCTAGGGCTAGAATTTTTGCTCTTGCTCTAACGCTCATGGCGATACCTCACATGTGTGGCTTGAACCCCGTTTTTATATGTGGGCGCTGCTCACGTATCCATTTGCGTCTGTGCACAAGCTCGTAAACATCCCTTGTAATAGAAAAATGCATGACAGGTCGTCTTAAATATGCGATCTAGGGTCAAAAAGACCTAAGATCTCGTATTTACACAAAAATGCAATAATTTTTTTATGTCATTAGAATTATTTTTTTACTTTAAGAGCATTGGGTGGAAGTGACGTTTTGACATTGCTTCTGCCCAACAGTGGTATGGAGACGGGTTGGGGCCATCTTCCCCTCACTCGTCTCCATGCCACATACTGAGAGGAACCGATCACCTCTGTTGCTGCCGACGGCTCCAGTAAGCGGCGGAGAGTGGCGGGAGGGGGAGCCCTCTCTCGCCGCAGATAAAAGTGATCTTGCGACAAACTCGCTGCAGAGACCATTCTTATCTGAAAGCGGACCCACTGCTCTTGAAGAGGATACCAGGGTTATGGCAGCTAGCTGCTGCCATATCAACGATATTCCTCTACAAACTAGTGACGTATACAGTAGGTGTTTGTGATATTGTGCTTTTAGCACGACAGCGTCGCGCTGATACTCGGCGACAGGGTGCCGAGATCTCCCCTCCCACACATCTCGCACTCACTGGAATAGTGACAGCACATCCCAGCAAGCGCGTCATAGAAGCGACGGGAGATCCGACTTGGATTCCCGCCAATTCTACACGTGTGCGGCGTTTGTTATGAATCCTGAGGGGGAAGTCCCCGCCGGATTTTAAATAAAAATCCGGCATGGGTCCCCCCCTCAGGAGCATACCGGGCCCTTAGGTCTGTTATGGGTTGTAAGGAGAGCCCCCCTACGCCTGAAAAAACGGCGTAGGGGGTCCCCCTACAATCCATACCAGACCCGTATCCAAAGCACGCTACCCGGCCAGCCAGGAAGGGAGTGGGGACGAGCGAGCGCCCCCCCCCTCCTGAGCCGTACCAGGCTGCATGCCCTCAACATGGGGGGGTTGGGTGCTCTGGGGCAGGGGGGCGCACTGCGGCCCCCCCACCTCAGAGCACCCTGTCCCCATGTTGATGAGGACAGGGCCCCTTCCCGACAACCCTGGCCGTTGGTTGTCGGGGTATGCGGGCGGGAGGCTTATCGGAATCTGGGAGCCCCCTTTAATAAGGGGGGCCCCAGATACCGGCCCCCCACCCTAAGTGAATGAGTATGGGGTACATCGTACCCCTACCCATTCACCTGCAAGAAAAGTGGTAAAAACACAAATAAACCACACAGTGTATTAAAATATTTTATTTTTCTGCTCCGGAGGCCGCCCCCTGTCTTCTTTATTAGCTCTTTTACCAGGGGGGGCTTCTTCTTTGACGTCTTCGGGTGGGTGGGGGCCGCCGTCTGGTTCTCTTCCACCGCCGGGGGGGGGTGGCTTTTAAAAAAGCCCCCACCCCCCCGGCGGGTTTCCTCCGGCGTCTTCGGCGGGGCTCTTCTTCTTCCGCTATCCCGACGGGTCTTCTCAACTCTCCGGGGTTCTCCTTCTGTCTTCGCCGCTCTCCGTTGTTGACTCGGCGCACCCCGGTTCTTCGTCTCGCTGTCCGGTGTCTTCTTCCGTGATGTACGTCTTCTCCTTCCGTGCTGTGATGAGTTCTTCTTCCGTGCTGTGACATCATGTTCTTCACTTCTCTTCTTCTCCCGATGTTGACTCGCCGGTCCTCCTCGCTGAAATGACGGATGCGCGCCTTGCATCGGACCTATATAGGCCTCACAGTCCCATCATGCTCTGTACCTACCCATGTGATACCTACCCACGTGGTAGGTATCACATGGGTAGGTACAGAGCATGATGGGACTGTGAGGCCTATATAGGTCCGATGCACCCGCGCACCCGTCATTGCAGAGAGGAGCCGGCGACGTGTCAACACCGGGAGAAGGAGAGAAGTGAAGAACATGACGTCACAGCGCGGAAGAAGAACTCATCACAGCACGGAAGGAGAAGACGTAAAGCACGGAAGAAGACACCGGACAGCGAGACGAAGAACCGGGGCGCGCCGAGTCAAGAGCGGAGAGCGGCGAAGACAGAAGGAGACCCCCGGAGAGTTGAGAAGACCCGTCGGGATAGCGGAAGAAGAAGAGCCCCGCCGAAGACGCCGGAGGAAACCCGCCGGGGGGTGGGGGCTTTTTTAAAAGCGACCCCCCCCGGCGGTGGAAGAGAACCAGACGGCGGCCCCCACCCACCCGAAGACGTCAAAGAAGAAGCCTCCCCTGGTAAAAGAGCTAATAAAGAAGACAGGGGAGGCCTCCGGAGCAGAAAAATAAAATATTTTAATACCCTGTGTGGTTTATTTGTGTTTTTACCACTTTTCTTGCAGGTGAATGGGTAGGGGTACGATGTACCCCATACTCATTCACTTAGGGTGGGGGGCCGGTATCTGGGGGCCCCCTTATTAAAGGGGGCTCCCAGATTCCGATAAGCCTCCCGCCCGCATACCCCGACAACCAACGGCCAGGGTTGTCGGGAAGGGGCCCTGTCCTCATCAACATGGGGACAGGGTGCTCTGAGGTGGGGGGGGCCGCAGTGCGCCCCCCTGCCCCAGAGCACCCAACCCCCCCATGTTGAGGGCATGCAGCCTGGTACGGCTCAGGAGGGGGGGGGGGCGCTCGCTCGTCCCCACTCCCTTCCTGGCTGGCCGGGTAGCGTGCTTTGGATACGGGTCTGGTATGGATTGTAGGGGGACCCCCTACGCCGTTTTTTCCGGCGTAGGGGGGCTCTCCTTACAACCCATAACAGACCTAAGGGCCCGGTATGCTCCTGAGGGGGGGGGACCCATGCCGGATTTTTATTTAAAATCCGGCGGGGACTTCCCCTTCAGGATTCATAACAAACGCCGCACACGTGTAGAATTGGCGGGAATCCAAGTCGGATCTCCCGTCGCTTCTATGACGGCTCTGTCTCCATCGCGGCAAGCCAGCTCGGCGCTGGCTCCCGCGATGGGGCTCGTAGGTGCTCAATCTCGCTGAGAAAGAGAGCGAGATTGACACAAAATCGGGTTCACCTACTGTAGTGACGGCGGCCGGTCCGTAGGTGGTTAAATATCTTAGTATTTGCTAACTCATAGACTTTATATATATCTTTTGTCATGTGATCTCTCCTGGTCATTGGGATACAGAAATCATATGAAACAAAAATTACCCTACCAAGAGGTGTTACTGCTGATTCTATTATCCACCAAGGCTCCAAGAACATTTGGCTTATCAGTCACCGGAGGTGTTGGGAAGATCATAGGCCCTGGCTGGGTATTAGCCACAAGCTCAGACAGCTTGTGCAGCTGGTAAGCATGCACTCTATGTGGTGGTAGATTCATTTTGTCTCATAAGAAGTTATTGAAGACTGGTTCACATGTTGTTTCAACAAGCATTTTCTTCTTTGGAAATGTTTAGGGACTGTAGATTCATTTTTTGATGTATTATTAATGCTCATTTATTATTGGTCCTGCTTGTTGCTATTTGTGTTTGATTTGATTCACAAATTCAATCAGATTTATTTGATTGATCTTAATAGCACTTTTTTATTTTTTTCATCCCATGTATAAGCGCAGCTCCTAATGTTTTGTATATGAAACATTGTACATTCTAAATTAGATACGGTTTGAGGAAGTGTAATTTCCAATGAATTTGATAACATATTCATGGGGGTGGGGTTCAGGTTAACTTTTAACTATTATTTTATGTTAGGATAACTACAGTAGCCTGATTGATTTGAAAAATAGTTTTCCATTTTCTCGCAAAATAATTAGATAGAAGAAGGAATTTATTTATAAGGAACTCACTAACAAGAGAGCATAATTATCAAAATGAAAGCTTTTGGTGGTAAGCTAAATTATATGCCATGTTTTTTTGTTTCATACCAGATGTGTACCTTCCTGACTCCTGAGCTGAGAAGCCAAATACCAGTTATCATCATCAGTCTTGTTTAGAAAATACAGACTATTTCACCATCAAAATGACATCTTTAGAAATAACTAATAAATGAAAATCAGCAAACAGAGGTAGTGCACATGGGGGTCAAGTAAACTTGGCACAAAATTATCAACCAGATTTTGGAATGCGCCCTTAAGATAAATTCTTTAATTATACTGGACGTGGTTCAATTAATTGTTGGATGGCTGAAAATTAAATGACAGTTCCAAATGTGGCTGTCAGCATACTTGAATTACAATAAGTCAATGAGGCATGGGAGATATGTTTTTGTAACATTTTCTTTACGAAGAATGTGGGCACTGATTTTCAAACTTTAAAAGGCAAGCAGCTTAGGGGGTGAACCATTTTACAAATATTAGTAAACAATTGTGATTATAGTAAACATGTCTTTAAAAGGATACAATATTCTTTGAGTTAGCCAGACTTGGTAAATTCCTTCAAAATTACATTACTATTACAGTGCAATATCCAGTTGTAGCTGATAAGCCCCAGGTCATTTAACTGGCCAAAGACCAGGCCACTTTTTGCGATTCGGCACTGCATAGCTTTAACTTACACTTGCGCAATCCTGCGACATGGCTCCCAAACAAAATTGACGTCCTTTTTTCCCACAAATAGAGCTTTCTTTTGGTGGTATTTGATCACCTCTGCGGTTTTTATTTTTTGCACTATAAACAAAAATAGAGAGACAATTTTGAAAAAAAAATCAAATTTTTTTTTTTTTGCTATAATAAATATCCCCCCAAAAATATATAAAAAAAAACATATTTTTTCCTCAGTTTAGGCCAATATGTATTCTTCTTATTATTATTTAGGTACTTATATAGCACCGTCAAATTACGCAGCGCTTTACATATACAATGTACATTCACATCAGTCCCTACCCTCAAGGAGCTTACAATCTAAGGTCCCTAATTCATATACTAGGGCCAATTTTAGGCAGAAGCCAATTAACCTACCAGCATGTCTTTGGAGAGTGGGAGGAAACCGGAGTACCAGGAGGAAACCCACGCAGGCACAGGGAGAACATGAAAACTCCAGGCAGGTAGTGTCGTGGTCGGGATTCAGACCAGCAACCCTTTTAAATGCTAGGCAAGAGTGCTACTCACTACACCACTGTACTGCCCACATATTTTTGGTAAAAAAAATTGCAATAAGCGTTAATTGGTTTACGCAAAATGTATAGCGTCTACAAAATAGGGGATAGTTTTATGGCATTTTTTATTTTATTTTTTTACTAGTAATGGCGGCGATCAGCAATTTTTATCGTGACTGCGACATTATAACGGACACATTGGACACTTTTGACACCATTTTGGGGCCATTGTAATTTTTTACAGCAATCAGTGCTATAAAAATGAATTGATTACTGTAAAAATGACACTGGCAGTGAAGGGGTTACCCTGTAGGTCGCGCTGAAGGGGTTAAGTGTGTCCTAGGGGGTGATTCTAACTGTTAGGGGGCGTGACTACGAGTGACACATCACTGATCGCTGCTCCCAATGAGCGGAAGCATTCGATCACTGACATGTCACTAGGAAGAATGGTGAGATGTTGTGTTTACACTGACATCTCCCCGTTCTTCAGCTCCATGACACAATCACTGGACACCGGCAGACATCGAGTCTGTGGGTACTGCGGGCACGCGGGCGACCACACGACAGCAATTTAAAGGGGACATACCTGTACGACCATTTGCCTGTCCGTGCCATTCTGTCTATGTAAATCTGCGTGCAGGGGTCCTTAAGTGGTTAAAAAGTATTGGGCTACTGATTGTCTCTTCCCCATTCATGCTCATCAGCATATTAAGCTGACAATACAAGCATAGGTTGTTAATTTACAAAACATTGAAACCATCTGTGATGGAACAGTACTGGAGGAGTTAACCAAAGACTTGCAGTTAAACAAGAAGGCTTTTGTGACCAAAATAATTTTCATAATTTTTTGAAAAAAATACTAATTTTACCTGCTTGTTTAAAAAAAATCTCACTACTTGTCTACAAGTCATACAGTAGTTGATTTACTATAACTGAGAGTGCAACATTTAGTGCAGCCCTGCATGCCAATCGGCTTCTTACTTCAGCTTGTTCAATTAAGCTTTGACAAAAAACAATGAATCTGATTGGTTTATATACAGATCTGCAACAGATTTTGCACTTTACAATTTTACTAAATCAAATCCACAGAGTAGTAGTTGGCACATAAAACTCAATAAATCAAAAAAAAGTTCTAAATCCACCAATTTCAAAATAAACCCCCAACTAAAAATGTATCTTGTGACATTGTTTTAGCCACGGCATATTTTTAATCAATGGTATACCTCCTTCAGGTTTCAAAACACATCTCCTTTCCATTCAGCCTTTGAAATATCTTTGGCATGTTATCCCTAGTCATTGCCTAGCCAAGAGTGCCAACAGGGTACCCAATAGCTATGAGAGAAACTAAGGTTGGGACTTTGAGGAAGAACATCACTGGCATATGAACCAAAAACATATGGTAAAAAATATTTATTATACAAACAAAGGAGGTATGACATATACACATTAAGATGATAAAATGGTACAATTAGTAACCACCTAGAAATTATATAATAGTACAAATTAGTCCAACAAAACATACATGGTAATGCATAATAGTAATGGGTCTAGGTACATAAATCTAGAGGAAACAAGAGGGTACATGATAGTCTATGGTAAGTACTCATAATGGGGCATCTGGTACATGAGAGCCGGCTTTGTAAGGGTAGCATAGAAAAAATAAATAATAATGAGTTGGTTCATAAAATTGCAATGTTAGAGGGTAAGTATTATACATGTACACTGTGACATATCATCGTATAATGGCTCTACGCGTTTCGTGTTCACTTTAACACTCATCAGGAGCAGATACACAGTGTACGGGTATCTATAATAGAGAAAGAAATGCCATAGTAAGGTAATGGACATAATAGGGAACATAGAAAAGAGGGGGAACAATAGTCCCAAACACTCTCACCTAGTTATAGTAAAATGGGTAGAATCATAAAATGGTACTGTAAGAGAGGGGCAGCTATAAATGGCATCATCCCCGGGAGCTGAATTGGTGACACCTTGGCACGGCAGTAGCAGCAACAGTAAACAGTATTGGCCATGAACATCGGATAGTGGATATCAACAGTGGTGGAAGTGATAAAGTCTGTGTTAAGACCCAGAGGTATCTGTGGGGTAAATAAATAAATAAATAAATACAAATAATGGGTAGGAAGTGAAGTGTAAGGTTGAAGAGGTAGACATATGAGTGAAGACATGCACGAGCATGTCCAAGGTGAACATAAATCCAAAAGTAGTAAGGGTGCAGGTATGATAATGGAAGCACTGCACCAAAAATAATAATAGGTAGGAAGTGAAGTGTAAGGTTGGAGAGGTAGACATGTGAATAAAGACATGCACCAGCATGTTCAAGATAAGCATAAGTCAAAAAGATAGTAAGGGTGCAGGTGTGATAGTGAAAGCACTGCACCGTAGGTACCTACCCAGCGAGGGTGGATCAAAAGGTGGCACCGTAAAGTGTGTAGGATCCCATGAAAATGATACAATCCGAAGTGATGGCTCAATATGGGTAGATATATATAGTGGCCGTATACCAAAGGTGGCCAATGAACGCCACGCAGCGTGAATAGGGGGGGCCTGCTTCGCCGTCCAGGCAGTAGCGTGCCTGGCGTTGGCGCGCAAACCCTCCTCGTACTAGCCGCAGATGGATAATCCACGCTGACATCACGGCGTCACAAGTGACGTCACCCGTCGAGCGTGGAGGCGTGGCGTCGACACGCAGTGAGAGCCCGACCAGCCCTCCCAAAAGGGGAGGGGAGGGGGGAGCCTCCCAGAGCGAGTCGCAGCTCCCGGGGATAATGAGAAAGCTAGCCCCAACTGGCAGAGCTGATCTAGGAGGGGAAAAGTTGTAACTTAGATAATGAAACGTATGGCAAAAGACAGTCACAGTGATATAGGTCATGTTTAAAATAATAAGGTAATGTACTTCCATCCCCGATACATTGAAAAATGGGGCCTAAAACTAAGGTTGGGACTTTCAATTGAGGCAATAACTAGCATGCCTCCATCCCCGATAGGTTGAATGAGAGAAACTAAGGTTGGGACTTTGAGGAAGAACATCACTGGCATATGAACCAAAAACATATGGTAAAAAATATTTATTATACAAACAAAGGAGGTATGACATATACACATTAAGATGATAAAATGGTACAATTAGTAACCACCTAGAAATTATATAATAGTACAAATTAGTCCAACAAAACATACATGGTAATGCATAATAGTAATGGGTCTAGGTACATAAATCTAGAGGAAACAAGAGGGTACATGATAGTCTATGGTAAGTACTCATAATGGGGCATCTGGTACATGAGAGCCGGCTTTGTAAGGGTAGCATAGAAAAAATAAATAATAATGAGTTGGTTCATAAAATTGCAATGTTAGAGGGTAAGTATTATACATGTACACTGTGACATATCATCGTATAATGGCTCTACGCGTTTCGTGTTCACTTTAACACTCATCAGGAGCAGATACACAGTGTACGGGTATCTATAATAGAGAAAGAAATGCCATAGTAAGGTAATGGACATAATAGGGAACATAGAAAAGAGGGGGAACAATAGTCCCAAACACTCTCACCTAGTTATAGTAAAATGGGTAGAATCATAAAATGGTACTGTAAGAGAGGGGCAGCTATAAATGGCATCATCCCCGGGAGCTGAATTGGTGACACCTTGGCACGGCAGTAGCAGCAACAGTAAACAGTATTGGCCATGAACATCGGATAGTGGATATCAACAGTGGTGGAAGTGATAAAGTCTGTGTTAAGACCCAGAGGTATCTGTGGGGTAAATAAATAAATAAATAAATACAAATAATGGGTAGGAAGTGAAGTGTAAGGTTGAAGAGGTAGACATATGAGTGAAGACATGCACGAGCATGTCCAAGGTGAACATAAATCCAAAAGTAGTAAGGGTGCAGGTATGATAATGGAAGCACTGCACCAAAAATAATAATAGGTAGGAAGTGAAGTGTAAGGTTGGAGAGGTAGACATGTGAATAAAGACATGCACCAGCATGTTCAAGATAAGCATAAGTCAAAAAGATAGTAAGGGTGCAGGTGTGATAGTGAAAGCACTGCACCGTAGGTACCTACCCAGCGAGGGTGGATCAAAAGGTGGCACCGTAAAGTGTGTAGGATCCCATGAAAATGATACAATCCGAAGTGATGGCTCAATATGGGTAGATATATATAGTGGCCGTATACCAAAGGTGGCCAATGAACGCCACGCAGCGTGAATAGGGGGGGCCTGCTTCGCCGTCCAGGCAGTAGCGTGCCTGGCGTTGGCGCGCAAACCCTCCTCGTACTAGCCGCAGATGGATAATCCACGCTGACATCACGGCGTCACAAGTGACGTCACCCGTCGAGCGTGGAGGCGTGGCGTCGACACGCAGTGAGAGCCCGACCAGCCCTCCCAAAAGGGGAGGGGAGGGGGGAGCCTCCCAGAGCGAGTCGCAGCTCCCGGGGATAATGAGAAAGCTAGCCCCAACTGGCAGAGCTGATCTAGGAGGGGAAAAGTTGTAACTTAGATAATGAAACGTATGGCAAAAGACAGTCACAGTGATATAGGTCATGTTTAAAATAATAAGGTAATGTACTTCCATCCCCGATACATTGAAAAATGGGGCCTAAAACTAAGGTTGGGACTTTCAATTGAGGCAATAACTAGCATGCCTCCATCCCCGATAGGTTGAATGAGAGAAACTAAGGTTGGGACTTTGAGGAAGAACATCACTGGCATATGAACCAAAAACATATGGTAAAAAATATTTATTATACAAACAAAGGAGGTATGACATATACACATTAAGATGATAAAATGGTACAATTAGTAACCACCTAGAAATTATATAATAGTACAAATTAGTCCAACAAAACATACATGGTAATGCATAATAGTAATGGGTCTAGGTACATAAATCTAGAGGAAACAAGAGGGTACATGATAGTCTATGGTAAGTACTCATAATGGGGCATCTGGTACATGAGAGCCGGCTTTGTAAGGGTAGCATAGAAAAAATAAATAATAATGAGTTGGTTCATAAAATTGCAATGTTAGAGGGTAAGTATTATACATGTACACTGTGACATATCATCGTATAATGGCTCTACGCGTTTCGTGTTCACTTTAACACTCATCAGGAGCAGATACACAGTGTACGGGTATCTATAATAGAGAAAGAAATGCCATAGTAAGGTAATGGACATAATAGGGAACATAGAAAAGAGGGGGAACAATAGTCCCAAACACTCTCACCTAGTTATAGTAAAATGGGTAGAATCATAAAATGGTACTGTAAGAGAGGGGCAGCTATAAATGGCATCATCCCCGGGAGCTGAATTGGTGACACCTTGGCACGGCAGTAGCAGCAACAGTAAACAGTATTGGCCATGAACATCGGATAGTGGATATCAACAGTGGTGGAAGTGATAAAGTCTGTGTTAAGACCCAGAGGTATCTGTGGGGTAAATAAATAAATAAATAAATACAAATAATGGGTAGGAAGTGAAGTGTAAGGTTGAAGAGGTAGACATATGAGTGAAGACATGCACGAGCATGTCCAAGGTGAACATAAATCCAAAAGTAGTAAGGGTGCAGGTATGATAATGGAAGCACTGCACCAAAAATAATAATAGGTAGGAAGTGAAGTGTAAGGTTGGAGAGGTAGACATGTGAATAAAGACATGCACCAGCATGTTCAAGATAAGCATAAGTCAAAAAGATAGTAAGGGTGCAGGTGTGATAGTGAAAGCACTGCACCGTAGGTACCTACCCAGCGAGGGTGGATCAAAAGGTGGCACCGTAAAGTGTGTAGGATCCCATGAAAATGATACAATCCGAAGTGATGGCTCAATATGGGTAGATATATATAGTGGCCGTATACCAAAGGTGGCCAATGAACGCCACGCAGCGTGAATAGGGGGGGCCTGCTTCGCCGTCCAGGCAGTAGCGTGCCTGGCGTTGGCGCGCAAACCCTCCTCGTACTAGCCGCAGATGGATAATCCACGCTGACATCACGGCGTCACAAGTGACGTCACCCGTCGAGCGTGGAGGCGTGGCGTCGACACGCAGTGAGAGCCCGACCAGCCCTCCCAAAAGGGGAGGGGAGGGGGGAGCCTCCCAGAGCGAGTCGCAGCTCCCGGGGATAATGAGAAAGCTAGCCCCAACTGGCAGAGCTGATCTAGGAGGGGAAAAGTTGTAACTTAGATAATGAAACGTATGGCAAAAGACAGTCACAGTGATATAGGTCATGTTTAAAATAATAAGGTAATGTACTTCCATCCCCGATACATTGAAAAATGGGGCCTAAAACTAAGGTTGGGACTTTCAATTGAGGCAATAACTAGCATGCCTCCATCCCCGATAGGTTGAATGAGAGAAACTAAGGTTGGGACTTTGAGGAAGAACATCACTGGCATATGAACCAAAAACATATGGTAAAAAATATTTATTATACAAACAAAGGAGGTATGACATATACACATTAAGATGATAAAATGGTACAATTAGTAACCACCTAGAAATTATATAATAGTACAAATTAGTCCAACAAAACATACATGGTAATGCATAATAGTAATGGGTCTAGGTACATAAATCTAGAGGAAACAAGAGGGTACATGATAGTCTATGGTAAGTACTCATAATGGGGCATCTGGTACATGAGAGCCGGCTTTGTAAGGGTAGCATAGAAAAAATAAATAATAATGAGTTGGTTCATAAAATTGCAATGTTAGAGGGTAAGTATTATACATGTACACTGTGACATATCATCGTATAATGGCTCTACGCGTTTCGTGTTCACTTTAACACTCATCAGGAGCAGATACACAGTGTACGGGTATCTATAATAGAGAAAGAAATGCCATAGTAAGGTAATGGACATAATAGGGAACATAGAAAAGAGGGGGAACAATAGTCCCAAACACTCTCACCTAGTTATAGTAAAATGGGTAGAATCATAAAATGGTACTGTAAGAGAGGGGCAGCTATAAATGGCATCATCCCCGGGAGCTGAATTGGTGACACCTTGGCACGGCAGTAGCAGCAACAGTAAACAGTATTGGCCATGAACATCGGATAGTGGATATCAACAGTGGTGGAAGTGATAAAGTCTGTGTTAAGACCCAGAGGTATCTGTGGGGTAAATAAATAAATAAATAAATACAAATAATGGGTAGGAAGTGAAGTGTAAGGTTGAAGAGGTAGACATATGAGTGAAGACATGCACGAGCATGTCCAAGGTGAACATAAATCCAAAAGTAGTAAGGGTGCAGGTATGATAATGGAAGCACTGCACCAAAAATAATAATAGGTAGGAAGTGAAGTGTAAGGTTGGAGAGGTAGACATGTGAATAAAGACATGCACCAGCATGTTCAAGATAAGCATAAGTCAAAAAGATAGTAAGGGTGCAGGTGTGATAGTGAAAGCACTGCACCGTAGGTACCTACCCAGCGAGGGTGGATCAAAAGGTGGCACCGTAAAGTGTGTAGGATCCCATGAAAATGATACAATCCGAAGTGATGGCTCAATATGGGTAGATATATATAGTGGCCGTATACCAAAGGTGGCCAATGAACGCCACGCAGCGTGAATAGGGGGGGCCTGCTTCGCCGTCCAGGCAGTAGCGTGCCTGGCGTTGGCGCGCAAACCCTCCTCGTACTAGCCGCAGATGGATAATCCACGCTGACATCACGGCGTCACAAGTGACGTCACCCGTCGAGCGTGGAGGCGTGGCGTCGACACGCAGTGAGAGCCCGACCAGCCCTCCCAAAAGGGGAGGGGAGGGGGGAGCCTCCCAGAGCGAGTCGCAGCTCCCGGGGATAATGAGAAAGCTAGCCCCAACTGGCAGAGCTGATCTAGGAGGGGAAAAGTTGTAACTTAGATAATGAAACGTATGGCAAAAGACAGTCACAGTGATATAGGTCATGTTTAAAATAATAAGGTAATGTACTTCCATCCCCGATACATTGAAAAATGGGGCCTAAAACTAAGGTTGGGACTTTCAATTGAGGCAATAACTAGCATGCCTCCATCCCCGATAGGTTGAATGAGAGAAACTAAGGTTGGGACTTTGAGGAAGAACATCACTGGCATATGAACCAAAAACATATGGTAAAAAATATTTATTATACAAACAAAGGAGGTATGACATATACACATTAAGATGATAAAATGGTACAATTAGTAACCACCTAGAAATTATATAATAGTACAAATTAGTCCAACAAAACATACATGGTAATGCATAATAGTAATGGGTCTAGGTACATAAATCTAGAGGAAACAAGAGGGTACATGATAGTCTATGGTAAGTACTCATAATGGGGCATCTGGTACATGAGAGCCGGCTTTGTAAGGGTAGCATAGAAAAAATAAATAATAATGAGTTGGTTCATAAAATTGCAATGTTAGAGGGTAAGTATTATACATGTACACTGTGACATATCATCGTATAATGGCTCTACGCGTTTCGTGTTCACTTTAACACTCATCAGGAGCAGATACACAGTGTACGGGTATCTATAATAGAGAAAGAAATGCCATAGTAAGGTAATGGACATAATAGGGAACATAGAAAAGAGGGGGAACAATAGTCCCAAACACTCTCACCTAGTTATAGTAAAATGGGTAGAATCATAAAATGGTACTGTAAGAGAGGGGCAGCTATAAATGGCATCATCCCCGGGAGCTGAATTGGTGACACCTTGGCACGGCAGTAGCAGCAACAGTAAACAGTATTGGCCATGAACATCGGATAGTGGATATCAACAGTGGTGGAAGTGATAAAGTCTGTGTTAAGACCCAGAGGTATCTGTGGGGTAAATAAATAAATAAATAAATACAAATAATGGGTAGGAAGTGAAGTGTAAGGTTGAAGAGGTAGACATATGAGTGAAGACATGCACGAGCATGTCCAAGGTGAACATAAATCCAAAAGTAGTAAGGGTGCAGGTATGATAATGGAAGCACTGCACCAAAAATAATAATAGGTAGGAAGTGAAGTGTAAGGTTGGAGAGGTAGACATGTGAATAAAGACATGCACCAGCATGTTCAAGATAAGCATAAGTCAAAAAGATAGTAAGGGTGCAGGTGTGATAGTGAAAGCACTGCACCGTAGGTACCTACCCAGCGAGGGTGGATCAAAAGGTGGCACCGTAAAGTGTGTAGGATCCCATGAAAATGATACAATCCGAAGTGATGGCTCAATATGGGTAGATATATATAGTGGCCGTATACCAAAGGTGGCCAATGAACGCCACGCAGCGTGAATAGGGGGGGCCTGCTTCGCCGTCCAGGCAGTAGCGTGCCTGGCGTTGGCGCGCAAACCCTCCTCGTACTAGCCGCAGATGGATAATCCACGCTGACATCACGGCGTCACAAGTGACGTCACCCGTCGAGCGTGGAGGCGTGGCGTCGACACGCAGTGAGAGCCCGACCAGCCCTCCCAAAAGGGGAGGGGAGGGGGGAGCCTCCCAGAGCGAGTCGCAGCTCCCGGGGATAATGAGAAAGCTAGCCCCAACTGGCAGAGCTGATCTAGGAGGGGAAAAGTTGTAACTTAGATAATGAAACGTATGGCAAAAGACAGTCACAGTGATATAGGTCATGTTTAAAATAATAAGGTAATGTACTTCCATCCCCGATACATTGAAAAATGGGGCCTAAAACTAAGGTTGGGACTTTCAATTGAGGCAATAACTAGCATGCCTCCATCCCCGATAGGTTGAATGAGAGAAACTAAGGTTGGGACTTTGAGGAAGAACATCACTGGCATATGAACCAAAAACATATGGTAAAAAATATTTATTATACAAACAAAGGAGGTATGACATATACACATTAAGATGATAAAATGGTACAATTAGTAACCACCTAGAAATTATATAATAGTACAAATTAGTCCAACAAAACATACATGGTAATGCATAATAGTAATGGGTCTAGGTACATAAATCTAGAGGAAACAAGAGGGTACATGATAGTCTATGGTAAGTACTCATAATGGGGCATCTGGTACATGAGAGCCGGCTTTGTAAGGGTAGCATAGAAAAAATAAATAATAATGAGTTGGTTCATAAAATTGCAATGTTAGAGGGTAAGTATTATACATGTACACTGTGACATATCATCGTATAATGGCTCTACGCGTTTCGTGTTCACTTTAACACTCATCAGGAGCAGATACACAGTGTACGGGTATCTATAATAGAGAAAGAAATGCCATAGTAAGGTAATGGACATAATAGGGAACATAGAAAAGAGGGGGAACAATAGTCCCAAACACTCTCACCTAGTTATAGTAAAATGGGTAGAATCATAAAATGGTACTGTAAGAACCAACTCATTATTATTTATTTTTTCTATGCTACCCTTACAAAGCCGGCTCTCATGTACCAGATGCCCCATTATGAGTACTTACCATAGACTATCATGTACCCTCTTGTTTCCTCTAGATTTATGTACCTAGACCCATTACTATTATGCATTACCATGTATGTTTTGTTGGACTAATTTGTACTATTATATAATTTCTAGGTGGTTACTAATTGTACCATTTTATCATCTTAATGTGTATATGTCATACCTCCTTTGTTTGTATAATAAATATTTTTTACCATATGTTTTTGGTTCATATGCCAGTGATGTTCTTCCTCAAAGTCCCAACCTTAGTTTCTCTCATTCAACCTATCGGGGATGGAGGCATGCTAGTTATTGCCTCAATTGAAAGTCCCAACCTTAGTTTTAGGCCCCATTTTTCAATGTATCGGGGATGGAAGTACATTACCTTATTATTTTAAACATGACCTATATCACTGTGACTGTCTTTTGCCATACGTTTCATTATCTAAGTTACAACTTTTCCCCTCCTAGATCAGCTCTGCCAGTTGGGGCTAGCTTTCTCATTATCCCCGGGAGCTGCGACTCGCTCTGGGAGGCTCCCCCCTCCCCTCCCCTTTTGGGAGGGCTGGTCGGGCTCTCACTGCGTGTCGACGCCACGCCTCCACGCTCGACGGGTGACGTCACTTGTGACGCCGTGATGTCAGCGTGGATTATCCATCTGCGGCTAGTACGAGGAGGGTTTGCGCGCCAACGCCAGGCACGCTACTGCCTGGACGGCGAAGCAGGCCCCCCCTATTCACGCTGCGTGGCGTTCATTGGCCACCTTTGGTATACGGCCACTATATATATCTACCCATATTGAGCCATCACTTCGGATTGTATCATTTTCATGGGATCCTACACACTTTACGGTGCCACCTTTTGATCCACCCTCGCTGGGTAGGTACCTACGGTGCAGTGCTTTCACTATCACACCTGCACCCTTACTATCTTTTTGACTTATGCTTATCTTGAACATGCTGGTGCATGTCTTTATTCACATGTCTACCTCTCCAACCTTACACTTCACTTCCTACCTATTATTATTTTTGGTGCAGTGCTTCCATTATCATACCTGCACCCTTACTACTTTTGGATTTATGTTCACCTTGGACATGCTCGTGCATGTCTTCACTCATATGTCTACCTCTTCAACCTTACACTTCACTTCCTACCCATTATTTGTATTTATTTATTTATTTATTTACCCCACAGATACCTCTGGGTCTTAACACAGACTTTATCACTTCCACCACTGTTGATATCCACTATCCGATGTTCATGGCCAATACTGTTTACTGTTGCTGCTACTGCCGTGCCAAGGTGTCACCAATTCAGCTCCCGGGGATGATGCCATTTATAGCTGCCCCTCTCTTACAGTACCATTTTATGATTCTACCCATTTTACTATAACTAGGTGAGAGTGTTTGGGACTATTGTTCCCCCTCTTTTCTATGTTCCCTATTATGTCCATTACCTTACTATGGCATTTCTTTCTCTATTATAGATACCCGTACACTGTGTATCTGCTCCTGATGAGTGTTAAAGTGAACACGAAACGCGTAGAGCCATTATACGATGATATGTCACAGTGTACATGTATAATACTTACCCTCTAACATTGCAATTTTATGAACCAACTCATTATTATTTATTTTTTCTATGCTACCCTTACAAAGCCGGCTCTCATGTACCAGATGCCCCATTATGAGTACTTACCATAGACTATCATGTACCCTCTTGTTTCCTCTAGATTTATGTACCTAGACCCATTACTATTATGCATTACCATGTATGTTTTGTTGGACTAATTTGTACTATTATATAATTTCTAGGTGGTTACTAATTGTACCATTTTATCATCTTAATGTGTATATGTCATACCTCCTTTGTTTGTATAATAAATATTTTTTACCATATGTTTTTGGTTCATATGCCAGTGATGTTCTTCCTCAAAGTCCCAACCTTAGTTTCTCTCATTCAACCTATCGGGGATGGAGGCATGCTAGTTATTGCCTCAATTGAAAGTCCCAACCTTAGTTTTAGGCCCCATTTTTCAATGTATCGGGGATGGAAGTACATTACCTTATTATTTTAAACATGACCTATATCACTGTGACTGTCTTTTGCCATACGTTTCATTATCTAAGTTACAACTTTTCCCCTCCTAGATCAGCTCTGCCAGTTGGGGCTAGCTTTCTCATTATCCCCGGGAGCTGCGACTCGCTCTGGGAGGCTCCCCCCTCCCCTCCCCTTTTGGGAGGGCTGGTCGGGCTCTCACTGCGTGTCGACGCCACGCCTCCACGCTCGACGGGTGACGTCACTTGTGACGCCGTGATGTCAGCGTGGATTATCCATCTGCGGCTAGTACGAGGAGGGTTTGCGCGCCAACGCCAGGCACGCTACTGCCTGGACGGCGAAGCAGGCCCCCCCTATTCACGCTGCGTGGCGTTCATTGGCCACCTTTGGTATACGGCCACTATATATATCTACCCATATTGAGCCATCACTTCGGATTGTATCATTTTCATGGGATCCTACACACTTTACGGTGCCACCTTTTGATCCACCCTCGCTGGGTAGGTACCTACGGTGCAGTGCTTTCACTATCACACCTGCACCCTTACTATCTTTTTGACTTATGCTTATCTTGAACATGCTGGTGCATGTCTTTATTCACATGTCTACCTCTCCAACCTTACACTTCACTTCCTACCTATTATTATTTTTGGTGCAGTGCTTCCATTATCATACCTGCACCCTTACTACTTTTGGATTTATGTTCACCTTGGACATGCTCGTGCATGTCTTCACTCATATGTCTACCTCTTCAACCTTACACTTCACTTCCTACCCATTATTTGTATTTATTTATTTATTTATTTACCCCACAGATACCTCTGGGTCTTAACACAGACTTTATCACTTCCACCACTGTTGATATCCACTATCCGATGTTCATGGCCAATACTGTTTACTGTTGCTGCTACTGCCGTGCCAAGGTGTCACCAATTCAGCTCCCGGGGATGATGCCATTTATAGCTGCCCCTCTCTTACAGTACCATTTTATGATTCTACCCATTTTACTATAACTAGGTGAGAGTGTTTGGGACTATTGTTCCCCCTCTTTTCTATGTTCCCTATTATGTCCATTACCTTACTATGGCATTTCTTTCTCTATTATAGATACCCGTACACTGTGTATCTGCTCCTGATGAGTGTTAAAGTGAACACGAAACGCGTAGAGCCATTATACGATGATATGTCACAGTGTACATGTATAATACTTACCCTCTAACATTGCAATTTTATGAACCAACTCATTATTATTTATTTTTTCTATGCTACCCTTACAAAGCCGGCTCTCATGTACCAGATGCCCCATTATGAGTACTTACCATAGACTATCATGTACCCTCTTGTTTCCTCTAGATTTATGTACCTAGACCCATTACTATTATGCATTACCATGTATGTTTTGTTGGACTAATTTGTACTATTATATAATTTCTAGGTGGTTACTAATTGTACCATTTTATCATCTTAATGTGTATATGTCATACCTCCTTTGTTTGTATAATAAATATTTTTTACCATATGTTTTTGGTTCATATGCCAGTGATGTTCTTCCTCAAAGTCCCAACCTTAGTTTCTCTCATTCAACCTATCGGGGATGGAGGCATGCTAGTTATTGCCTCAATTGAAAGTCCCAACCTTAGTTTTAGGCCCCATTTTTCAATGTATCGGGGATGGAAGTACATTACCTTATTATTTTAAACATGACCTATATCACTGTGACTGTCTTTTGCCATACGTTTCATTATCTAAGTTACAACTTTTCCCCTCCTAGATCAGCTCTGCCAGTTGGGGCTAGCTTTCTCATTATCCCCGGGAGCTGCGACTCGCTCTGGGAGGCTCCCCCCTCCCCTCCCCTTTTGGGAGGGCTGGTCGGGCTCTCACTGCGTGTCGACGCCACGCCTCCACGCTCGACGGGTGACGTCACTTGTGACGCCGTGATGTCAGCGTGGATTATCCATCTGCGGCTAGTACGAGGAGGGTTTGCGCGCCAACGCCAGGCACGCTACTGCCTGGACGGCGAAGCAGGCCCCCCCTATTCACGCTGCGTGGCGTTCATTGGCCACCTTTGGTATACGGCCACTATATATATCTACCCATATTGAGCCATCACTTCGGATTGTATCATTTTCATGGGATCCTACACACTTTACGGTGCCACCTTTTGATCCACCCTCGCTGGGTAGGTACCTACGGTGCAGTGCTTTCACTATCACACCTGCACCCTTACTATCTTTTTGACTTATGCTTATCTTGAACATGCTGGTGCATGTCTTTATTCACATGTCTACCTCTCCAACCTTACACTTCACTTCCTACCTATTATTATTTTTGGTGCAGTGCTTCCATTATCATACCTGCACCCTTACTACTTTTGGATTTATGTTCACCTTGGACATGCTCGTGCATGTCTTCACTCATATGTCTACCTCTTCAACCTTACACTTCACTTCCTACCCATTATTTGTATTTATTTATTTATTTATTTACCCCACAGATACCTCTGGGTCTTAACACAGACTTTATCACTTCCACCACTGTTGATATCCACTATCCGATGTTCATGGCCAATACTGTTTACTGTTGCTGCTACTGCCGTGCCAAGGTGTCACCAATTCAGCTCCCGGGGATGATGCCATTTATAGCTGCCCCTCTCTTACAGTACCATTTTATGATTCTACCCATTTTACTATAACTAGGTGAGAGTGTTTGGGACTATTGTTCCCCCTCTTTTCTATGTTCCCTATTATGTCCATTACCTTACTATGGCATTTCTTTCTCTATTATAGATACCCGTACACTGTGTATCTGCTCCTGATGAGTGTTAAAGTGAACACGAAACGCGTAGAGCCATTATACGATGATATGTCACAGTGTACATGTATAATACTTACCCTCTAACATTGCAATTTTATGAACCAACTCATTATTATTTATTTTTTCTATGCTACCCTTACAAAGCCGGCTCTCATGTACCAGATGCCCCATTATGAGTACTTACCATAGACTATCATGTACCCTCTTGTTTCCTCTAGATTTATGTACCTAGACCCATTACTATTATGCATTACCATGTATGTTTTGTTGGACTAATTTGTACTATTATATAATTTCTAGGTGGTTACTAATTGTACCATTTTATCATCTTAATGTGTATATGTCATACCTCCTTTGTTTGTATAATAAATATTTTTTACCATATGTTTTTGGTTCATATGCCAGTGATGTTCTTCCTCAAAGTCCCAACCTTAGTTTCTCTCATTCAACCTATCGGGGATGGAGGCATGCTAGTTATTGCCTCAATTGAAAGTCCCAACCTTAGTTTTAGGCCCCATTTTTCAATGTATCGGGGATGGAAGTACATTACCTTATTATTTTAAACATGACCTATATCACTGTGACTGTCTTTTGCCATACGTTTCATTATCTAAGTTACAACTTTTCCCCTCCTAGATCAGCTCTGCCAGTTGGGGCTAGCTTTCTCATTATCCCCGGGAGCTGCGACTCGCTCTGGGAGGCTCCCCCCTCCCCTCCCCTTTTGGGAGGGCTGGTCGGGCTCTCACTGCGTGTCGACGCCACGCCTCCACGCTCGACGGGTGACGTCACTTGTGACGCCGTGATGTCAGCGTGGATTATCCATCTGCGGCTAGTACGAGGAGGGTTTGCGCGCCAACGCCAGGCACGCTACTGCCTGGACGGCGAAGCAGGCCCCCCCTATTCACGCTGCGTGGCGTTCATTGGCCACCTTTGGTATACGGCCACTATATATATCTACCCATATTGAGCCATCACTTCGGATTGTATCATTTTCATGGGATCCTACACACTTTACGGTGCCACCTTTTGATCCACCCTCGCTGGGTAGGTACCTACGGTGCAGTGCTTTCACTATCACACCTGCACCCTTACTATCTTTTTGACTTATGCTTATCTTGAACATGCTGGTGCATGTCTTTATTCACATGTCTACCTCTCCAACCTTACACTTCACTTCCTACCTATTATTATTTTTGGTGCAGTGCTTCCATTATCATACCTGCACCCTTACTACTTTTGGATTTATGTTCACCTTGGACATGCTCGTGCATGTCTTCACTCATATGTCTACCTCTTCAACCTTACACTTCACTTCCTACCCATTATTTGTATTTATTTATTTATTTATTTACCCCACAGATACCTCTGGGTCTTAACACAGACTTTATCACTTCCACCACTGTTGATATCCACTATCCGATGTTCATGGCCAATACTGTTTACTGTTGCTGCTACTGCCGTGCCAAGGTGTCACCAATTCAGCTCCCGGGGATGATGCCATTTATAGCTGCCCCTCTCTTACAGTACCATTTTATGATTCTACCCATTTTACTATAACTAGGTGAGAGTGTTTGGGACTATTGTTCCCCCTCTTTTCTATGTTCCCTATTATGTCCATTACCTTACTATGGCATTTCTTTCTCTATTATAGATACCCGTACACTGTGTATCTGCTCCTGATGAGTGTTAAAGTGAACACGAAACGCGTAGAGCCATTATACGATGATATGTCACAGTGTACATGTATAATACTTACCCTCTAACATTGCAATTTTATGAACCAACTCATTATTATTTATTTTTTCTATGCTACCCTTACAAAGCCGGCTCTCATGTACCAGATGCCCCATTATGAGTACTTACCATAGACTATCATGTACCCTCTTGTTTCCTCTAGATTTATGTACCTAGACCCATTACTATTATGCATTACCATGTATGTTTTGTTGGACTAATTTGTACTATTATATAATTTCTAGGTGGTTACTAATTGTACCATTTTATCATCTTAATGTGTATATGTCATACCTCCTTTGTTTGTATAATAAATATTTTTTACCATATGTTTTTGGTTCATATGCCAGTGATGTTCTTCCTCAAAGTCCCAACCTTAGTTTCTCTCATTCAACCTATCGGGGATGGAGGCATGCTAGTTATTGCCTCAATTGAAAGTCCCAACCTTAGTTTTAGGCCCCATTTTTCAATGTATCGGGGATGGAAGTACATTACCTTATTATTTTAAACATGACCTATATCACTGTGACTGTCTTTTGCCATACGTTTCATTATCTAAGTTACAACTTTTCCCCTCCTAGATCAGCTCTGCCAGTTGGGGCTAGCTTTCTCATTATCCCCGGGAGCTGCGACTCGCTCTGGGAGGCTCCCCCCTCCCCTCCCCTTTTGGGAGGGCTGGTCGGGCTCTCACTGCGTGTCGACGCCACGCCTCCACGCTCGACGGGTGACGTCACTTGTGACGCCGTGATGTCAGCGTGGATTATCCATCTGCGGCTAGTACGAGGAGGGTTTGCGCGCCAACGCCAGGCACGCTACTGCCTGGACGGCGAAGCAGGCCCCCCCTATTCACGCTGCGTGGCGTTCATTGGCCACCTTTGGTATACGGCCACTATATATATCTACCCATATTGAGCCATCACTTCGGATTGTATCATTTTCATGGGATCCTACACACTTTACGGTGCCACCTTTTGATCCACCCTCGCTGGGTAGGTACCTACGGTGCAGTGCTTTCACTATCACACCTGCACCCTTACTATCTTTTTGACTTATGCTTATCTTGAACATGCTGGTGCATGTCTTTATTCACATGTCTACCTCTCCAACCTTACACTTCACTTCCTACCTATTATTATTTTTGGTGCAGTGCTTCCATTATCATACCTGCACCCTTACTACTTTTGGATTTATGTTCACCTTGGACATGCTCGTGCATGTCTTCACTCATATGTCTACCTCTTCAACCTTACACTTCACTTCCTACCCATTATTTGTATTTATTTATTTATTTATTTATTTACCCCACAGATACCTCTGGGTCTTAACACAGACTTTATCACTTCCACCACTGTTGATATCCACTATCCGATGTTCATGGCCAATACTGTTTACTGTTGCTGCTACTGCCGTGCCAAGGTGTCACCAATTCAGCTCCCGGGGATGATGCCATTTATAGCTGCCCCTCTCTTACAGTACCATTTTATGATTCTACCCATTTTACTATAACTAGGTGAGAGTGTTTGGGACTATTGTTCCCCCTCTTTTCTATGTTCCCTATTATGTCCATTACCTTACTATGGCATTTCTTTCTCTATTATAGATACCCGTACACTGTGTATCTGCTCCTGATGAGTGTTAAAGTGAACACGAAACGCGTAGAGCCATTATACGATGATATGTCACAGTGTACATGTATAATACTTACCCTCTAACATTGCAATTTTATGAACCAACTCATTATTATTTATTTTTTCTATGCTACCCTTACAAAGCCGGCTCTCATGTACCAGATGCCCCATTATGAGTACTTACCATAGACTATCATGTACCCTCTTGTTTCCTCTAGATTTATGTACCTAGACCCATTACTATTATGCATTACCATGTATGTTTTGTTGGACTAATTTGTACTATTATATAATTTCTAGGTGGTTACTAATTGTACCATTTTATCATCTTAATGTGTATATGTCATACCTCCTTTGTTTGTATAATAAATATTTTTTACCATATGTTTTTGGTTCATATGCCAGTGATGTTCTTCCTCAAAGTCCCAACCTTAGTTTCTCTCATTCAACCTATCGGGGATGGAGGCATGCTAGTTATTGCCTCAATTGAAAGTCCCAACCTTAGTTTTAGGCCCCATTTTACCCAATAGCTATATCTACATCTACATGTCATGCTCAGAATTCCTAGTTGAGGTTATTGAAAACGTCATTTCTATCTGTGTCTCCACTTTCAACTATACTACTTACCTCAACCCTAGTGCTCATATGTATTTATCTTCAGGATGGCCCAAGCCTCCCCATGTTACAGTATATGGAAAAGATCTCACAAAATCTGTGGTCAATATTAGGGTCAATATTATGTCTTCCTTGATATAGATGATTATTATAACAAACACAAATAGGTTTGCTAAACTTTCTATCATTTTTAAGTAGCAGATGATCTGGGTACCTCTGTAAAGAAAATCTCTTGGTAAAAAAAATTAGCTGTTTGATTGAAGCATGCCATTACCCTGGGGCAGCTACAAAATGTTATCACAAAAATGTATTAATCTAGGTTCATGCTCCCTCTTAGAGGCTGGCAAAATTTAAAGGGGTTGTAAAGGTTTGTCTTTTAATTTCTAAATAGGTTCCTTCAAGCTAGTGCATTGTTGGGTCACTTACCTTTTCCTTCGATATTCCCTTCTAAATGTTTTTTTCTTTGTTTGAATTTCTCACTTCCTGTTCCTCCTCAGTAAGCTTTCCACCATCATCCGAGTGGTGGAAAGTCATTTAGAACAGCTTACTGAACACTTTACTGAGGAGGAACAGGAAGTGAGAAATTCAGACAAAGAAAACAAAGAAAAAAAAACATTTAGAAGGGAAATACACGGCAGCAAGGCGTCTCCCCTGGGCAGGATCACATACCTGTACGTGATCCTGAACTTCTGGGTCTGGCACCGGCGACCCGCTCCCACTATGATTTGACACAGCGGGAGCCAATCAGTGGGTCGGGCGGATGGGATGTCTGCTGGGACCCACCAAATCTTAAAAACACAGAAAGAACGGCAGTCTGCCTGTGTAAACAAGGCAGATTGCTGTTCTGTGAGAAGGGAAGGTTGTGACCCTGTGTTCCTACAAATTTCCTCTGCTATCCCATAGTAAAAGCACCCCCCACAAAGTTAACCCATTGATCATCCCTAAAGTTAACCCCTTCCCTGCCAGTGTCATTAGTACAGTGACAGTGCATAAGGGTGTCACTGGTCCCCCAAAAAGTGTCACTTAGTGATTTATATGCCACAATGTTGCAGTCACACTATAAGTCGCTGATCACCACCATTACTATTTAAAATACAAATAAATAGAAATTCCATAAATCTATCCCATAGTTTGTAGATGCTATAATGTTTGCACAAACAAATTAATATACGATTATTGGGATTTTTTTTTACCAAAAATATGTAGCAGAATACATATTGGCCTAAATTGATGAAGATTTTTTCAATTTCTTATTGGATATGTAAAGGAAGTAAGACATATTGTTTTTATAAAATTGTCGGCCTATTTTTGTTTAAAGCGCAAAAAATAAAAACTTCAGAGGTGATTAAATACCACTAAAAGAAAGCTCTATTTGTGGGGAAAACGGGACATACATTTTATTTGGATACAGAATTGCACAACTGCATGATTTTTAGTTAAAGTAATGCAGTGCCGAAATCTCTCTCTAAAAAAAGCCTGGTTATGAGGGGGGGGGGGGTAAATCTCCCAGAGGGAAAGTGGTTAATGTTCTCTAAAGTGTCAGGAGGACACTCTACACACTGGGTTCCATCTTGGTATGTTTTGGCCGCTCTGTATTACTTTGTACCCATGTCGATTTCAAATGCTGTATGTTTTATCTATTTGAAAATAAATACTACACCATTATACCACTCTTAAAAATTGTTTTGTAGTTTAGGTAGTATTTTCTACCATTTTAATATAATCAATATTTTAACAGGGCTTTAGAAACATTGGAAGAGATGGTATAATATGGCTGCACTGGAGATGCAAAGCCACATGATATAGATGCTTGGAATGTAAAGCTAAATGATTACAATAACCTTTCAAGTCTGCTGACAGAAAACAAAGTTTTTACCTGATTTTTTTTAATACACAGAATTATGCTGAACTGTATCACATTAGAGAGTGAGCAAAGTGTTGTTTGTACATAAAGCATACCATGCTAATTCTGCATAATATACATGGGGTTGATTTACTATAACTGAAGATTGCAAAATCTCGTGCAGCTGTGCATGGTAGCCAATCAGCTTGTTCAATTAAACTTTGACAATAAAACCCAGAAGCTGATTGGTTTCTATGCAGAGCTGCACCAGATTTTGTACTCGCCAGTATTCGTAAATCAGCCCCATGGTCTGTTCATTGTTTTATACATATCCATAACATAATAACTCTTGTCACTAATAGGTGAACATTTCAAACAAATAGACTCTTGAGGTGAATGGTGAAAATGAACATATAAAATGAGCGGAGCTCAAACAGAAGTGGTAAAGTCTTATAAACAATGGTGGAGAGCAATCAAAAAAGCAAACAAAAATAGAAATTGACTGGTAAGTGGGTAAGTGGTTGAGTATAGAAAATGCCAGACTCCAGTGAATCGTGGTGTGTGATCAGGTAGGTCCACACATCGTGCACCCTTCACCAGTAGTGAATCAAATGGCTTACCTCTCTACTCACATACAGACTCAGGTCAGTCACTGTACCAGCTGGCTATTGAGTGGATATTTGCTTGTTTCGATCGTGGTACATACATGTAAAGACAGCGATATAGATGTTGTTGCTTAAACTTCTTGCAAACAGCAAGGAGACAAAATTTCCACAGTCAGGGATGGCTAATTGTCCACTTACACAACTTACAATGATGTATAAGGGGCGTGTGCCTATCTCCACGAGTGCCGGACTCGTATCCCAATCTTCTTACTTCTGCCAGTTTCCTCTCAGCATCGAATGGAACCGTCTGCTCATGATGAGACAAATAGGCAGAGATGAAAGGAGAGAGGGGGGCACATCGCGTAAACCAGGCAAATAAATTTATTAAAACAAATATTTGAAGATAAAAGACTCACATGGGGCAGTCTAAGGGCGGTTCCGTAGCTACGAGCGCCGCGCTCGTCCACTGTCCGTCAGGTACTGCTCCTGGTGTGTACTCTGTATTCCCGACGCGTATTCGTCACATCACGTGACTTCATCAGGGGATGGTTAACTAGAGTACTAGGTCCTGTTTAAATAACGTCTGAGTGATAGGACTGGCAGCGGCCATTTTGTTGAAGTCCACGCCATATATTGGCGAGTGCCGCGCCGGCGCCATTTTCCCTGGGTCTCCTCTCTTGTATTAGTCTCCGCTCAGTGAAACAGACGGGACAGAGAGGGGGCAATCAGGGGAGTTGAGCCGGAGCAGGCAACGGCTGGCCAGTGCCATGAGCAAGTGTCCACAAGGGAAAATAAAAATAGGAAGCCAATTGGTTTCCATACAATAAAAAAGAAAAAGGAAAACTTTTAAAAATTACTGGGAAGAGTAATTGTTATATATGCACGATCCCGACACTCTGAAAGTGGAAGTCCAGTGAAACGCCCATATGGGCGGTCGGAATTGGAACACATATTGGAGTGAATGATGTGCTATCGTGCATGGTATTGCAGAGTGCTGTCATGCCGCAAAGCCAATAAACACCGCATTGGCTAGCGGCACGGTGACAGGTGTACTGTGCAGAGAATATTTAAGAAACATAAAAAATATTTTAAAAAAAATGCATATATAATATATGTTAGCTAACATATATAAGGGGGTGAACAATAGGAACCCAAATGAGGGAATAGTAAAGTAGTCGGGAAAATCCGGATGTTAAAGTCCGGAATATGTGACACCTGATGGAAAGGGGCTCTAATGCTATGACAACTAGATCGATCAGCACCTGACGCACAGCAGGTGTAAGTGGGATGATATAGTCAGTGAAGCTCGGAGTATGTAACACCTAGTGTGAAAGGGGCTATAATGGTGTGGTAACCAAATAGAGCAGCACATGACGCACAGCAGGTGTGAGTAGGATAGATGAGTGCATAGGGTTTGTGACATATAATAGTTGACCCAACATAAACAAGATAGTGTAGGATAGAACAAAGGATCTAGAAATCACTTAGGAAGCAGTTCAGATCGAACTCAATATTGAGGCCTCTGGGTGTGAAAGTATCCATATTGTAGATGTATTTCGATTCTAGTTGGCTGAGTGCCCTAACCTTATGGCCCCCCCGCCATGGTCTAGAATATGGGACTATCCCCCAAAATTTCAGACATGAGGGGTCTTTATGATGGACTTTGGCAAAGTGGCGAGATACGCTGTGATTGGCGAACCCATTTTCTATATTTTTCACATGTTCTTTAATACATATCCGTAGGAGTCTCTTCGTGCGGCCTACATATTGTAGTCCACAGCTGCATTCGAGTACATATACTGCACCTTCTGTGTTGCAGCCAATGAAGTCTCTTATTTCATACTCGGTGTTGTTGCTATTAGACTTAAAAGTAGACACCTTTTTATTTGGACGTTTAGTATGCATGCAAGCATAGCATCTCTTGCATGGGAAAAAACCTTTTCCAGTGAAAAATGTGAACTGTTTCTTAGGTGGGTTGATGACGCTCTTCACTAGTTGGTCCCTCAATGTGGGGGCTCTCTTGTATATAAACCTTGGTTTGTCAGGTAATACGTCTCGTAGATCTTTGTCACCTTTAAGGATATGCCAATGTCTTTGAATGACTTTTTCAATTTTCTTGTGTTGTATATTGTAGTCCAATACAATAGGTACTAAGTCTTGTCTGCTTGTAGGAATTTTGTTTTCCAAAAGTTTTTCTCTGGGAATTCTAGATACCTCTTCTATCTTTTGCTCGATGTGTATCTTGTTGTACCCCTTCTGCACAAATCTATCGCCTAACTGTTTCGCTTGTTCCTGGAAAACATCCTGCTTAGTGCAATTGCGTCGTAGGCGCATTAATTGACCTTTCGGTATATTAAAAAGCCAGTTCTTATGATGGCAGCTGGTAAGGGGGAGGTAGCTGTTTCTGTCCACATTCTTAAAAAAGGTTTTAGTATCGAAGGTTGCATTGTTCCTGGATATTTCTAGATCTAGAAAGGCTATGTTTTGTTCTTCAATTTGCCACGTAAGTTTGATATTTCTGGTATTTTTGTTTAGATTCTCCAGGAAGGTCACCAGTGATTGGTGTTCGCCTCTCCACAAGATGAAAATGTCATCAATATATCTTTTATATAGCAAAAGATCTGTAGATTGATGTGTAAATACCCCTTCTTCCTCCCATTGAGACATGAACAGTCCTGCCACGCTCGGGGCAAATTTTGCCCCCATCGCCACTCCAGTCCGTTGTTGGTAAAACTGGTCGTTATACCATAGGTGACTGTGTTTTAGACAAAAGTCTAAACACTTGATGATGTACTTCCTTTGTACACAGGGAAGGTCGGTGAAGTTCCGAAGTCCCCATTTAGTGGCGTCACAGGCTAAGTGGTGAGGAATGATTGAATACAATGAAGAGACGTCGGCCGTGGCCATTAGTAGAGGTCCGTTGTCCTTCAGTCCGGCTAACAGTTGCAGCATTTCTTTTGTGTCCTTTAGGTATGCGCGTGTATGTTGCACGGCCTGTTGTAGATAACGGTCTATGTATTGGCCAAGTCTGGCTGTTATTGAATCTATGCCATTGACAATGGGTCTAAAGGGAGGGTTTACTTTATCTTTGTGGATCTTCGGCAAGGCGTAGATGATGGGGGTCCTGCAAGCTTCGGGGATCAAATACTTTGCCTCTTTTTTATCCAGGACTCCTTTTTTAAGACCCAAATGTACGACTTGTTCAAGTTCTTTTCTCCATTTGAACATTGGATTACTTGACATTGGACTGTAGGTCTCGGTATCATTAAGGAGTTTGAGCATCCCTTTATGATATTGTTCCGTGGTAAGTAATACTATTCCTCCACCTTTATCCGAAGGCCGGATCACGAGATCTTTATTGGCTCTAAGTTTCTTGATGCCAATCTTCATGGATTTGGGTTCCTCTATTTTCTTGATCGCTAGTTGTTTAATTTCATTTGTCACCATATTTCTAAAAACGTCTATGTGTTTCCCATCTTTTACTTTTGGGTTGAAGGTGGATTTATTCCTTAGTTGACTATGGACCACTGTGTCATTTTCCCCTCCAGCAGATTTAAAAGTCTTGCCAGTCATGTATTTTTTAATGTTCAGTTTCCTAACATATTTTTCAATGTTTATGTAGGTCTGAAATTTATCCAAGTTCCTGACTGGTGCGTATTTAAGTCCTTTGTCTAATACTAGGATTTCTTCTTGGGTCAGTGGTATATCAGTCAGATTAAAAATCCCTTCTCCTATTATTCTCAATTTCTCTCTGTTTCTTTCTTGTTTTCTTTTTCCTGCCCTACATCCTCTTTTCTTGGGGGGCTTCTCTGCTTCATTTCCTCTGCTTTCCTTGGAGGGTGGTAGATTTTGTCCCGATCTAAAAAAGATCTGCTATATCCTTCCTCATAGCGGTACTCCGGGGCCCTTCTATCTTCTCTATACCAATCTCGAGAATCTCTTGGGGGAACATATTGACTGTAATAATACACTGGACTCCTATCTCTTGGTCTAGGTAATAGAGGTGGCGGGCCATGTCTTTCTCTTTGTTCGTAATAATGGTCCCGTCCTGGGCTCCTTCTATACGTTCCGGGATAATATGGCTGGTCCCCTCTATAGTCTCGATTGTCATACTGTCTGTCGGGGTACTCAGGACTTCTTCCTCGTTCATATTGTGGACCTCTTGCATCTTTATATCCTTGATTATTTTTATTCCAGTTACTATGTGGTCTTTTATTTTTCCGATTTTTTTGTTTTCTTCCAACCTTGTTGGGGAGTGGCTACTGCCTCAGAGTGTTTCCTCCATGAGTTGCGTGGAGTCTGACCACTGGGATGTTTCTGTTTCTCGTCTCGATCTGTTTTTCTAGATTGATCCTTTTGAGGGGGGTCTTGTCTAGTTTCTCTATGTGTGTCAGTCGCTCCTGGAGGGATGTTGGTTGTCATACCTTCCATAGATGAGGGGACGTGGCACGCCAGTTTTTCAGGTGTTGAGAATGTAGAGATGGGGTCAGGGGGGCCTTTATTGACCTGCCACCTGTACACTACCTCGTTTTTATAATCACCAATGTCTCTGGCAAACTTTTTACTTTTCCTTAGCTGTACTTCAAGATCCTTTTTTACCAGGTCTTTATTAAGTAGGGCAGTAAGGCGCTTGAATTCCTCAGTGTCTTTATGTATGTTTGTATGTTTGCTTTTTTGATTGCTCTCCACCATTGTTTATAAGACTTTACCACTTCTGTTTGAGCTCCGCTCATTTTATATGTTCATTTTCACCATTCACCTCAAGAGTCTATTTGTTTGAAATGTTCACCTATTAGTGACAAGAGTTTTTATGTGTTTTTTGCCACACTATTTAGGCCAGACCACACACATTTCCTTTTTCATTGTGGGTCACCTCCACCTTGTCTATACATCCACTATCCTACTGGCCCACGGACTTCTGTCCACTCACCCCTTCCGTGTCCCTCCCCCAGTTCAGATTTCTTACAGCGCAGACACTTCCACACTCTACACATCACATTTTTTTGTCTTAAGAGGACAACACCCCTGGTGTTTGCTGCAGTATCCACGTCCACCTATCCCACTGCCACCCATCTGGCCCACTCCTCCTTACCCATATCCTACACAGCGCAGGAGTCTACCCAATACATATCCATAACATAATATTTAGGAATTTAGGGAGAATATTTAGGGAACACTTATATAAATACTCACTACAGTATGAACAGTAGCATCAAGCCTATCTGTGAAATACATTGTACATTCAGTAATGTGATTCTTATTAGATGACCAGATCTTTTCTCTGAGTGTGTTTTTGACCTTGTATACGCATAACTACTGGAACACAAGTCAAGCCAGTAAGCTGCAAAATGACATTGACATTTATGTGTTAATTTAGTTATGCAACACCAACACAATCTGCTGTGCTTTACAGAGAATATTGAACTGTTCAAATCAGTCCCTGCCTTTGACAATATAGTGCCCCTAGCAGATGGATACACAATATACAGACATATACTTGAATAAATCACGCAGTTGAATTCAGGTTAATTTGTTCTAAATGTTATTATGCTGTGCATACTTACAGCTTACAGCTTCTCAATTATCTTTTATAACTGTGAAGACTTTAAAAGGCTTTTAAGGGCTCCAATCACTCAAATATCACATGAAGTTCAGAGTAAATGATAAGGGACATATAATTAAGGTTTGATCAGACAGTACTACGGTTTGCAATGTCTTATCATATGGTACCATATATTTATTTGTATAATTAATTTGATGTACTATTTGTAATGTGAAACAGTGTAAAAGGGTATGAACAAGTGTGGGTTATTCATGTTCAGTGAAAGATCAGGTGGGATCAGAAGCACTTTTGGTGTAAAAAAAACACAAAAATTAAAGAAACTTTAGGTTCTGTCAGCAGAAGGCAGCAACGGGAATGCATAAATCAGTCTATGACAATGTAAGATGAAAGTGATTGTTTAAAGTGGATGATACATTTTTATTTACATATGTGTAGCGGGTGGTTGCTACGAGTTACTACATCCATGCATTTCACCCTGCTGCCAGACATTCATTAGACACACTCATTTAGTCAATGAACAGTCTTTTGCTTGTTTTTGTTATTTTATTGAACTTGGATTGAACTTGGTTGGGGATGGGATATGGGATGCCCATAGAAACAAATGAATAGTTAAAATGTTATAGCAATAGATGCCTTACACTTCTTCAGATGGGATACAGAAATGAGTGCGTCACACTCTTGAGGTAGGACAAGATGGCTGACAATAAACTTGACAGACTTTTACCTCAGAAATTCTCTTCCTCCTGCACACAGCTTGACAGACTTTTACCTCAGAACATCTCCTCCTGTCTCAGTATTCCTGTCACACCATCAGATATGAGTAGGCCTCACTCTGAAAAAGGCCCAGTTTAAGTAGAAGATGAAACCGTTAACCTCCCTGGGGGTATGATTCTTTCCGAAAAAACATGCTGAAAGCGGTACCATTATTTGCAAGAAAATTTGGCGTTTTATATTGTAGGTCTGTCATTTTTAGAAATAACTCACTTAAATCTGACCAAACAAGAATCTAATAGGCATCCCGGGTATGACATTTTTTTAAAAACAAAATTATAAATTATAATATAATAAATAATTATAAATAATTATAACAAATAATAATATAATTATAATAAAAATTATTCAATAATGTAATCAAATCAAAATCACTGAAATTTGCTCAGTTGCAGAATTGTCGCTGTCATTATTTTTTTTTTTTTATGACGAATTTCCCCACAAATCGCTATCGCTCAATTCTGCAAGTGATTATAATTTATTATCGCTGTTTTTTAGCTGATCTAAAACTATTTTTGACATAAAGGGACACTTTTGGTTGCTATGGACAATCTACAGTTTGCAGGGAGAAAGAAACGTTTTTATTATATAAAATGACATGCATGACACAGGACAGACCACTAGGGACAAGGGGGGTGTGTTTTTTTTACATACAGTACTGTAATCTATAAGATTACAGTATACTGTATGTAAGGTGTTTGTTTACTTTTTTGAATTTGGCGCCGTTCTCCGTCCCCGTGCGTCGTAACGTCGCAGGGAACGGAGATCGGCGTCACACGGAGGCACTGTGTGAATCGAGCGAGGTCCTGCTTGCTCACACAGCGCGGTGGCATCGCTGGATCCAGGGACAAGGTAAGTAAACAATCCCTGTACATCCAGCGAGGCGAGCCCGAGTCTGACTCGGGGTTACCGATCGTAGCCCAAAAATCTCACCCCGAGTCAGACTCGGGAACACCGCCCAGGAGGTTAAAGGCCTGGGGCCTGCAGTACCCCTCATGGTGACAACTGGTCATTTTAGTAGATTTAATGGTGATGGACTACTGATCCCAGCTGTCTTACTTGCAAATCCTGCTCCCCTTCATGGCTGCATTGATTTAACACAAACGCCACAGTCTCTCCCTCTGGCTCTGCACCCAGCCTCCCTGGCATGCCTCTTCCAGATCTCTCAATGTGCTTCCACTCATTGACACCTGCTCTGGATCCTTCCTGAAAGGACTTATTTCGGACGTGTGGACCAACTGTCTCTCCTAGCTCTTGTTACAGGACACCTCTCCATGACCGTGTAAGAAAAGACTCCCTCCCAGCTCCCAAGATCCTCTGCTGTAATTACACCCCCCAAGATGGGGGTGTTCCTCTTGCAAGACAGTCTAGCACTCCATACCCTAGTTCACCAAGCCGACAACTCCTCCCCCAGCAGGCTGACCATGGGTATATGTAGGAGGCCTGCCCCCTGCTAATCCTAGATGGGGATTGGTCAGAGCTCCTCTCATGTACCCCATGTCACTCCAGCACTCAGCCCCACCCATTCTTTCTGGAAACAGGAGAGGCGCCCAAGAGCTAAAGTACATGTCAGTCACCTACTGCTACACTAAACCACTCCCCTGCCCCCAGATAAAAAACAAACAGGCCTAGCTTGCAGCATAGGACTGCTTAAATGTACCTGCACTGGCAGCTAACACAAAAACCCTACACTTAGACCCAACCTAAAGTAGAGGATGCTACATATGATTTTCCTAAAAAGTAGCTGTCACAAGCCATACTATACTAGAAATGTTACTATCAACATAGGAGTAGCTAAGCTCTTCTGGGTCTTAAATTTAAAAAATAAATAAAGCATATTTAAACCCAAGAGCAAAAATGTTATATATTGTAGATTAGCAATCCTTAGACATAGCGGTTGATTCAATTTTCCTTTTTTTACAGGTTAAGTACATTTTCTACAAGTACTATTTTTTTTAGATCCTGACAGAAATCTAATGTTTTTGTGGCTTTCTGTTCAGTGATATTTCAAACAATGCTATCAGCTTTTCCAGTTATCTTCTGTGAATTACAAAAAATCTTATCCATGTGCAATGGTGATGAGGAGCCTCAAACAGCTCCATTCACAGACATTGTGTAAGGCCCCTTTCACATGTGCGGGACCGTATGTCCGCATTTTCATACATCCGTTGCGGATGAAAACGGGACATACATTGGTCCCTATGTGATTGTGGGTGTCAGCGGATGACCATCCGCTGACACCCGTAATCACCCGCCTCCGCAGATCCGATTTTTCGGACGGAAGAAAATCCTTCCGATCGGATTGGGTGAAAGCGGACATACGGTCCGTGTTCATCCAATCCCCCCATAGGGGAGAGCGGAAGAAAGACAGGGCGGTCCCTTCACAGTGTGCCGACGGCTCAGCGGGGATTTTACGGAGGATCCCCGCTGAGCTTGACAGACACATGGAGGCGGATCATTACTGATCCGCCCCGTGTGAAAGGGCCCTAAGGGGCCAATCTGAAGGTCTCTATCCCATAGGATCACAGTCATTGGTCAAAGAGGGTACAAAACAGTGATTACATGATGTATGTATGCATCTGTGAGATAGTCAGTGAGTTTACTTTGGTTTCTCAGCAGATTTTTATAACTAAAAGTGGTGTTTTTGTTTTTCATTGTAAATGTTTCATAACTTCAAAATATGTTTAAAAATACATGGCAAAGGATTTGTAAAAACCCGATCTTGATAAGTCATAGTGCAATGACTTTCTGTAAAATATGTAGCCTAAAGTGGAAGCTTGTTATCATGGAAACTGCAAGATCTGTTTACCAAGCTGTCTTTCATTCTCGTGTCCTTGCTCTAGCTTGCTCTTGAGAAATGTGTCTTTTGTTTGCAGTTTAAATACCTTCCTGATTGGATAGCACCTGTTGTTGTTCTCTGTTTCCCATTTCATTTATTGCAATCATTTTCCGTGGGTATTTTTTGGGCTTGTCCACAGTTTTATTAAATTTACATCAGACGTTTTACACATGGTCAAGAAATTCTGTTCAATGTAGTTAAATTTATTTTGACAGTCTAGGTTTTAATTCAAGCTATTAGAAATAATGCCATTTCTCAATGGGGTCACAAAACCTACATATCACACTGCTAAACAAGCTAGGCCATTCTTCACCAAACAAAATGTCAAAAGCACTTATGAGTGATTTCAGGCAAGGCCATATGACTAACGAGCAGACCTTTAACTGCAAAGTACTGTAATTTATATTTACAGTATGTGGAGCCTGGGATATGTACATAAGACATTTCAAGTTACAAACCTCAAACCAGTTCATCATGCACTTAAAAGCCATAAATGATCAACATCAAATTGATTGCAAATTGAAAAATATACTCTTTTATATTAGGCTAGGTGGAAGGCAACAAATACTTTTCCAGGAAGTTAAAAGTGATACACATTTTTATCGTCTCTTATAAAGTAATATATTGATGCTCCAAATCACTCTGCAGTATGTTTCTACGAGTAGGCTAAGGCATGTCCTTTTTACTGACTGGGGGCGTAGTTAAAAATCTAACTTTATATATATATATATATATATATATATGCAAGAAACATCTCTAAATTGAATACATTTTTTTCTGTCTTGCAAATCATCCATCTCACTAGGTATTTAAAGGTCTAGACAGAATCATGATGCATTGTCAAGATTTTCTGAAAAAAAGTGATTGATTTTTCTATAATGAAGCTAAAATGTTACCTGCAGTTTATGGCAAGCTTGATTTTTTGTTTTAAAGATAACAATCATTTTATTGCTATTATGACTTTTGCTTGGATTTTTTTTAGTAAGCGCAATATCAAAAACATTTCATGAAGGGTTGTTTTCTTATTATTTTTTGAAATTTCAGGAAAATCTCAGTTACAGACAATTCAAATGGTGATACTTTTTTTTTCTTTAAGGTAAATGCAACAGGTATTGCTTGCAACTTAGTGGTCTCTTCTAAACTTTTGACTATGACTTGTGATGCATTGATTAGTTGTATTACCTGTTATAGTTTCTTGTTGTTAGAAAATAAAATGAATCCCTTATTATTATTAAATAATTAATAATTATTAAAAAAAATGCCTGCAGTAATTTATTGAATCATTACAATGACCTTGAATTTTGTCATAGATTTAGAGAGTATTGAAGGCCAAAACTTTTTTTCTATTTAAATAGTAGAGAATGGTATCTGGGGCCTCCTGGTCCTTTAAGGGGTTTCAGATGCCGAGAGGCAGGGCAGGGTTTATGATCATGTGGCTACCATGATTAGCTGTCACAACGGTCACCTGATCTGAAAACTCCCAATCATTATTAGCGATTGTGAGCTTTCCGTTAGCTGCTGGTAACTGTGTTGGAAGAATGCAGGATGCACGCTCTTGGCACAGCTGTGTCAGAAAATTTAACGCAAATATGCGGACACTTCGTGCCAAGGCACACCCGCCGAGAGGCAACATTATTGCATAGCGTGGGTGCCTAGGGTTAAAATCCCTGTAAAGTTTTTTTTTATCTGTTTGCTTGTATTTCCCTCCAGTTCCTGTCCTATAGGCACAACAGAAATCCAGGCAAAATCTTTACAATGTGAGAAGAAACTCCCCCTTTTCACTGAGATAGGTGCCCCTACTAGAAGATTGATTCATTTTATTCATATTTTGGCGACAAGTCAATTTTTTTTATTTCCCATCTCTTTCTGTTGCAGTGACAGTTATCAGGACAATCATCCAAATAGGGGCCCAGACAGAGATGTTCATTCATTTCTCTAATGTTCTTTTAGTTCTCTATTTCCATTTCTGTTTCCAGAGATCCATCAAAAATCTTCATATGCAGGCAGATGTGGGTGAAGCAATACAAATAATAACAATGTTATTGGAATCACTTTCAACTTGTGTACTCCCTTAATCACCAGTGGTGCCTGAGATCTTCGTGAAGCTGATCTCCCATTATTGACTTACAATGTTATGTTTTGCACTGTCCTTGTGTAGAGGCTACCATCTGGGAAGAGGCAGGGCTTCCTCATATCAGAGCCTCCACTAATAACAACAGTAAGCAACACAGTAAAAACATCACCAAAAACTCACTAAATAAGTGACACTTTATATATAATGACATGAAGCTTCCGGAAGTCAGCCTCTCCTATCGCTGCAGGCTGGTGTTGTGGAGCAGGTTGAACCGGTGGAAGCCGACGCTTCCAGTACCTCAGACACACAGATACACAGGGAGCCGGTGGATGACGTCAATTCCGGGCGGGTGGTGAGTCGTGTTGATGTCAGTTACTTCCGGGTAGCTGGGGGGACCAATAGGTGATGC